>NC_137046.1:22084948-22187448 GCF_032717465.1 Coenobita brevimanus
TCTCCTCACAATTTCTGTAACAAGGGTGGCACCTGCTGTTATATCAACTCTGAATATGCAGTTGACACTCTCTTGACATTCACTTCTTCTAACTTTGATTGCTCATTATGCAAACTAAATTACATAAATATAACCAAATATATCTGCGTAGTTTATTGCTCCCCAATGCTTCTTCAGAACCCAGCGTAAATGACTTCATATCCACACAGTTAAGCAACCCTGACCTCTTCCTTGCTACTGAAATTGCCGTTTTGGGTGATTTGAACGTCCAGGATGTAGAATAGTTAATGCATTCTGCCAGGACTGACGATACTGCTCTTGAATGCGAGTTGTTTGCAGAATCGTTCAATCTCACACAATTGGTAAAACAACCAACCTGAATACCAGGAAATCATGACCATATCGCCTGGCTCTTGAACCTATTTCTGACAAATTACCCAGATCAATAAAGGATAGAGGTACTGTCACCACTTGGATCCTCCGACCACAATCTCACCAAAGCCTCGTTTGTCAATTATCCCAAAACTTTCCCCGTTCTGAACCAGTCAGGGTGACCAGATGGCACTTTGATAGGGCAGACTGGGATGGATATTGGAATTATCTTGCTGATATTTCATGGCAGTCTTTCTTCTCCAGTGATGTCAGTTCTACCCAGACCCAGATTAATTTTGTTCCACTGATTTCCTCATATATCAGCAAAGAAAGATAAATGTAAAGGTAGATGACGTATATTCCAATTTCCACTCCGTTAATGCCGGCGTACCACAGGGATCAGTCCTGGCTCCAACCCTATCCCTAATTCATATTAATGACCGCTTGTCTGTCACCCATAATCCCATTTACTCATATGCAGATGACTCAACGTTTCACAGGTCCTTCACACTCAAACACCTACTCACGAACTCTGATATCTCTAATTCCCAACTCAGTACAGCAGTCCCAATAAATAAAGAGTTATCTAAGATCACTGAATAGGGACAAAATAACATTGTCTCATTTAATGTCAGGAAAACCAAATATATATAATTTACTAGTAGACAGATATTACCTGATTCCTATATTACCTTCAATGCAACTAATATTTCTTTCCCCAAAAGTACTGAAATTCTCTGCGTTTCATTTAACAATACCCTCAGTTGGACCTCCCATATTAGATCCCTTGCTAAAACCGCTTCAAAGAAACTTGGATTATTGTATAGAATCGGCAACTTCTTCACTGACGAGCTGTTAGCTACAATGTACATGAATCATGTGAGCTCTCAGCTGGAATATTGTTTATCTTTGTGAAGCAGATGTGGAAAGATTGCACTAAAACAACTAGAGAAAATACACAATGAAGCCATAAAAACTATTGATAACCCAGTAAATACAAATGAACAAACTCCCCCATAAGTAAGGCGAAATGTTGCCTCCCTTACATTATTTTGCATACAGTTTTATGGCAAATGCTCAGACGAAGTTGCATTCATTGTGCCACCTCTCCGCATCTTACCCCGTGCTACAAGGGCATCTGGTATAGCTCTCATGACTGGACTGTCACACTGCCATGTTGCAGAACTTACCCCTGTCAGAATTCATTAATTCCCAGAACTGCTTGTCATTGGAACTCGCTTCACCAGAATTGTTTTCCCCAAGACTTCAATCTGCAGCAGTTCAGGTTCAACTGTAACAATTTTTTTACGAATGTGGGACACCTGTAATCTGGTGTATGAATTATTTTTTATTCAATTTATTTTCCCTTCCTCTGTTCTTCTGTAAAAGAAATCCAATAAAATTCTCCATCTTTCATTTCTTCCACTATAATACCATCACAGATCAACTCTGCTACTGTATCTGCCCGTGATTCAAACTTCCCCGTACAATACATTCAAGTCACCTTCTTATTACTGTTACTCATCTCTTTTTACATGTAAGTACTACCACGTAATTGTCAATATTCAGCATCTCTCTTTACTGTTGTCAAAAGTCAAACTTAATCTGCTTCTGTAAAACTGCCACCATTCAGTTTGTTATTCTTATACTTTCACTATGTACTCTGTTACCAAAGTACTGGTCTTCGTTATACTCGTTAGTTCCATCACCCTAACACCCCATACCAAGATGCAGGAAACATATTTTTAAAAAATAATATGTGAATTTGTAGTCTTCTTACATAGGTTTCTGATATTGACGAACCATTTAGATATAAGGCCGCAGGTGGATACAATACCCAAGAAAATGACAAATATAATAATACATAAAACTATTACAAGTCTTAGACTAAATTTTTTTTTTCCAGGGCGTAGAACACAGAGTCAAACATTTGCGTTGTACAAGTGGCCGAACATCTGACTTTGCCCTCTGACTTTGAAGTTCAATTGATTGTTCTCAAAATCAGTGTGCTGTATTCTTGTGTGATCCATGGCCCATCCACCATCATTGGTCCAAATCAGATCAATGTTTTTTTTTTTTTTTTTTTTTTTTAATGTGTCCGGCTATGGGCATAGGCTTCACAGCCTGCTATCAAGGCCCAGCAGTCCTCCTACTTACCATACATCTCTATATGTCACCACTTCAGCGCTAACACCCACCGTCCATATTGAATACATGCTAGGGCTGTCTCATACAGGACTGGTGTATTGGTATTAGCGGAGGTATTTTTACGACATGTCGGCGGGTCTCCTGGTAGATCAGTAAAGCCTGATTTAATGAAATTCAAATCCTTAAACTGTTCCCTGCCCCAGCGGGGATTTGAACCCGAGTCTGTTAGGACTGCAGGCCACCTCTGACCTACTCTCGTGATCTTTAACTCTGACCCATTGTTCTCTGAACAGACTCTCTTCATCCTTGTCAGTCCATCAGTATTTCCACCCCAATTAGACCACATCAAAACATCTCTATTGGAGTTGTCGGGTCGGACATTTGACTTTGTCCTGTGACCCTAACCTTTGGCTGATTGCTTTCAAAACTGAATTCTTCATCCCTGTCTTACTCTACACACTTCCATCAAGTTTGATCCAAATCAAATGAAAACTGATTAATTAGACCTTACTGTGTGACCTTGACCTTTGACCTACTGCTCTTAAAATCAATAGATTGATTCACTGGCTGACTCTCAACTCTTCCACCAAGTTTGGTCCAAACCAGATAAATGCTTTGTGAGCTTGGTCTTTAACTCTTTGTTCTCAAAATAGAATTCCTTCATCCTTCTCTTACCCCCCATCATTCTACTAGGATTGGTTTGAATTAGGCTGATTGTTCTCAGAGTCGAATCTCATCATCATTGCCTGAGCCTGAACTTCTTCATCGAGTTTGATATAAAATGGATGAAAACTCTAATTTCACTTTCCTGTGTGACCTTAGACTTCGACCCCTGTTCCTTAATGCAATTGGTCAGACCATGGCTGATCTTCAAAACTTTCGCCAAGTTTGGTCAAAATCAGATCAAAACTTTTTTTTTTTTTTTTTTTTTTTCACATTCAAAAACACACCGCGTGAAATATGACATTGTCCTGTGTCCCTGACATTCATCTGATTAATTTCATTATCTAGTCTTTCGTTCTTGCCGTACCTCAGTCCCATCATCAAGTTTCGTCTAAAACGAATTAAAACTGTTTACACTGATTTGGCATGTGACCTTCGCCTTTGAGATAGTCCTATTAAATAACAGCAACAACAACAACAACAACGATAGTAATAATAATAATAATCATCATCAACATCATCATCATCATCATCATAATAATAACAACAACAATAATAGTAATAATAATAGCACTAATAATAATAGTAATAATAATAATAATAACAACAACAACAACAACAACAACAATAATAATAATAATAATAATAATAATAATAACAATAATAGTATTAAAAATAATAATAATAATAATAATAATAATAATAATAATGATAATAATAAAAATGATAATAATGATAATAATATTGTTATTCATAATAATAACACTAATAATAATAAGTATACTACTACTACTACTACTACTACGACTACGACTACTACTACTACTACTATAATAATAATAATAATAATAATAATAATAATAACAAAAGACGAAGAAGGACAAGCAGAAGGAGCATTCAGAGAAGGCGTCTCCCGCGACCACGAAAAGGTCAAAGGGTCAAATTCTGTGCCCTGACCTTTGATAGATTACTTTCAAAATGAAACCAATTCATCCTTGCCTTACTCCCAGCCCTTCTACAAACTGTGGCCTAAATCGGATACAAACTGTGTTAGTTGACTGTCCTGTGACTCCGACCTTTTACCTATTGGTCTTGAAAAAAAAAAAAAAAAAAAATAGATTTACTCCCTGACTGACTAAACCCTTCTACCAAGCTCGGTTAAAATAATTTTCAGTTATTTTGATAACTGATCAAGACACTGGTAGAATTTTAATTTTGCCCTGTGAACTTGACCTTTGAATGACTGTTCTCAGAATTGAATCATTTTAATCTTGCCTTACCGTCAACCCTCTCAAAAAGTTTAGTCTATATCTAATCAAAACTGCTTAAGTTGATCTTGCCTTGTGACCTTGACCTTTGACCTGTTGAGTTATATAAAAATATGCTTACCCCACGACCGACCCTCATTTTTTCCATATATATATATATATATATATATATATATATATATATATATATATATATATATATATATATATATATATATATATATATATATGTATGTATATATATATATATATATATATATATATATATATATATATATATATATATATATATATATATATATATATTATTGGATCAAAATTGTCTGAGTTATTTTGTTAACTCGGGTCGAACCATGACGATGCCCTGTGACCTTGACCTGTGACTGGTTGTTCTCAAAATCGAATCGCTTCGTGTTTGCCTTAAGACAGTGAGACAGTGTCACACTGGGCAGAAAACGGCGAACATGTTAGCCGTTTTTGCGAGCCGAATGACAAACAGTCAGTGGGATTCAGCTTGCTAGGAGGTTTGTTACTGTGATGAAGACTCGAATGAGCTAAACATAAGTTTTTCAACTGTTTTTAATTGTGAATGAAATATTTAGAGCAGGAGGTAAATTTCAATGAAAGCGGCTCGCAAAAGGGGCTAACATGTTAGCCACTTTTGCCCAGTGTGACTCCACGTTTATCGCCAACCATTTTCACCAGCTTGGAATAAACTGGATAAAAACTGAATAAGCTGACTTTGCCAGATCATCGTTTGACCAAGCCCTGTGAACCTGCTAGCCCAGGAGCATTAAGATACATGGAAAAAAATTATAGAAAGCTGATTGTCTCAGGAAAGCTACACAAAAGCCTCCTAAGCCAAAATCAACAAACAATCTAAACATTCCACGTAAGCTAGTCGTGTGTGACGAAAAGTTCAAGATGACCACCATTGGCATGGGGAGGGTACAGTGCATAGCTCTGTGGCTGAAATTTACAATAGGTCATGTAATACCCCATTTTATGGGTTTTATGGAGTGATAAATCCATTTTTGCTATTACTCTAAGAATTCTATGTCACTGATAAATATAGAGGACGTGCGGCAAACGCAAAAAATCGGAAATCTGTGTTGATAATATTGCTATGAATTTACAAATTAGAGTATGCTTCATCAGATGTCTTTATTCCTCAGGTTGGATACGGATTGAAGTGTAGAGGCAGAAGTACAGTCTCCAGCAAAATTCGAGCGACTGACTTGACGAGCAGGTTGGTATATGTGGCACCGCCGCACCCCCAGTTTCAACCCCTCCCGCCCCGTCTCTCGTTCCCATTCATTCGTCTACCCTCCACCCTCCCCACATTCAACGGCAAGAAAGTAAGGCCTACTCCCATCGTCTCAACCACTCTTCCGTCATCCATTTGTCTTGGGAAATAATAGTTTTGTTATGATAACGAATAAAAACACATTACACAGTGTTTTACTCAATAGTATCGTTATTTATACACCATGATCTGAATGCAGGGTGATATAAACTTGTAATATATTCGTATGATAGTGAGGTCTGTAATCATACAATTTATCATTTTGACGGTTGTATCCAGTCAGTGTGTAACATTAAACAGTCGGAAGCTATAAGTAGATGTATGTAGTGGTTGGTGGTGTACTCCTTTTCTTACTTCACTTAGTCACTGTTACTTTACAAACTTTATTTTAGGCCATTACTATTAGAAACTATTAATACCCCATGTGTGATAATAGCAAAGTGTTGCTGATAAGTAAAACACATGATCAGTGTTGGTTATTGATGTCTTAATACATGATATCGGATAACGTTGGGCAACAGGGACTGGATGACAGCTTGTCTGGTGGTTAAACCGCCTAAGCTGGTCAAGCCGAGGCCATGACGTGGTTGCTGGCATTACCAAAGGTCAGTCAATATTTAGACGCCATTCATTGCTGCTGACAGTATTATAAGTATCAAGGTCAATTTCATACAAAGGACAGCCAAAAATAGAGTGAGCCGCGTGGTGTGCTGATCCCGCACACACCATACAACCAGTGCCAGATTACCAGGTATAGGCAAACTGGGCAACTGTCTACCAGGCCAAGGCCTGTCACAGGCCATCCAGACTTCCAGAGTGGAATAAATATACGCTTTGGGCGTCCAAATAAGTGCCATCACCCATCAGACCATCAAAAAAGGCCATTATAGGCCATGCCAACATTTCACTGGAAATAACGGAAAAAGAGATTTATATGTTGCAGGCCAACAGTCTGCACTGGTTACCAAGCCACAGCATAGTTAATCCGGCGCTGCATACAACCAACCCCCTCCACCCCTTGACTCAGCCGCTTATCGCCACTCTCTCCAGCAAGAGACCCGCCACCACCTGATAATATTAGGAATATAACCTTGCCTTTATAGTTATTACTGCAATAGGATGTAATTTGCGATTCACACGGTTACAACACGACGTGTTTCGAAAAAGGTAACCAATAACTAAATTGGCCAAATGGATGATCTGCATAGTAACCAAACAAACTTGTCTTGATTGCAGCTTACGCTAATCAACATTATCGTGCCATACAACAGATAATTTAGATTATTCATTTTCAGCGAGAACGTTTTCAACAAAGGTTTGACTAGCTACAGTTCACACTGGTCAGTGTTGCTTACAGCAACATAACAGACGTAGCGGTCAGGTTAACGTTATGAGTATTTGCTCTTCAGGTTGTGTCCTTTCCTCTGTCTCTGTGTGGCCATGGTTTTTACTATCAACTATCGTCAACTGAAACGTCAATAATTGTCTCAGAGAGCGAAGGATGTTAAAGTGGACAAACTGTTTTGGCTGCGCAAATATGTAATAAGGAAGGCTAACTGACTACCGGCATATTTAAGAACACATTTTAAAACGATATGAAACAATGGGGTCAGACATTGGATTTATATAATAATGGAATGTCGTGGGTAACTGGGGGAGTGACAAGGTAACCCTGTCAACACCGAGTAGGACCACCCACCACCTTTTCTATCACTCTGTTCCAGCTGCCGTACTAGTGACAACAGTGAATGTTTTACTTGAGATCTGGTGTTTTAGCCTGACTTACCCTGCAGTGTTAAAGGCTACGTTCAGACTAATGTATTATAATCCGCTATTGCACTGCATATCTGACTGAATAACATTTAGAAAATATGGTCTTACTGTGTACTGATCATTAAATGCTTATTAGCCATATTGTTAATCTGTATCACTCTCATATGGCGCAGTAAACAATATTGTAATGCACACTTCATGGTGATAATAAAGACGTGTTTATGAGCATTGGTGGAAAACACACACACACACACACACACACACACACACACACACACACACACACACACACACACACACACACACACACACACACACACACACACACACACACACACACACACACACACACACACACACACACACACACACACACACACACCGCTCGCTGGTGCAGTGGTAACGTTCTCGCTTGCCAACTGGTGGACGGGAGTTCGCGCCTCGCTCAGGTTGCGAAAAGTTTCACTGACGAAGTGGATGGTTACTGTCCCCCTAGAGCAAGGGGACGGGTGTGTGATTGTGTGAAGGTCACAGCCTTGCCCTTAGATCGGACTATATGAGCTCTCAGCTCCCTTCCGGGAGGGTAAAAGCTGACGATCACGACCATCAAGTGATACTGACCGACCCGGTGAATTACACACACACACACACACACACACACACACACTATCCCCGGGCAGAGCCGTCGACCCAGGGCTCATTTCCCTCTCCCCATGACCCCACCACAACGTGTGACGGCCAGCTACCCCCTCCCCCCCACACACACACCAGCGATGGTTGTATCCAGTCAGTGTGTAATATTACACACTGACTGGATACAACCGTCAAAATGATAAATTGTATGATTACAGACCACCCTATCATACGAATACATTACTAAATAACCCTGCGCTCAGATCGCGGTGTATAAATAACTATCTATCTATCTATTGCCAGACGCCTCAATCCCGTTTGGGGTGGCCACAAACAAATCGCCTCCAAGTCGCCCTGTCCCCCGCCATTTCACTGCCCTGCTCCCAACTCACACCCCCCTCTCTCATATACCTCTCCACCCCATCCCTCCATCTCATCCTCGGTCTCCCCCTCCCTCTTCCACCCTCCACCTCACTCACATACACTCTCTTCGTCAGTCTTTCACCCTCCATCCTCTCCACATGGCCAAACCACCTCAGTGTGTTCCTCACAACGCTTCCTATCACATCCACATCCACACCACAACGCTCCTTTATATCCTCATTCGTCAGCCTGTCTCTCCACGTGACTCCACAGGCTCCTCTTAAATAACTCATTTCCACTGCTCTCACTCTTGACTTGTGTCCTTCCAACAATGTCCAAGCTTCACTTCCGTACGTTAGAGTTGGTATCACAATACTGTCATGTAGTAACTTTTTTACTTCCATGCTCACTTCCCTGTTTCTTATCACTGCTTTCAAGGAACCAGCAACCTTTCTTCCCTGCTGTACCCTTTCAAGCACTTCACCCTCCAAACCTCCATCCTTACTCATCACACTACCGAAATACTTAAACGTACTCACATTTTCCAATTCCTCACCATCCAACCTCGCTGTACATTCACTGACTTCACCTCTCTCAAAGACCATCACTTTACTCTTCCCTACATTCACCTTTAGGTTCCGTTTCTTACACACTCTCTCAAACTCATCCACCAAGCCTTGCAGCTTCCCTTCGTCTTCACTCAACAACACAGTATCATCTGCAAACAACAGTACAGGGAGTTTCCAAACACTATCCTCCCTCACCAGGGCCACTCCAACATCCACTACCCTACCTTGTACCTCTTTTATTACCCCATCCATGTACAGATTGAACAACCATGGAGACATGACACATCCCTGTTTCAAACCAACTTTCAAAGAGAAAAATTCACTTAGTTCACCATCCACACGCACTGCAGCCTTCGCACCATCGTACATACCCTTCACAGCATTCAACAACTTCCCATCTACTCCATATATTCTTAACACTTTCCACAATCCTTGTCTATCCACCCTGTCATATGCTTTCTCCAAATCCATGAAAGCCGCATACAACTTCTTTCCCTTCTCTAGAAACTTTTCCACTAAAGATCTAAGAATGAATATCTGATCTACACAACCTCTTCCCTTCCTAAAGCCTCCCTGTTCTTCTCCAACTAATTTCTCTGTTCTTTCTCTTACTCTGTCTATAAGTATCCTACCATACACTTGTCCTATTATACTAAGAAGACAAATGCCCCTATGATTACCACACACTTCTTTTTTCCCTTTTCCTTTGTACAAGGGAATAATTATACCTGACTTCCAATCCTCCGGGACTCTACCTTCCTCCCAGGCCAATCTGCACATCTTCCACATCCATTCTACTACTATCTCTCCCCCATGCTTCAGCATTTCACCACACACTCCATCAATTCCTGGGGCTTTCCCCGATTTAACTTTCTTCATTGCTTCCACAACTTCTATCCTACTGATTTCTTCCTGTCTTCTCACCTCCCTCCTTCTCCCAGCCATTCCCCAGCCACTTATACTCGCATTACTTCCATCCTCTACGTTCAACAATAACTATGATATGGAATAAAAGACTGTGTAATGTGTTTTTATTCATTATCATAACAAAACCATTACTTCCCCAAGACAAATGGATGATGGAAGAGTGGATGAGACAATGCAAGTAGGCCATATTCCCTTGCCCTTGGATTTGGGGAGGGTGGAGGGTAGACAAATGAATGGGAACGAGGGAGGGAGGGAGTGAAACTGGGGGTGCGGCGGTGCCACATATACCAACCTGCTCGTCGAGCTGGTCGCTCGATTTTTGTTGGAGACTGTACATAGATGGATAGAGGACAGTGTGAATGGATCGAGATGGCAGCATAAGAACAGTGTGATATTTGTGATTTATGTGATAAGCCAATCCCCTGTGATCGAAGTACTGTCACAGAAAGAAGCCTATCTAACATATTGTACATTAGTGCTGATCTGAGGGATGGACATGATGAAAGCTATTATCTAAAGTGTTGCCAGTTCAGATTCATAAATGGTACAAAGAACATTACATCATGCTATCATACATAAAACAGCGAAAAAGGGAGTCAGAAGAATCGGAGAGACAAGTGTACAGGAACATCAATTGCCGTTCATAGGCCACTATCTTTAATATAAAATATGACTGTACTGTGGAAAATATGTGGACTAGTGTATGATCGTCAAACAACCAAAGGACCAACGTGAGGCGACTCATGAAGCAGCAACAACTGGATTATTATCATCTGTTGCAGTGAAGGCGATGGAGCGAGCTGATAGTTGGAGAGAGTCTGTATATACACGCATTCAAAATGTTGGTGATCTTGTGGCAGCTGAGGCCAAATGCCACCATGATTGTCAAAACCGCTTTCATGATGGGCGAGAGCTTCAAAGGAAAGCAAGGAGGAGGCCTTCAGGGTCAGTCGACACCAGAAAACAACATGCATTCCTGAAACTCTGTGAGCATACTGATGAGAGTAATGAACATGAGGTCTCCATCACAGAACTAGAGTCGTTCATAAGAAAGTATTCTGATGATGGTGAATGATACACTACCAAGCGCTTGAAAGATAGGTTACAAGAGCACTAGAGGGACAGCACTATCGAGTTTTGCAAACAAACATCAGCACTATTTGACAAGGGTACAATGTGCAAAAACAACAGAAGTGGACTTGCTAAGGTGCTGAAAGCTCCAGTAGTCCCAGTATGCGCTGAAGCTCTTAGGAACGCAAACTATGTGGTTGGTGGAAGACATTTGCAGTAAAATGTGACATGGCCTATGGACTGCACGTATGGTGATGTGTGTGTGACACCTATATGAATCACGTTATCAATAACTATGGCAAAGAATTCACTGTCTGCTTTAATGGCTACACAACTCTTACCTTGTCAACCAAGGTAGCTGAACAGAACTGCCGCACTGATCCAAATGTGTCTACAGCCATAGTGTTTGGTTTCAGTACAACAGTCATGGACAATCAATGTTCCATATTAGCAGATCTTAACAACAAGTCATGCTTACTCAGTAGGCTCAAGGACCGGCTTACATCTGAAGGCGTTGCTTGCTGTCAAAGTCAGGCTGATGTTGACTACTTAATAAGTAGCACGGCATTGGCATCTGCTAGGAATATCGCATGACCTATTGTACTTGTGGCAAAAGATACAGATATGCTTGTTATGTTGGTTGATAGGGTCACAACAGACAATATCTACATGCAGTATGCAAGACACTTTGTTTTTAGCATACACAGTATCCAGCAGGCAATGCATCCACACACCCAACAACACATACTGATAGCACAAGCTATCACCGGATGTGACGCAGTCTCTGCTTTACATGGCACTGGCAAAAAGAGGGCCATGACAGTCTTGGAAAGCGAGGATTGGAGGACGTTGGATGTATTTAAGAAGAGCGATGCCAGCCATGAAGAAGTAACCAGAGTGAGGGAACTATTCTTATTAAAGTTGTATAATGCCAGTCAGACATGCGCAACACTTGATAAGTTGAGATTTGTGCAGTACATGCAGAGGATGAGCAAAGCATCCAGCAGCTTCCAACTTCAGAGCCAACCTCTCATATCCTCAGTTGCAAAGTACCACTCATATCGAGCCTACTTCGCAGTTTCAGGAGTGGTCGGGCAATGTTTAGGATCTAAATCCTACTGACTGGGGTTGGGAGCTTCAAGATGGAATGCTCAATCCCATTTTGACTGACAGACCAGTAGCAACAGCGCATGTTCTTCGCATTGTGTCATGTAGGTGTAAACAAATGTGTGGCATGAGATGCAGATGTAGGAGACCAGGACTCTACTGTACATCTATGTGTTCCTCGTGTCTAGGCCAATCTTGTGCTAATTCATTCCCATCTGATGGAGAAGATACTAAGTCCCCTTGCTATAACTGTGACCATAACTAGTTATGATACTAAAAAAAAAAATATTTAGAAGTAGCTATATAACGCTGCTGGCAAAAGTTAGTGCTGGTTGTTGACTTTAAATGTGTTAAATTTACCATTTTGTTTAAAATAGTTCATTACCTTGATCATATCTTGAACATGCGTTAATAAATCATTGAAATAATGGTAAAAATGGTTTTTTCATACCCAAAAATCCTTACAAAGGCGTATTACATGACCATCTGTAACTTCTAGTTTCAAAGCTATACAAACCGTCCCATGCCGTTGACGGCCATCTTTGATTTTCGTCCCACACGGCTAGCTCATGTGGATTTTTTTTTTTTTTACGTGTCCGACTCTGGGCATAGGCTTCACAGCCTGCTACCAAGACCCATACCATACACCTATACATGTCACCACTTCGGCGCTAACACCCACAGTCCATATTGAATACATGCTAGGGCTGTCTCATACAGGACTGGTGTATTGGTATTAGCGGAGGGGGGGGGGGTAATGTTTAGAATGCTTGTGGATTTCGACTTGCCATGCTTCCACGTAGATTTCCTGAAAAAAGCTAGCTTTTTCGATTTTTTTTTTTTCCAGATTCCCTTCGAATCTGAGCTAATGCTCCTGGCCATTGACCTTTAGTTCTAAAAAAAACATAAGGTTTCCCTCGTTCTCCACCCTCAGCCATTCCTCTGTAATTGGTTAAACTCGGATAAACATCTTTGAGCTATTTGGTTCACACACAAACACACACACACACACACACACACACACACACACACACACACACACACACACACACACACACACGCACACACACACACACACACACACCGCTCGCTGGTGCAGTGGTAACGTTCTCGCTTGCCATCTGGTAGACGGGAGTTCGCGCCTCGCTCAGGTTGCGAAAAGTTTCACTGACGAAGTGGGTGGTTACTGTCCCCCTAGAGCAAGGGGACGGGTGTGTGGGTGTGTGAAGGTCACAGCCTTGCCCTTAGATCGGACTATATGAGCTCTCAGCTCCCTTCCGGGAGGGTAAAATGCTGACGATCACGACCATCAAGTGATCCTGACCGACCCGGTGAAATACCCGGTGAAATACACACACACACACACACACACCAAAATATCACATCCGCCGCATTAAGTGCGTGAGGGCGTAAATATATTATGGCTATATTATTCGGAAATTATTTCAGTAATACATACTGCTTGTTTAGGCCTACTATACAGCACCTCGACCAATTGGGGTTCACACAATAACCCGAAACTTTAAATCCACATCCCTTAAATATAATTTTGGAACCTGTGTAATGAGATTTTTTTTTTATCTTGTCACTTTAAATCTGATTATAAAAAGTCGTTTGCATTATAAAAGAAAATCTTATAAAGCCAGCATTTTTTCTTATAAATGTTAGAAGAGACAACGTGAACTAAACACCTTTTCTTGACCCTACTTCGCTTTCTAAAATATCCTCTTCCCTTTTTTAAAAGCTCAAAACCCAGCACCACACTGATGGTATGAAAGAGCTAAGCTTTTGTGTACTAGCATGATAATTTCTTGACATATACTACCAACTCACTGGCATTACCTTTTTTCCCATCTTTTCATATTCACAGACTCAGGTCTAAGTTGCCCCCACTTTGATATTTTTCACATGTGCTCCATTGGATATGATGTCACCTATATATATATATATATATATATATATATATATATATAATATATATATATATATATATATATATATATATATATAATAAACCACTGAGATACAATTTTAAATAATATCTGTTCGTCTGTTGCGCTTTTGTTAACATTTCACTGCTAAAATAGGTGTCATCTGCAAATAATATAGAACATTTGTTAACTGATCACAGAGTCGTTTTCAATATTTATAAACGTGTTTGCTCCTGACATAAAGCCTGAGCCACACCAGTGTTGATTGTTGTCCATGGTAAAGATGTGTATACATTACCACAGACATTAGCCCTCTGCCCTCTGTAACGCAACCAGTCTTTCAATCAAGAAAATATAACAAGTAATGATCGTTCTTCTCATTTTATTCAGTGACCTGCATGTTCTTTTTCTTATTCCTTTTTTCATAACCTAGGTACGAACATCCAACATCCACTCAGCCTAAGAGTACCCCTTCAGGTATAAAGATATATTAATCCCTTTAACACAGGAAACCCATTACTACGTTAAGTGGTAGCCATAATGGCCAACAAATGGTCAGGCAGATTAAAGCGTTCGAACCGAATGCGGTTCCTACGAGTTTTGGAAGTTCGAGGAACGTTCAGGTAAATGCTTACATAATATCACTCACGGGAGAAGAACTTCTCACCTCTGCTTTAACTGTCTAGAAAGGGCCGCCTAGTCCCGAATTCGTACTCACCTGATGAAGCAAGAACGAAGTGGAAAATAAGTGGATCGATGGATGGAGGGAGGGATCACGTATCCTGTAATTGTGTGTGTGTGTGTGTGTGTGTGTGTGTGTGTGTGTGTGTGTGTGTGTAGCGCAGCCGAAACTGGAAAAGGTATTTCAATGAAATTTGGCAGGATGATAGCAAGTAGGTCACAGATGGGCCCGTTTCAATTTTATGTCGATTGAAATTTTCTAAAGGGGTGTTTTGACCCCTAACTGGTCCCATTGGTTTTAAATTACGCAGATTGCGTCGGGGATTTTCCGTGGGGTTTAATGCATCGACGTATAAATCGTTGGTTGCGAGCAAAGCGAAGCGCGGTCCAGAAACGGCTGTAATTTGAGCAAATGCTGAGCTGTCTGATACGGCCGCGAGTCTCTTATGTAACACTACTTAGCCTTAGACTGACTAGAAATCCCAAAGAGAGATCGTGAATTGTACTGTTAGTTAAACCTGATATACTTCTCAAGAATCTTTGTTTTATGTCTGGCAAGTTTACAGTCCTCGATATAAGATACTGCTGCATACTGCCTCTGATATATTGCAAAGGCGTTACTTTTCATTGATGTTAGGCAAACAGATGATCCTTGTTTGGTCTGATGAACCATTTTTAATGACGGGATACGCACATATTTCATTGTCCTACCACAAGGAGTTTCACTTTCATGCAAAGAAAGATGTTCCGCGTTTTTTTTTTTCCCCCCATCCGTAATGGATCGATGATCCTTCCAGAAACTTGCTCTGTCCTGGGCTTTCATTAATTTTCATTGCAATAATAATACCTGGTCCTCAGAAAAGGTGGAGGGGGATGGGGTAAAGATCTTAAGAAACACACACACACACACACACACACACACACACACACACACTGGAGTGTAAATAGAGAGAAATAAAAATAAAGCAGCGCGAGAATAAGGAGTGAGGGAGAAGTGAGGAGGGACTCGGAGTTGTTGAGAAGTGCATAATAGACTTAACAGTTCATGTGGTCTACTTTGGAGGCACCACAAACATTACTAAGTCAGGTTGCCAGCAAAACTCTTGCCTGTTATATCTACGTTCTTTTCAGGCCCGCTTGAATAAAAAAAAAAAATAATAAGAAAATGACCTGGTTTCCTTACAGTGAATACGAGATTAAGCTATTCATTAATCATGGAAAATGCACGCTGAAGTCTTGACCTGAAATTACATTGGTGTGATAAAATCGTGTGCACTGTACAGTTTATGTATAAAGTATTTTTCCACATTTTCGTATGAATTTCTGGTGCGAGTCATTGGTTTCTGCACATAGCACAAACTCATATTCTTGCTGCTGAGCAGGTGACGCTCTCTGCTGAACCGTGACGTGAGGAAGCAGAACATAACAGTAAAGGCGTTACCCAGGCTAAGCTATACGATGGGTGGAGGCGGCGCTTCAGTCAGTCACCGCCAGCCACTCTCACACAACCGTACAACTTCTCTTCATACAAACATTTGACAATATCATCGGTGCAAACTTACCAGACGCTTTAGAAAAATACTTCAGAATCTCTGTGTCATCCCGTTAGAACCAACAAAAATATAATGCAGTGAGTTACCGAGGGTGGTGGATATACTGGAAACAAAAATTTTGTCTCCGATAACGGTGATCCTTTAAAATGTGGAGTCCGTGGAACACCGTACAGAGCAGACAGACTGAGGCGAGGGATGGTGGCTACAAGAACTCACTTGGGTTGGAAGCCATAGCAATCTTCGCTGTGGTGACGTTCCTTGTGAGAATACTGGCGGACGTGGCTGCGAGGATACGCAACGGGCGCGCTCTCTTCGCAGGCCGCTACAACTTGAACCTGGAGCGTGTGAGTCAGGTTGTGCTCACCATGATCAACGGTGCCACGCTTCTCTACGAGACAGACCCAGGCACCGATGCTGCCTAAACATCAAAGCACGTAGACCAAAGATATTAGTGTTTTAAGCTGTACCTGTGACAATGGCGGTTCATAACCTGATGACCGATGATGACTACGCCACAGTGTATCAGATAGCTAAGCTCAAACTTGGTGTCTTTATGAGATTCAAAGTTTCGTTCTGTTATTGCTGTTCTTAATAGCAGTTAAATAAAACTTCATAATAACTGATGTTTATGTATTCATTCTCATTATAATCACTGTCATTACTCCACTATTTAGATTCACTTGTTTGGTCAAGACTTTAATTTGTTTTGCTTCGTATCAAGAGGCATAGCTTGGAAAACAAAACAGGTGGTGACTTAGTGGGATAATAATGAGATTTTTTTTTTCTCAATGTGGAGGAGTGACTGTTCAAGCTTATATTTTATTTTTCTTTCAGTTATTAACTTAGCTTCCAATACAGCATCTCATCATAATTAGTCATTTACGTTTTCTATTTAATCCAAGAGGAGTTTGCTGTAAATCGACTCCCTAGAAAATTGCAACAAGATCTCTCCATAATGAACACAATCTTACATTTTTCCATTCCTTCCATATTTTCATATTCTTCTCTCTACCTGTTCATCATCTTCTTTAGGTATCCATTTATCTACCTTCCTACTTATCCACCTGCCTACCTATTATACACACACACACACACACACACACACATATATATATATATATATATATATATATATATATATATATATATATATATATACACACACACACACTGTATTTGCTTATAACAAGATGGTAGGTGGTGGCGATCATCATCCACTCACTTGATGTGCTGCCTGCTTCTTCCTTTGCCTCTCACTCTTTTTCAAAATCTGCCCTCCTCTCCTCCCATTTTTTCCATCTTTTCTGTCACTTTTTAATACTCTTCTTTCCTGTTCAGGCGGATTTATATTGAGTGACCAAGACTAATGTTTTCTTGTAAACCAAGAAACCGTCTACAACTTTGGGTGGTGATCATAATTATAACCAACCCATACGTGTTCCCTATGTGTGAACAAGTGGGTTAGTGAAGGGTTAATGACCTTCTCTTAAAACAACAAAGTCAGAGACAAACGGCCATCCCTTACGGGATCATGGCGTTTCTCTCTCTCTCTCTCTCTCTCTCTCTCTCTCTCTCTCTCTACACACACACACACACACACACACACACATATATATATATATATATATATATATATATATATATGCAAACCAACCACAGGAGAAATGAAAGGAGCGACAGTGAGTACTTTCGTATATTACATCTTCAGACAGAGTGAGACAGAAACGTAAAGGGTAGAGGTCTTTTATGCACACCCGCAGTAGGTAGTGGCACACAGAACAATGGATGACCTGAATTTTTATCTGCAGCTTAACTTAGGGTCACCTGCAGCAGGGAGTGGAACACAACAAAGGATGACCTGAATCTAAAAATACACGTGACAAAGGAGGAGGGAGTAGGAGGGGAGGAAAGGGGAGTGGGAGGGAGGGGGAAGGGGAGAGGGGGGAGGGATAAATACTGCTGCTTAACTTAAGACCTAGAGGATTAATGCTTGGTGTGTCCCACACAGGTGTGACTACACCACCAGGAGATGACAGGGAACAATCACGTGTTAGTCTGGGGGTTACTGCTTTAAAATTAATTCAGTTAACAATTTATCACAGTTAAAATGACCATAGCTCATGTTTACATTCTTTTCATATGTGCCAGAAATTATACAAGATTCTATTACATTTCTTTCATCTAAGCTTTTTGATCTTGCTATAATCTTGGAGCCTGTCCAGTCAATATGGTGATCACTGGATGCTTTGTGCTGAAATAAACCACTGCTCTGTTGGGCTGTTCTGACACTGTATTTATGTTGTGAGATTCTAGTTTCCAAATCTTTTCCAGATTGTCCTATGTAAAATTTGTTACAGCTTTTACACGGGATTTTGTAAACAACGCCTGAATTACTGAAAGGGCTGTTCTTGATGAGTTTTTTTTTTTTTTTTTTTTTTTTTTTTTAATGGTGTTCTCATATTTGAATACTACTTGTACATTGAGTTTCCTCAGTATGTGAACAACATCAAGAAAATTTTCATGGAAGGGGAGGACAAGGATTCTTTGAATGTTCTGGCGATCTGGCTGTATATATATATATATATATATATATATATATATATATATATATATATATATATATATATATATATATATATTGTTACATAGCCTATGATTTCATCATCCTTTGTGTAATTTTAACGCACAGTTGCTGCATGTTTGATCACGAGCGTGTTCTGCCTCAGTTCCCCCCTTCTACCGTTATAGTAGAGTAAGTCGTCATTTCTGTTGTTTCAGTGCGGGATTTTCATCTCTTTGTCCCCATGGCTTCATTTGCGCGTCCTTCTTACAAGTTGTATCAAGCTCTGCTGGCCCCTATATAATGAGCTCAGTCTCTGCATCATGGCCACTTAGATCTGCTCCTCATTTTGTTCACATCTCTGTCCTCCCCTGTACAGATATTATTATTGTGAGTGCTCAAGAAATCTCCAAACATCTAGCAGCTGTGTGTAATTTGAGTATAACTGTCGTATTTTTTCTTGTATTGTGTAGCATAAGGTTGATTCTTAGGCCTAGTGAGGTCTTTGTGATTGATGTGGGGTTTTATATCAGTCATTTTAAATAATATTTAGTATCTGTAATTATTTATCTTGCATTAACTGAGCATTACCTTGTGTATTTTTATTTTATCAGGGCTGACTTAGATAAATTTACTCTTGCTAATTTCGTGTTAATAGAGGCTATTGCAGTTAACCATATATTTAACCTGTTTTTTGCCATTACATTATCCTCATGAGTCCTGAATGTTTTGTTGTTAGTTTGAGCATTAAACTTTAACTTGTAATTTTACCTAACTCTTTTGTTTTGAACCTGGAACTTTACGGGACAGTAGTGATTTTTAGCATTCTCACTTAAAGTGTACATTATCTTTCTCTGTTCCGTAACATAAATTTGGCGACCTCTTATCAGGATATTCAGGATATTATCATAAGGATATTGCTTGATATTTTGTGACTGTTACTTATTAATTATGTCTACTATTACTACACTTGATGAAGCCAAAGATTTTTTGTCAAATGTGCAAACAGTGTGTGATATAGAAAACAGAACAAAGAATGAACTTAAGCTTGTTGCTCAACAATTGGGAATTGCTGTTCGCTCTCATCATTCTAAAGATCAAATTGTTGACATGATTAATGAAAGCTTGTTTAATGTAACTCCTCCAAATGAGCAAACGCAGATTGAATTAGCTAAGTTACAGCTAGCCCTGCAGGAAGCTCAGGCTAAGGAGGCGGAGTCTCGTGCTAAGGAGGCGGAGGCCCGTTCTAAGGAGGCTGAGGCACAAGTTGAAATTGCTAGGATTCAGGCAGACCATGAGTATCGCATGAAACAAGGTGGAACTGGATCATCTAGCTCTGATGATTTTGATGTGGCTAAAAATGTTAAACTTGTCCCTCCTTTTAATGAATCTGATTTAACAAAGTATTTTCAGTTGTTTGAGAGGGTAGCTACAGGTTTTAATTGGCCCAAGGAGTATTGGCCAGTACTCCTTCAAACTGTTCTCACCGGTAAAGCTCAAGTAACTTATGCATCTTTGCCTCAGGATCAATCTGATAATTATGATGTAGTTAAGAGCTTGATTCTTAAGGCCTATGAGCTTGTTCCTGAAGCCTATAGAGTAAAATTTAGGACAACTTACAAGCAAGATAAGCAATCCCATGTTGAGTATGCAAAAATCAAAGAAGATCTGTTGGAGCAGTGGTTGAATTCTAAGAATGTGGATTCTGATTTTGGTAAATTTAAGCAGATGATTTTGCTGGAGGACTTCAAGAGGTGTATTAGTAAAGATGTAAGCCTATATCTTGATCAGGAAAGAATAGATAATTTGTCTGATGCTACAGTTTTAGCTGATGAATATGTTCTCACTCACAAGAGATATTCTAGAGGAAAAGGGAAAGCTGAGAGTAAGTACGTAGCCTTTACTCAGAGTACAGGTAACAGGAAGGAGAATAAAGATGATGTTTCTCAGGAAGTAAATACCAGCTTCACCTCTAGATTTCAGAAAAGTAAATGTACCTATTGTAGTAAGCTTGGTCATACTACGGAGAAATGTTTCAGGAGACAGCGTGATGTGAACAAAAAGGAGTCTTTAAATATTCAGTCAATTGGTCTAGTGTCCACTCTTGAGAGTTCCCAGAATTCTTTAACTGAGTTAACTGATCCTGCTTTGAGGGGTAACTTAAATTCTCATGATGAAGCTTCTCTTTTGAGCAGTAACGTGGGTGACACTCTCAAGAGTTCATGTGCTAATTTCCTGTCTGATGGTTTTGTCAGTCCTCTGGACAGTAATGACAGGAAATCAGTTCAAATATATCGTGATACAGGTGCTTGCCAATCCCTTATGCTGACCAGTGTTCTAGGCTCTAATGTTAATTCCTCTGATGAAACTGTAATCTTACAAGGTGTAGGGAATAATTATTTCTCTGTCCCTCTGTGCAGAGTGAAGTTAGAGTCTGGTTTTGTTAATGGTTCCGTTATGGTTGGGTTGGTTGAGACACTCCCAATGTCAGGTGTAACTTTCTTACTTGGAAATGATATTGGTGGAAGTCAAGTGTGTCCAGCTCCTCAGTTGTCTAGTGAGCCAGTGGCTGCGGCCCAGGATTGTGATGTCCCTGATGTGTTCCCTGCATGTGCTGTCACTAGGGCTAAGTCTAAAGTTACTGGTGATTTAGAGGATAATGATGATGATGTTATCCTAGCTGACACTTTTCTTGCTAATTTGGAACACTCACCAGATGAGGCAGTACCCCGTAGTGTTGATAATTTGTCTCGTCAAGAGTTGGTTGAGTTGCAGGTTGCTGGCCCTGAGTTGAAAGGTCTAGCTAACTCTGCTTACAGTGAAGAAGAGTCAGCCGGTGCTTCTACTTGTTATTATATGAAGTCAGGAGTACTTATGAGGAAGTGGAAACCCCCAACAGCATCAGCCGACTGTCAATGGGAGGTTGTACATCAAGTTGTCATCCCTCGTGTTTGTGGGCAGGATATCATTGGAGTGGCTCATGATTCCAGTTTGGCGGGACACCTTGGAGTGAGAAAGACTGTGGCGCGCATTTTGAAACACTTCTACTGGCCAGGTGTCTTCGGGGATGTTTCCTGTTATTGTGGGTCTTGTCACACCTGTCAAGTTGTGGGGAAGTGTAATCAGACCGAAAAGGTTGCACCTCTAGTTCCCATTCCCCCTTTTGAGGCGCCTTTCACCCGTGTGTTGGTGGATATTGTGGGCCCTCTTCCTAAGACTTCTTCAGGATTTTCTTATGTGTTGACCCTGATTGATATGGCTACTCGTTATCCTGAAGCCATTCCACTTAGAAACATCTCAGCAAAGAACGTGGTTAAGGAAATGCTAGGGTTCTTCACAAAGTTTGGTCTGCCCAAGGAGGTACAGTCAGACCGGGGAAGTATTTTCATGTCAAATGTTTTCAAGCAGTCTCTGAAAGAGTTGGGCATCACCCAGATCTCATCTTCAGCTTACCATCCCCAGACCCAAGGAGCGTTGGAGAGATATCATCAAACACTCAAATCGATGCTCAAGAAATACTGTTTGGAACATCAGAAAGTCTGGGATAAAGGTCTTCCATTCGTTGTGTTTGCCACAAGAGAATCTCCAAATGAATCACTGGGCTTCTCACCTTTTGAACTACTGTTTGGCCATGAAGTAAGAGGACCCCTTAAGTTACTCAAGGAATGCTGGCTGTCGGAGGAAGATGACGTCAACCTGCTGGAGTATGTGATGAAGTTCAAAGAACGGCTGTCCACTGCTTTACAGCTGGCGAGAGAGAATTTAGGAGCTGCTCAGGAGAAGATGAAGACTTGGTATGATAAGAAGTCCAGGTTACGCCACTTTCAGCCAGGAGATCAGGTTTTGATTCTGCTACCAGTTCATGGGCAACCTCTTCAAGCCAAGTTTAGTGGTCCTTATTTCGTGGAGAAGAAACTCAGTGATGTCAACTATGTCATCGCCACACCAGATCGTAGAAAGAGCAAGCAACTATGTCACATCAACATGCTAAAGTTATATCACAGGCGGGACGAAAATAATCCAGTCTGCACTGTAGCTGTTCCACCCGAGTCTGCAAGTGAAGCTCTCCCATGCAGTATGAGCCTGAGTGATAGTTTGGGGAAGAATCCTGATATCATGAATGATCTCCAGACTAAGCTTTCTCATCTACCTCCCAAGGAAAGGCAGGAGTTTTCGGCATTACTGCAGGAGTACCCGCAAGTGTTCCGTGCCACTCCAGGAAGAACCACTGTGTTGATGCATGATGTCGATGTTGGAGACACAAAGCCAATTAAATTGCCTCCTTACCGTGTGAACCCAGTGAAAGTTCCTCTCATCCAGAAGGAGCTTGGCTACCTGTTGGACCACAAGATGATTGAGCCCTGTCAGAGCGAGTGGAGTTCTCCTGTCACTCTGGTCCCTAAGCCAGGTGGGTCACAGCGGCTTTGCATCGACTACAGACGTGTTGGTCAGATCACCAAAACAGACACTTACCCTCTCCCTCGCGTGGAAGATTGCATAGACAAGATCGGAAAGGCTAGGTACATAAGTAAGTTTGATTTGTTAAAGGGATACTGGCAAGTACCTATGACTGAACGTGCCAGGGAGATCTCATGTTTTGTAACATTTGGAAAGACCTTTGCATGGTCTGTAATGCCATATACAGACTGTTTTAGAGTAATAAGAAATTTCCTTTGTAAATTTCTTTTTCTTTGTGGGGAGGTGTTACATAGCCTATGATTTCATCATCCTTTGTGTAATTTTAACACACAGTTGCTGCATGTTTGATCACGAGCGTGTTCTGCCTCAGTTCCCCCCTTCTACCGTTATAGTAGAGTAAGTCGTCATTTCTGTTGTTTCAGTGCGGGATTTTCATCTCTTTGTCCCCATGGCTTCATTTGCGCGTCCTTCTTACAAGTTGTATCAAGCTCTGCTGGCCCCTATATAATGAGCTCAGTCTCTGCATCATGGCCACTTAGATCTGCTCCTCATTTTGTTCACATCTCTGTCCTCCCCTGTACAGATATTATTATTGTGAGTGCTCAAGAAATCTCCAAACATCTAGCAGCTGTGTGTAATTTGAGTATAACTGTCGTATTTTTTCTTGTATTGTGTAGCATAAGGTTGATTCTTAGGCCTAGTGAGGTCTTTGTGATTGATGTGGGGTTTTATATCAGTCATTTTAAATAATATTTTGTATCTGTAATTATTTATCTTGCATTAACTGAGCATTACCTTGTGTATTTTTATTTTATCAGGGCTGACTTAGATAAATTTACTCTTGCTAATTTCATGTTAATAGAGGCTATTGCAGTTAACCATATATTTAACCTGTTTTTTGCCATTACATTATCCTCATGAGTCCTGAATGTTTTGTTGTTAGTTTGAGCATTAAACTTTAACTTGTAATTTTACCTAACTCTTTTGTTTTGAACCTGGAACTTTACGGGACAGTAGTGATTTTTAGCATTCTCACTTATAGTGTACATTATCTTTCTCTGTTCCGTAACAATATATATATATATATATATATATATATATATATATATATATATATATATATATATATATATATATATATATATGAGCCTCTGTGGTACAGTGGTAGAATGTACGTTTCACGGGTGAGCCAGGGTTCGCGCCCCGCCAGGGTAATAAACTTTGGGAGTGTTCACCCGGCCACGTAATGCATTGGCGGACACAAGGGGTGCTGTGGTTGAACCAGTGTCGCATACTATAAAATATGCTTGCACCCAGTCGGCTTGTGCGGGCCGATTACACTTGGTTCACAGACTACACACACATCCAAAGCCACTTCAACACTACAATTACACTTACAAGCACTTCTCACCCTACATACAATCTCTACCAGACAGCCTGAGCCACTTGGTAGAGATACATTGGCTGTACCGTCCCGACTTCGGTCGGGATAGGCCGGTCCTGAAGTGGATACTCAAACGGCTGATGATTATATATATATATATATATATATATATATATATATATATATATATATATATATATATATATATATTATATTGTACATATTATATATATAACTGTATAAATGTAAATATACAGTATACGTATATGCAGATTATCTATCTATCTATTTATCTGTCTATATATAAACATAGATAGATAGATAGATAAAACCAGAATTTTTTCGATATTCACCTGGGCGTTATTTTCATGAAATGACAGTATTAAAATGTTGCGATTAAGAGGACTGGCCAACAAACGGTATACATATTGAACTAGAATCTCCTTGTGCAATGGGGCAAGACAACAAGGCAATCGTCTGTACTGGATAAATAATATCCACATACTGGGTTTGATTTTATTATGAGGATAATAACAGTTTCTTTCAAATTTGGTTCCTTTATATCAGTAATGACTGCTCTGTGAAATCATTAGTAATAATTTATTTCAGCTGAAATGCTACATGTAAGTGTAATTGATAAAAATGTCCACCAATATGATTTAGTGTGTCGTTTTGCAACCTTCTCTCAAGTAACATTAAAAAAAAAATCTCTTGTAACAGTTAACATATGCAGAGAGCTTAATACATAATAGGCCTTTAACCCTATGAATCCAATGAAGCTTAATTATGCTACACCTAGTATACTTCATTCAACTGTATGGAGACTTTTCGGACTAGAGGAGATGATACAGCCTTTAATTACTCTTCCATTACCAGAGATTTATCAGAAGCATTGTTGAATTGTCTGAAGATCGAAAGATATTGCAAGCAAGAAAGTAAATAAATGAATAAATAAATAAGGTCACTGGACTACAGAGGTTAAAAGTACGTAACTATTTGATTAACTACTTTTCCTAAGAAGGATCGGTTGTTATCCATGGTTCTTCAACCAAAGCTATACAGACAAGTAGTGGCAATTTATTGTTAATAAAGAGCTCAAAATTCTCATCTACAATACGTTCCTTTCGTCTTGTTTGCTTTTAATGTTAGTCATCTCCCCTAATAGCCATAGCACTGTTCTCGTAACCTGCCCAAGTTCTTTATAATGGTGTAGACATGTAGGCATAAGAATCAGCATGAGCTGTGTATTTTCAGGGCGTTACGGCAGGTATCAGTACTCCTCGAAAGACAGTGCTCGCGCCACCCTGTCCCACACCGTCTCCAACTCGCTGTCAGCCGATCGTTTTAGCGACCTGCCGTTACGCACGCGGTTGATGATGTCAGCAAAGATCCTAAACAAGAAGGTGAGTGTTAGAAGCAGTGCTATGGCCTCCAGGGTGTTGTTTGAGCCCCCCGTTAGAAACCTTTCGTTTTCTTTCGAATGATCTCCACCAGCATACTCCAAACTGGATTTCTCCTGCTGATCCTGGGTATTATTTGACATTTTGACTGGTAATTGCGTTTGGATTATCTCCAGCGTTTGTAGCTTGTACACACAGTATTCAGTTCCGTGCAGTTAAAGGTTTATCGGAAATTTTTTTCAGTACCGTAAACCCGATTTCTTTCTAGCAACTTTTTTTTTCATCTAAGATATCCACACGTGCGGGAAGACTTAAGTAGGGACAAAGTTATGTTCTCATGCCAGTTCATTTCAGTTCCAAAGCTTTTACACTTCTATTTACAGATGTTCACACTAATTATTGCATAAAATTTTACTGTTATTAAGCTCATTGGTCCATAACTTTCAG
This sequence comes from Coenobita brevimanus, assembly GCF_032717465.1. Lineage (NCBI taxonomy): Eukaryota > Metazoa > Arthropoda > Malacostraca > Decapoda > Coenobitidae > Coenobita > Coenobita brevimanus. The sequence goes on from NC_137046.1 coordinate 22,111,524, forward strand.
TAGTTCTAGTTCGCCACGAATTATATCATGATAAACATTAACCATTTCTTGAGACTCAGCTTCGTCACGTCGAATGGCCTTAAAACGACCAAGCAGAAGCAGAGGAAACCTATGCAGCACGAGCAGCTAGACGGGGTGTAGCAGCAGGTGTGAGAGTAGGACGCTGACTGACGACACCGCCATAGTTCTTCCTCCCATTGCTCCTCAAATTGTAAGGTTCCTCCTGCCACACCCGTACTCCATTACACGGCGGGTGCGGTGCGAGGCGCCACACAGCTCCACCTGGCGTCACCACACAAGGAACTAGGCAAGTCTCTGCTCTGTGGGCGGATCTGGTGTGAAGAACTACCGTTGCTTAAATTACTGCCATCACTCTTTTGCGACGGTGGATGACACGCTTTCGGCGTCCGAAGTTAAAGTAACGGTATCGGTATCTAAACGATTTTCCGAGTATTTTCATTGAGAATATTACCGATATGCTATGAAACTGCACCGAACAGATTTGGCAGTTCTAGAATACTGCCGAATGAGGGGACTTTTTTTTTTTTTCTTTAACTTTCCCATGTACACGAACGACATTAGTAGCACCAAGAGCAAACTTTACCTACTGGTTAGTCATTCGGCCAATATATCGAAGAATCTTTACGTGTTGTTTAGGTACTGAAAATTATATAACTGCAGCTGGTTGCATTGAACACAGTAGTTTTAGAATATAATGAAAATATATGTTGTTCATAATATCGAAATACGAACTAACGGCAAGGTGTATCTTCATTAGGTGACCCTAATTACAGTACCATTAAGTGTGATGCTAACTTGCTAATGTTATGGTATTTTTTCCACTATACGAGATTTCACAGAGTTCACTGAGGTCTACCTGACTCTCGAGGTTCATAGGTACGGTGGTAATTTACGGGGTGTGTCGAACGTAATTACTGCAGGAACTAGGCATTACATCTGGCCTGGTCCCTTTTGCCTGCATACTGTAATATGATTCATGCTTCAGACCGAGAACATTGTCGTAATAGCTGGTTGCATGGAGATCAAGAGAAGTCCAGAGATATATGCTTTCATCGGTGTCTTCAGTTCTGTTGTTTTGACGTCTTGCATCTTAGGAAGCATTGCATCGGCAAGCTAGGAACAAAAAGCATAAATTTATTATTGCCTTTTACGCATCCCACTCTGCTGTAGTCATGAACTGTGCCGCACGTTCTCTAAGGTCAAGCAGTTCTTTCGCACAACTACATCCGTTGCAAAATAACCTCATGTGGCATCAAATGGCACTGATGATGGACCGAGTATACTAACATAAACTAGGGCCATCCTATTCATGACATGGGTTGAAGTACTGGAGTGGGTTGTTTTAATGATATGCTTGTGGGGGTATGGAGTCTTAAGGAACTGCGGTGAATAATTTAAGCACGAATCAGGAAAATAATTCATCTAATGGTTTCTTGCCAGCAGCCAAGGTCGACACGAGACTTAAGATAGGTTAATTCACGTAGCCCTTTTTATAACCCTGTAGGCGTCAGAGGTTGGCTGAAGTTTGTTCTAAAGGGTCAAGAAGAGTCTGACACCGGAAATTAAGTTCAGCAATATCGTCTGTGTTATCTTTACACACTGAACTTTGAGTTATGGTTTCCAAAACAGCGTAGAACTCGACAATAAGTAGTAATAGTAGTAGCAGTAGTAATAATAATAATAATAATAATAATAATAATAATAATAATAATAATAAACAAAAAGCAAACGACTATAGAAATTATACACTACAAATACAGGACTAAGAGACACTTTTACATGTAATGTCGCTGCTCGCTTGAGGAAAAAGATAAAAGTATGCGAGCTATAGTCGGAGACCACGTTGAACGTGAATGAATAGAAAGTGAATGTGAATACATGATGAATAATGTGTACAGCACAATGCACATCAAGTGTTTCAAATATCCTGTGACGAAAGGAGCGTATGCCCATCTACAAAGCAATGTATTCCTCAGTGTTTAGTCCAGTAGAGTTAAGAGCAAAGCACCTTATAAAGCCCTTTAAGACCACATGATGGAACAGTAGCCTTATTTCAATAAAATAAAAATGGCCGACAGAGCACACTGAATCAGAGTCCACCAGATTCAAAGGGTTTCATCTTTTTTATTTGTCTTCTATGGGTCACAGTATCCCTATTATTAATTTAATTGCTTTTTAGTACTAACTTGTATATCCTGCTTCCCCCCCTCCCCCAAAGAAAAATAATGGTCAAATTAACCCAAATGAGCAGGGAAATGTCACTTTCATTTTGTTCTTGCCATTACCAGACAATTCTATTTCAGCTTAGGGTAGACTGTTTGAACTGAAGAGATTTGATACAGTTTTAGTAACCCTGTTCAATACGAAAAATCTTTCCAAAGTTGAATTAAGAGGTCTGGAGACAAGAAAGGACTAAAAGACATTATTTTCATTCAAGTGGTTAAAGTCTACCACAGTGAACCTTACTATACTTTTTTTCAGGATATATGTCATTATAATTAATAAAAGTTGAGAGTAGGTAAGAGATGGGTGAGAGCTAGGAGGGTTAGGTGTGGCAGGGAGGTTTTGAAAGTGAGTGAGTTGGATAAAAGAGAGAAAAAGATAGAGTATCAGGAGAAATTGAAAGATGAGTGGAACACAGTGAAAGATCGGGAAAATGGCAGCGTGGAGGAGGAATGGCAGTTGTTTAAGAGTGCTGTGGTGGGGCATGCAGAAGAGGTGTGTGGTGTGAGACGTGTGGGTGGTGGTGTAAGAAAAGGAAGTGAATGGTGGTGCGAGGAAGTAAGTATGGCTGTGGCTGAAAAGAGACGTGCATATGAAGTGTGGCTGCAGAGGAAGGATGAGATGTCATATGAAAGGTATAAGGAAAAGAGGAATAGGGCGAGAAGGGCTGTGCGTGATGCTAAAGTGGCAGCAGATGAGAGGTGGGGTAGGCGGCTGACAGAGAATTTTCAACAGAATAAGAAAATGTTTTGGAAGGAGGTGAAAAGGGTGCGAAAGGGAGAGTCTGGGAAGGAAGAACGAGTAAAATCAGAGGATGGAAGGATGTTAACTGAAATGGATGCAGTAAGGAAGAGATGGGCAGAGTATTTTGAAAGATTGTTAAATGTAGAGGAGGAAAGGGTGGCTGAGATTGTGGCGGATGGAAGGGTGCAAGGAATAAATGTGTTGGGAGAGTTAAATGATTCTTTGATCACGAAGGAGGAAGTGGAGAAGGCAGTAAAAGAGATGAAAACAGGGAAAGCTGCAGGTATGGATGGGTGTGCTGTGGAATGCCTGAAGGGTGGTGGAGTGACTATTGTTGACTGGTTAGTAAGATTGTTGAATGTGTGCTTTGAGAAAGGTATGGTGCCAATTGACTGGGCAAGTGCTTGTGTGGTCCCGTTGTATAAAGGCAAGGGTGATAAGTATGAATGTACTAGCTTTAGGGGTATAAGTCTGTTGAGTGTTGTAGGTAAGGTGTATGGTAGAGTGTTAATTATGAGAGTTAGAGAGGGTACAGAGGGAGTGATTGGTGTTGAGCAGTGTGGCTTTAGGAGAGGGAGGGGATGCGTTGATCAGGTGTTTGCTGTGAGACAAGTGTGTGAAAAGTATTTAGCGAAAGGCAAGGATGTGTTTTGGGCATTTATGGATTTAGAGAAAGCGTATGATAGAATTGATAGGGAGGCTTTGTGGACTGTTTTAAGATTGTATGGACTTGATGGTAGGTTACTAAAAGGGGTGAAAAGTTTTTATGTAAATAGCAGAGCGTGTGTAAGAGTGGGAAATGCTGTGAGTGATTGGTTTCCCGTGAGAGTGGGGCTGCGACAGGGATGTGTGCTGTCGCCATGGTTGTTTAATATCTACATGGATGGTGTTGTAAGGGAGGTGAATGCAAGAGTTTTAGGCGGAGGTCTGAGTCTGGTGAATGTTGATGGTGGAGAGTGGAATCTGAAGCAGCTGTTGTTTGCAGATGATACTGCACTGGTGACTGATTCAGAGGAGAGATTGAGACAGTTGGTAGAGGAGTTTGGAAGGGTGTGTGAAAGGAGGAAATTGAAAGTAAATGAGAATAAGAGTAAAGTGATGAAGTGTACGAGGTTGATAGATGGTAGGGGGATGAATATAGTTTTGAATGGTGAGTTGCTTGAGGAGGTAGATTGTTTTAAATATCTAGGGTCACATGTTGCTGTGGACGGAAGAATAGATGCAGAAGTGAAGTTTAGAATAAATGAAGTAGGAAAGGTGCTGGGAGGAATGAAAAAAGTGTTTAAATGTCGTTCGCTTAGAATGGATGTAAAGAGAAGGCTGTATGAGGGTGTTGTGGTACCGACTGTGTTATATGGGGCTGAAACATGGAATATGGGTGTAGCAGAGAGGAAAAGTTTGAATGTAATGGAGATGAGGTGACTGAGGAGTATGTGTGGATTGACGCGTATGGATCGGGTGCGAAATGATGAAGTGCGAAGGAGAACTGGAGTTGTTCAGGAGATGGCTGGTAGAGTTGAGCAGAGGGTGTTGCGATGGTTTGGGCATATGGAGAGAATGGATAATGAGCGATTGGTGAAAAAGATAACTAGATCTGATGTAAGAGGTGTAAGGCTGAGAGGAAGACCACGAATAGGATGGATGGACAGTGTGAAGAGAGCGTTGGATGCGAGAGGGATGTCTGTTGAGCAAGGAAGAGTGGCTGTGCGTGACAGAAATAAATGGAGAGAAATTGTGAATGAATAAGTGATGACGCAGCCCTGAGGGGATATTCTCCCGCATTTGGTCTGATCAGCTAGTCAGGTCAGGTGCGGGTAAGGGGATGGGTCTGTTATGATGTGGCAGGGGTAAACCAGTTCTGCTGTCGGGCCCTGCTGCGGATGTCACTGATTGCATTGCGCAGTTGACCCTTGTGCGATGTGGTGCGGTGAGGATCTGTCCGTTCTCCCCTTTGGGGCTAAGATGCGAATGAATGTGTTTGAATGGATGAGTAAATGGGGAGTGTGTCGTCCTGTCTCGGCTACCTCCCTTTCCTTTGGGGAAGCAGCCTATATAAATAGACAGATAGATAGATAATTAAGGTAATTATATTGCCGGTGAAGGTTTATATCCAAGGGATGGTTGGGGTTTATTGCTCACGTAATGCCACTCAGGGATGAGTGAGGCTGGTCACTCTCATCTTAAATGTCAGGACCAGCTTGCCTAGCCCCGAGCTTCTAAGCTCCTTATGGGGCAAAGTAGGATTGAATGATGGATGGATGAATGGGTGGATATTACTCGGTACACGCGCGCACACACCACTGTGTGTGTGTGTGTGTGTGTGTGTGTGTGTGTGTGTATTGTTACGGAACAGAGAAAGATAATGTACACTTTAAGTGAGAATACTAAAAATCACTACTGTCCCGTAAAGTTCCAGGTTCAAAACAAAAGAGTTAGGTAAAATTACAAGTTAAAGTTTAATGCTCAAACTAACGACAAAACATTCAGGACTCATAAGGATAATGTAATGGCAAAAAACAGGTTAAATATATGGTTAACTGCAATAGCCTCTATTAACACGAAATTAGCAAGAGTAAATTTATCTAAGTCAGCCCTGATAAATGAGAATACACTGGATAATGCTCAGTTAATGCAAGATAAATTATTGCAGATACAAACTATTATTAACAATTGACTGACATAAAACCTTACATTAATCACAAAAACCTTACTAGGCCTAAGAATTAACCTTATGCTACACAGTACAAGAAAAAATGCGACAACAGTTATATTCAAATTACACACAGCTGCTAGATGGTTGGAGACTTCCTGAGCACTCACAATAATAACAACTGTACAGGGGAGGACAGAGATGTGAACAAAATGAGGAGTAGATCTAAGTGGCAATAATGCAGAGACTGAGCTCATTATATAGGGGCCGGCAGAGCTTGATACAACTTGTAAGAAGGATGTGCAAATGAAGCCATAGGGGACAAAGAGTTGACAATCCTGCTCTGAACAACAGGAAGGACGACTTACTCTACTATAACGGTAGAAGGGGGGACTGAGGTAGAACACGCTCGTGATCAAACATGCAGCATACTGTACGTTAGAATTACACAAAGGATGATGAAATCATAGGCTATGTAACACCTCCCCACAAAGAAAAAGAAATTTACAAAGGAAATTTCTTATTACTCTAAAACAATCTGTCTAAAGTCTAGATAAGCAATCTGCAGTAACATTTTCTTTTTCCTTGACATGTATGTCTAATGAATACTCCTGAAGAAGTAGACTCCATCTTGTCAATCTCTGATTTTTATCTTTAAACTTACTAAGGAATTTCAGTGGGTTATGATCGGTATAAATGACTATGGGGTCAATACCAGAACACAAATAAAATGAAAAATGCTGTAAACCCAAAATCAAGGCCAAAAGCTCTTTCTCAATAGTTGAGTAGTTCTTTTGAGGTGGAGTGAACTTCTTACTGTAATAAGATACAGGGTGTTCAATACCCTGATCATCCTCTTGCAGCAAAACAGCCCCAGCTCCTGTATCACTTGCTTCAACAGCCATCTTAAAAGGCTTAGCAAAATTTGGAGTAGCGAGCACTGGCTGACTTAATAGGATAGCTTTAAGTTTGTTGAAAGAGGATTCACAGTTATCGGTCCAGACAAATTTAACTCCCTTTTTCAGTAGGTCTGTAAGTGGTGATACAAGAATTGAAAAGTTAAGAACAAATCTCCTGTAATAACCTACCATTCCCAAAAATCTTTGTAGCTCTTTCCTACTTTTAGGTCTGGGAAGATCACTTATAACCTGAACCTTAGCTCCTGGTGGTGCAACATGTCCATCACCAATTACGTACCCAAGGTACTGAACTTTAGCTTGACCAAACTCACACTTTGATAAATTAGCAACCAGATTAGCCTGACCCAAACGCTCAAGAAATTTACTGACATGGCATAGGTGATCTTTCCAGTTGTCACTGAAGATTAATACATCATCAGTATAAACAACACACCCTGCCAAACCCTCTGTTACAACGTTCATGAGCTTCTGAAATGTGGCTGGTGAATTCTTCATACCATATGGCATTACAGAACATGCAAAAGTCTTTCCTAGTGTTACAAAACATGAGATCTCCCTAGCACGTTCAGTCATAGGTACTTGCCAGTATCCCTTTAACAAATCAAACTTACTTATGTACCTAGCCTTTCCGATCTTGTCTATGCAATCTTCCACGCGAGGGAGAGGGTAAGTGTCTGTTTTGGTTATCTGATTAACACGTCTGTAGTCAATGCAAAGCCGCTGTGACCCACCTGGCTTAGGGACCAGAGTGGCAGGAGAACTCCACTCGCTCTGACAGGGCTCAATCATCTTGTGGTCCAACAGGTAGCCAAGCTCCTTCTGGATGAGAGGAACTTTCACTGGGTTCACACGGTAAGGAGGCAGTTTAATTGGCTTTGCGTCTCCAACATCGACATCATGCATCAACACAGTGGTTCTTCCTGGAGTGGCACGGAACACTTGCGGGTACTCCTGCAGTAATGCCGAAAACTCCTGCCTTTCCTTGGGAGGTAGATGAGAAAGCTTAGTCTGGAGATCATTCATGATATCAGGATTCTTCCCCAAACTATCACTCAGGCTCATACTGCATGGGAGAGCTTCACTTGCAGACTCGGGTGGAACAGCTACAGTGCAGACTGGATTATTTTCGTCCCGCCTGTGATATAACTTTAGCATGTTGATGTGACAAAGTTGCTTGTTCTTTCTACGATCTGGTGTGGCGATGACATAGTTGACATCACTGAGTTTCTTCTCCACGAAATAAGGACCACTAAACTTGGCTTGAAGAGGTTGCCCATGCACCGGTAGCAGAATCAAAACCCGATCTCCTGGCTGAAAGTGGCGTAACCTGGACTTCTTATCATACCAAGTCTTCATCTTCTCCTGAGCAGCTCCTAAATTCTCTCTCGCCAGCTGTAAAGCAGTGGACAGCCGTTCTTTGAACATCATCACATACTCCAGCAGGTTGACGTCATCTTCCTCCGACAGCCAGCATTCCTTGAGTAACTTAAGGGGTCCTCTTACTTCATGGCCAAACAGTAGTTCAAAAAATGAGAAGCCCAGTGATTCATTTGGAGATTCTCTTGCGGCAAATACGACGAATGGAAGACCTTTATCCCAGTCTTTCTGATGTTCCAAACTATTTCTTGAGCATCGATTTGAGTGTTTGATGATATCTCTCCAACGCTCCTTGGGTCTGGGGATGGTAAGCTGAAGACGTGATCTGGGTGATGCCCAACTCTTTCAGAGACTGCTTGAAAACATTTGACATGAAATTACTTCCCCGGTCTGACTGTACCTCCTTGGGCAGACCAAACTTTGTGAAGAACCCTAGCATTTCCTTAACCACGTTCTTTGCTGAGATATTTCTAAGTGGAATGGCTTCAGGATAACGAGTAGCCATATCAATCAGGGTCAACACATAAGAAAATCCTGAAGAAGTCTTAGGAAGAGGGCCCACAATATCCACCAACACACGAGTGAATGGCGCCTCAAAAGGAGGAATGGGAAGTAGAGGTGCAACCTTTTCGGTCTGATTACACTTCCCCACAACTTGACAGGTGTGACAAGACTTACAATACCAGGAAACATCCCTGAAGATACCTGGCCAGTAGAAGTGTTTGAAAATACGTGCCACAGTCTTCCTCACTCCAAGGTGTCCTGCCAAACTGGAATCATGAGCCACTCTAATGATATCCTGCCTACAAACACGAGGGATGACAACTTGATGTACAACCTCCCATTCACAGTCGGCTGATGCTGTTGGGGGTCTCCACTTCCTCATAAGTACTCCTGACTTTATATAATAACAAGTAGAAGCACCAGCTGACTCTTCCTCACTGGAAGCAGAGTTAGCTAGACCTTTCAACTCAGGGTCAGCAACCTGCAACTCAACCAACTCTTGGCGAGACAAATTATCAACACTACGGGGTACTGCCTCATCTGGTGAGTGGTCCAAATTAGCAAGAAAAGTGTCAGCTAGGATAACAGCATCATCATCATTATCTTCTAAGTCACCAGTAACTTTAGACTTAGCCCTAGTGACAGCACATGCAGGGAACACATCAGGGACATCACAATCCTGGGCCGCAGCCACTGGCTCACTAGACAACTGAGGAGCTGGACACACTTGACTTCCACCAATATCATTTCCAAGTAAGAAAGTTACACCTGACATTGGGAGTGTCTCAACCAACCCAACCATAACGGAACCATTAACAAAACCAGACTCTAAATTCACTCTGCACAGAGGGACAGAGAAGTAATTATTCCCTACACCTTGTAAGATTACAGTTTCACCAGAGGAATTAACATTAGAGCCTAGAACACTGGTCAGCATAAGGGATTGGCAAGCACCTGTATCACGATATATTTGAACTGATTTCCTGTCATTACTGTCCAGAGGACTGACAAAACCATCAGACAGGAAATTAGCACATGAACTCTTGAGAGTGTCACCCACGTTACTGCTGAAAAGAGGAGCTTCATCATGAGGATTTAATTTACCCCTCAAAGCAGGTTCAGTTAACTCAGTTAAATAATTCTGGGAACTCTCAAGAGTGGACACTAGACCAATTGACTGAATATTTAAAGACTCCTTTTTGTTCACATCACGCTGTCTCCTGAAACATTTCTCCGTAGTATGACCAAGCTTACTACAATAAGTACATTTACTTTTCTGAAACCTAGAGGTGAAGCTGGTATTTACTTCCTAAGAAACATCATCTTTATTCTCTTTCCTGTTACCTGTACTCTGAGTAGAGGCAACGTAGTTACTCTCAGCTTTCCTTCTTTCTCTAGAATATCTCTTGTGAGTGAGAACATATTCATCAGCCAAAACTGCAGCATCAGACAAATTATCTATTCTTCTCTCATCAAGATATAGGCTTACATCTTTATTAACACCCCTTTTGAAGTCCTCCAGCAAAATCATCTGCTTAAATTGATCAAAATCAGAATCCACATTCTTAGAATTTAATCACTGTTCTAACAGATCTTCTTTGATTTTTGCATACTCAACATGGGATTGCTTATCTTGCTTATAAGTTGTCCTAAATTTTACTCTATAGGCTTCAGGAACAAGCTCATAGGCCTTAAGAATCAAGCTCTTAACTGCATCATAATTATAACATTGATCCTGAGGCAAAGATGCATAAGTTACTTGAGCTTTACCGGTGAGAACAGTTTGAAGGAGTACTGGCCAATACTTTTTGGGCCAATTAAAACCTGTAGCTACCCTCTCAAACAACTGAAAATACTTTGTTAAATCAGATTCATTAAAAGGAGGGACAAGTTTAACATTTTTAGCCACATCAAAATCATCAGAGCTAGATGATCCAGTTCCACATTGTTTCATGCGATACTCATGGTCTGCCTGAATCCTAGCAAGTTCAACTTGTGCGTGAAACTCAGCCTCCTTAACACAAGCCTCCTGCAAGTCTAGCTGTAACTTAGCTAATTCAATCTGCGTTTGCTCATTTGGAGGAGTTACATTAAACAAGCTTTCATTAATCATGTCAACAATTTGATCTTTAGAATGATGAGAGCGAACAGCAATTCCCAATTGTTGAACAACAAGCTTAAGTTCATTCTTTGTTCTGTTTTCTACATCACACACTGTTTGCACATTTGACAAAAAATCTTTGACTTCATCAAGCGTAGTAATAGTAGACATCATGAATAAATCACAGTCACAAAATATCAAGCAATATCCTTATGATAATATCCTGAATATCCTGATAAGAGGTCGCCAAATTTATGTTACGGAACAGAGAAAGATAATGTACACTTTAAGTGAGAATACTAAAAATCACTTCTGTCCCGTAAAGTTCCAGGTTCAAAACAAAAGAGTTAGGTAAAATTACAAGTTAAAGTTTAATGCTCAAACTAACAACAAAACATTCAGGACTCATAAGGATAATGTAATGGCAAAAAAACAGGTTAAATATATGGTTAAGTGCAATAGCCTCTATTAACACGAAATTAGCAAGAGTAAATTTATCTAAGTCAGCCCTGATAAATGAGAATACACTGGATAATGCTCAGTTAATGCAAGATAAATTATTACAGATACAAACTACACACACCACAAAGCCAGTCAGGAGACAGGACTTGTGTGCTGGGCAATCCCCAGGTCTTGTCCTCCCCACTTACTGTTTTTTAATCAGCCCATGCACCACTGACCGGGCTAATGTATGGACCGGCCTGCACTATATGTGCAGGAAATCTTTCAACGAACGAACGACCTATTATTAACAATTGGCTGACATAAAACCTTACATTAATCACAAAAACCTTACTAGGCCTAAGAATTAACCTTATGCTACACAGTACAAGAAAAAATGCAACAACAGTTATACTCAAATTACACACAGCTGCTAGATGGTTGGAGACTTCCTGAGCACTCACAATAATAACAACTGTACAGGGGAGGACAGAGATGTGAACAAAATGAGGAGTAGATCTAAGTGGCAATAATGCAGAGACTGAGCTCATTATATAGGGGCCGGCAGAGCTTGATACAACTTGTAAGAAGGACGCGTAAATGAAGCCATAGGGGACAAAGAGTTGACAATCCTGCTCTGAACAACAGAAAGGACGACTTACTCTACTATAATGGTAGAAGGGGGGAGTGAGGTAGAACACGCTTGTGATCAAACATGCAGCATACTGTACGTTAGAATTACACAAAGGATGATGAAATCATAGGCTATGTAACAGTATGAACAAAATACAGTAAATCAAAAATATTTCATCCGACTTCAACTAAACCTGGTGAAAGGGTTGAGGGTTAGCCAATGAAGGAACCTATTGTTTTTTTAGAACATTAAGTCACAGGGCAGGGGCACGTGGCTATGATCCAAGTCTGACACTGCAAAAGTCAGCTTAAGTAGTTTTGTCCCATTTAGTCCAAGTTTGGTGAAGTGGTTCGTTTCCCCAAGAAGGGAGTGAGACAAACTGGAGAACAATTAGTAAAAGGTCAAGGTCACAAGGCAAGGTCATAGTTCAAGCTATGTGTGTGTCTAAACAAAAAAAAATAAAAAATCTCTTGATAAGAAATATACCAGAGTTGGTGGAAGAGTTAATGATCAACCAAGAAGTTGGCCTATATTTTTAAGAACAATAAGTCAAAGGTCAGAGTCACATGACAAGGTCAAATTTAACAGCTTTTGTCAGATTCAGATCAAATACTGTGAAATGGTGCAAGGTAAGGTTAGAGTAAATGACTGGAAACAAACAATTAAATACCGACGTCACAAGAAAAGGTCAAAGTCAGGGGCACATGGAAAGGTCATTTAATTATACAGCATCGATCTGATTTCGACCCAACTTTGTGGGAGAGTTCAGGATAAAGTATGGATGATGTGATTCAATTTTGAGAGCAATCGGTGAAGGAAGGCCACATGGCAAGGTCAAATATTCAGCTCTTAGACCAAAATGTGGGTACACAAGTATTGCAGTCTCTGAGTTGTCTATTCCTTCTTATTAGTAACTGTTTCCCTGAATCAGCCTATAATTACTGGCCTATTATGACATAGTCATGATTAAATGCAAACTTTGAGGAAGCAATAAATCTGACAAAACACTCAAGCATTAGTTACCACCACAACACTTGATTAATCAGTACTGTTTACCACTACCAATACTTCTTTATCACTACCACGTACCATCATCAGCAGTAGATTTAAAACCATTCTTCATCACCACAGGTACTGGATTTGCAACCAGTACTACCGTACATTCAATATCACTGCTGATCCTCAGTGATACTTCGTGTGTCTCATTTGATACTACCGGTTACGAGAACCAATACAATGGCATATCATTAACATTAACAAACCACGACAAGACTACATTTATCAATATTTACCATCACCAGTGCTACAAATATCTCCAGTAATTATAACCAAAGTGTCATCATCACCATCATTAACTAGGTACGTGACACTGCTTTACAAACGCACCGACATTATTTACATCTGGATGAACATTCTACGCCCTCATTCCCGCAAGTGCATCGTGCAGTGAGACATTCAATTTTTCACCTGCACCTCATCATATATTCAAGCTCAATTAGAACCGTCTCTTTGTCTATTGTGCTAGCCTTATTTTTCCGAATCTATGTTAGCTCCAAGGTCCATACATTGTTGTATTTGGTGATAGATTCGCAATTTGTGGAATCTGAGGGTACGCGTTGTTGATGGAAGCTTTTGGATCCACATAGGGCTTGCTGATACTCAATTTTGTTACAAGTATTGCTGTCTGAAATATCAAGTGTCATTTATAGGACATTTTTACAGAATGCTAAGGAAATCCTCTTACACCTAACACGCGTGTCTTTGTACTTTCTGGATATTTAATGACCTAGTCTTGTTCCTAATGTGTATTATGACAGACAGCAATTTCAGTGATAGAATCACCTCTAGGCCATGAGTGTCAATTGCTGTATAGCATCCTAGCGCGCTTAAACAACATGTAGCACACACACTCGGAAAAGGTATCGTTATCCCTCTTGCGCGAAACAAAGTGAGACCACGAACGATAGATTTGACAACAGGCTCGCGAGAAAATTTCCTCGTGGGCCTGTTGTCAAATCCTTCGTTCGTGGTGTCACTTTCTCGCAATAGATGTAACGATATTTTTCCGGGTGTGTGTACACTTCAGGGCATACCATTCATTGCCAAGAGTACGATACTAAAAAATGTTAGATACTTGTCCCTTGCTTTGGCTCTGGTCACAGATAGTTGTAGGTTTTGGTATGGAAACGGTATAATTAGCTAATATGAGTCATCATCTACAACAAATGCATACAATGGAGTGCATTTTGAGGCTACAACAGCAATGTGCACAATCAGTCGATCGACCTTGGTTTGGATCAGCCTTGATTCGGTAGCTGACATCTGACCAGCTCTATGAACCGCTATTTGTTTTACCTTGTACTAAGGCCTTCGTCCTTTTTACTTCGGCCATCATGACAGCCATCAAACACTGACATTGGAGCCGCAAAATCACTGGCCACATCCCTACCACTGTGTTGACTAGCTTATCATATAGCAAGGGGTTTTCAACTTTTTCTCACCAAGTAGCCCCTAATATCAGACCATTGACCCGTACCCCCATTAATCTGACACTAAATATAGAATGGTAATATACTGAGACTAATTCAGTATACAGTGGTAATACAATCAATATTATCAAATGGTTGAAACTGTAATGACTTTATTAAGCAGTCAAGCATTAAATACTACACCGGAGTGAAACCGTAGTTAGTTTGTGAATAAAATAAACATTAGCACTAATTCTGTGTAGAATGGTACCCTATCGGCTATTGTAAGACTTACAAAATTAGTTACTTCATTTAGCAAGCAAGCATTAGCTCCATGCTTTAAATATGACGTTCACTATTAAACTTCAGTGTGAAGGCTGTGCCTGCTTTGTGCAAGCATGTTTCTTAATTAGGAGCAGTATTAGGCAGACATACTCGAAGGTCATGCTCCACATTAAGCTGTGCTCGGCGTTTAGTTTTAAGTTTCAACAGGATTGAAAATTCTTGCTCACTTAGGCAAGTACTAGAGAATTCAGCAAAGACCTTGCAGTAGCAGCAGCTACAGGAGGGTAAAGTTCACTCAATTAAGACCAGAACGTGGTCAGGGGAAGTGTTTCAAATAGGTCTACATCTGTTGCAAGAGTCGTTCACCAACTTAAGGAATTATTCTTGCATGTTACCTGGGAGAAAGTGCGCTTTAACAATGAATGTGTTTCCAATGAATTTTGATTCCAACTCGCTCAGCTCGGGGAATTGAGACTGCAATTCCATCCGCAGGGAAGAAAGATGTGTTTGCACAAGGTGCACCAATTCAAGTTTTCCAGTGCCTTTGCATTTATCTAGTGCCTCACTAAAGTGTTCAAACATGCTAAAATATTCGTCTTTGACCTTCCCTTTCCACAGCTCCAGCTTCTTGTTGAGTTTAGTTTGTCCATGAAATCATTCACTGTGGTAAATCGGACTTGGAAGGATAAGCTTGACGAATTTCGAAATAAGAATATATCCTTCAAGTATGCCAACTCCTGGAATAACTGGTTGTCTGACATTTTCTCGGTGAACTCAAGCGACTTTATCTTGTCACGTTTGAAGAATCTGAAAACGTCCTGCTTCAGTGACTCTGCTCTTGATGCCACATTCCTCCGTTACAACCAGGGAACCTCAGTGTGAAAGAGTAACATTTTCTCATCTGCCTCAAACTCTTGGCACAGTAGGTGGAAGAGTCGTGTATTTCGGGCACTTGATGATTATTTACCATGTCCACAACAAAAGTATTAATTCTGACTCTGGTGGAAGACTTTTAAGTGCCAGAGCATATCCATGAAGCATACAATAAAGATTCCTTGTTTCAGGACTCGCCTCATTCACTCATCCTCGATACCTGGATCGACGGTCAAGCGCTGCTGGTGCTCCGTCACTTGTACACGCACATAAGTTAACCAGAGAAAGTCCTTCAGCCTCTAAAAATTATGAGAATTCATGGAAAATGTCTTCACCTCTTGCAGTCAGCTGCAGTGCGTGAAAGAACAAGAATTCCTCCTTGAAATATCCAACAAGAGTTAGGTACAAGCTGCCACGTCAGCCAACTCAGCAAGATAAACTGCAGATTTGCCTAAAAATGTCCATTTTATTTCTGTGATCACCTGTTGTTTGATATCTTCAGACATATATATATATATATATATATATATATATATATATATATATATATATATATATAATATTCGTCGATGAGCAGTATCATTTGAGAGGGGTACTGAAGTGACATGCTCAGCATCACATCCATTAACACAGCGACTACGAGTACTGTATATCTTTACAGCATGGGACGATTGTCTTCTTTACAATGCATTGCTTTTTTTTTTTTTTTAATCAATTTTCATTGATTCTGTATACGACGAATGTAACCCAGATTCATTTTGTTGACTGAACTGTCCAAAACGATCAAAGCGTGCACACTTCAGTCCTTCTCCCTTTTGCTTGAAGAAGGCAACATTCTTACTTTTCAGATACGGATGACAACTATTCAAATATCGTTTGGTACTCATACCATTCTCTGCCACGCAATGGTTATCATACCTTTATGTTGACAGTAAGCCTATAAGTCAAGATTTGACCTAATTGGTGTATTTAATATTTTGAGATGGTTCGACTTTGGTAACAAAGAATCGGAGGAAAAATGTTACATAATTAATATTTCTTTGCAGATATCACATAATGGGGCAGTAAACTGATATGAAAGAACAAATGTGGCTCCAGCCCCGGTATTCGTTAGGTCTGAACTAAGGAAGTTAGATTTAACAGGAGGAGCCATGACGTCACACCTTTAAAGCCAGCTCCAAGGTCGCTGCAGCATGGCTCTGTCATTTTGGGCCACTCATCATACTGAGCTGTGCAACAGTGTTAATGCTCTCATATCTTGTCCTTATAAAAGGATAAAAGAGATTCTATTTCTCTCCATCAGTGAGTTCTCAAGCTACACATGAGTTAGTTAAGTAGAAGTTGCATAAATATGAATATGTGTTAAGAAGCAGGAGTGTTAGCTGGGTGGTACTGGAAGGTTCCCAGTACTTCACGTAATTTCAGCTACGAGTCAGAGTTGCCAGATAGCCTGCTGTTGCGAGCGGAGGTACTTTGTAAAGTTATATATTAATTTTTATTCTCTTTTTCTCTATAATGTTTTATTTAGGTGTTTGTTAAATTATGTAATTTGATTTCACTTTCAATGATAAAGCATTTAGAGTTCTACTTGATGTAAGAGGGCTCTGAAATAGAGAACTATTGTTGCTAGAGTATAATAGAACATTTGAGTATCGAACAAGGTTATAAAAGGATGGAGGAGAGAATAGAGCAGTTTCAGCCTAGTTTGACTTATGGCCTTGCAAAGCTGGTGTAGCTCCGGTACTTGTGAAAATCAGTGAACTGTAGTTCGCAGGCATACAGTGTAATTCCTTGATAAATAAAGACAACGAACGAGAGAAGCTTGTGTCATTGTGACACCTGAGCTGATCTTGTGTACTCGTACATTGAAAGGCTGACCTAGGAAGAACGATTCACTGGGTGACATCCTTCCTAAACTTAACTGCTGCTGTTGGAGCCTGTGGCAGTGTGGGATGTGGACTTAATAAGAGGTGTCAGGAGTTGGGACAAAAACTGCTGTAGTGAGACAAATCATCGACATGGAGCAGGAAGGTGTACAGACAAAAAGCCAAGCTAGGAAGAAGGAGGTGTCTCTGATGGCAATCATGAACTTTCTACAAGCACAAAGTGAACAACTACAAGCAGACTCTGAAGGGCAGAAAGAACTCAGTGACTACTACAAGCACAAAGTGAACAACTACAACCACAAAGTGAAAAACAGAAAGTGCTCAAGAAAGAGCTCACTGAACAACTACAAGCACAAAGCGAAGAACAAAAAGAACGATATGAATGGCTTCAAGAGGTATTACAGAAGCAACAGAAGGATTTACAACTGAGGATGCAGGGACAGCTAGATGCCTTCATGAGGGAAATGAAGGAAGAACAGCAATAGTTAAAGGAGAAAGTATACACTGAACAACAGCAGCAGAAGCGTGAGGTGTGCAGTAATCTGGTGGAATGTACTGTAGACAACTTGTAGAAGACCAGTTGAAGGTAACTAGTGGGGGAACCGTGATGGAGTGCAGACAGCATGTAGGCGACCAGCTGAAGATAACTGGTGAGAGAAATGAGGCTGTAGAGAAATGTTACACTTCTGAGCCCGGGTTAATGTGCAGGGAGCATATAAAAAAAATTGACAGTGTATAGTGAATCTTGACGAATCCCAAGCATCTAAAGGTAGCATTACAGGGTTGAATAATCAGAATATAGGTGTTTTGAGTCCTGGAATTAACTATGATGCCCCAGTTTTTAGGCCCTAACCCAGTGAAGTGCATGTCTATTGTGGGGGTCCAATTAAAAAGAAACAACAGGAAGTTGATGATAAAGTTTCTTGAGAAGCATACCGTATGAAGTTTCCAGTTACTTGATCATCAGACTGGTTGGGATGATGGTCAGAGTGTAGTGCAGCTTGCTACTAGTCTCAAGGATGTTGCAATTGTAGTTGGAGGAGAGGAACAGTTATCACTCCCTAGTATAAGTGCTGGAGCACAGATACAAGACCACGTACCAGACTGAAGTTTACAGAATAAGATTCCAAACCCGTGTACGGGGTCGAGGAGAATCCCTCCAGCAGCTTCCTCATGACCTGGAGAGTATGGCACACAAGCTGTACCTTGAAGCAGCACCGAACCTGTTGGCCCTTCTTCTGAGGGACCAGTTCATTGATGTTCTTGATAGTGCAGGGTTGAAAGTGCAAGTAAAGGAGGCACAGCCAAGAAGCACGCAAGAAGCTCTAGCTAGGGCTGTGAAATGTGAGTCCTGCATCTGCTCCAGTTGTCCGGTTTGCAGGCAGGTCGTAGTACAGGATTCAGGGCAGTAGAGGGACATGTACATGAAGCAGAAATATTTGATGGAGACTGCTGGTATTGTGAAAAGCCAGGATATAGGAAGGAGAACTGCTGCAAGTGGAGGAGGGAACAGGAGAAGACTGGAGGAGGTTGCTGGTTCTGCAGGAAGCCAGGACACAAAAAGGAGGATTGTTACAAATGGAAGAAGAAGCAATAAGAGAACAGTGCAAGGAAATCAACGAATGCAACAATAGGGTGTTGGACCTGTGGTGAGGTGGGACATGTCATTTCTGACTGTCCGAAGAAGAAAAAAAGGATAAGAAGACGGGTGCAGAAGACAAGAAAGGAGTAGAAAACTAGTGAAGGCTGGTGTTTATGGGCAACCACCAAATGGTTTTTCCCAAGTAGCCCCACCACCGAGAAAATGCAAGAGAACTGTGATTGACAGTGTGCGAGTAGATGGAAGAGTAGACAGCACAAAGTGTTCCCTGGTGATTGTTTCAGCCTCAGAGCAGACTTTTGTGAGGCCTGATGTGTTACATCATAAGTATCTGCCTGAGTTATCAACAATTGTATGGTTTAACTGGGCACCGTGCAGAACTGAGGTGACCCTTCAATGTCTGAACTGAAGAGGCAGGGTAAGAGCCCGGACTTCCAGTTTATGTGGTCGAGATGAAGGATCGTTGCCTTTTTGGTCTGGACTATCTGATGTCCACGGGATGTGAACTGGACTTCTGCTCCATGAGGCTCAAGGTTTGAGGAAAGTTGGCTCCCGTCACGGCAGTGAGATGTACCTGTTCTGGTGGTGAGGAAAGGGTGCTCTGCACTACAGTGATACCCTCAAGATCAGAACTATTGTTCCAGTGCGGAGTGAGTGGCTCTTTTGACAGCCGCCTAGGGGTCATGGAACCTAATGGACGGTGCAAGACGAAGGCTGGAGTGGGAAGAACTTTGGTAGAAACAAGCTCCGGCGAACTGCCAGTTGAGATGGCCAATTTCTCGTGAGACACATATCAGCAAGAGAGAAATAGTGGAACTGTGCCAGGCAGTGGACCCTGAGTGGCATCAGTGGAAGACCTGTTTTCCAGGAGTTGCCAATGCCTAGATGACTCACATGTGCGGCAGTGAAGGCAACTGTTATGAAGTTTGCTGATGTTTTTTCCACCAGAGACCAGAAACCTGGGATGCACATATCTGACAGAGCATTGTATCGACATCGGGCATCACTGCCCGATTAAACAGCTAGCTCGGAGGATGGTGCCAGCTCACCGTAAAGAAAAGGAGAGGACGATGGAGAATCTTCAAAGTCAAGGAGTGATAGAAAAGTCCAGCAGTCCTTGGGCATCATCAGTTGTTCTGGTAAGGAAGAAGGATGGCTTAGTAAGGTGCTCTGTGGATTATCGAGCCCTGAATTAAGTGACAGCAAAGGATGCGTACCCCTTGTGAAGAACTGATGACACACTGGATGCTCTGTCAGGTGACAAGTTCTTCGCCCTAGATATGAAAGCAGGATATCATCAGGTCAAGGTTGCAGAAGAGGAGAAGGAGAAAACAGCTTTTTCATATCAGCGGGGTTTATGACAAATCAAAGTGATGCCATTTGGCCTGTGTAACACCCTGGCTACTCTCAAGCGTCTCATGGATAGAGTACTGGAGATCTGGCACTGGCAGATAGCTCTCATCTATCTACTGTAGATAATGTGATTATGTTTCGAGGGACCATGTACCAGGAACTGGAGAGACTGTAAGAGGTGTTCAACAGAATCTGAGCAGCGCACCTCAAGCTGAACCCTAAGAAGTGCTACTTGTTCCAGATGGAAGTGAAGTACCTGGGACACATTGTAAGTGAAGGCGGCGTCCATACTGATCCAGAGGAGGTGGCAGCTGTGAAAAACTGGCCGTTTCCAACTTGTGTGAAGGAGCTATGGAGTTTCCTATGTTAGTGTTCTTGTTACCGCCATTTTGTCAAGGACTTTGCAATGATAGCTGTGCCTCTGCACAAGTTGTTAGGAAGGAGGCAGAAGTTGATGTGGACTGCAGTGACTCAGAAGGCCTTTGATGAACTCAAGAATGTGTTAGCAAACTCTCCAGCATTGCCATACCCAGATCAGAGTCAGCCATTCCTCCTGGACTGTGATGCTAGTGTCCACAGTATTGGTGGATCACTGTTGCAGAGGAAGGATGACAAAGAGTATTTGGTGACATATTACAGCAAGATGCTTATCCCACCGGAGCAGAACTACTGTGTGTCCCATAAGGAGCTCTTGTCAATGATGTAGATCTTTGATTTCTTCCATCCCTAATTGTATGAGTCCTATTTCATCATCAGGACAGCCCATGCGGCTCTGAAGTGGCTGAGGACATTAAAGAATCAGGAAGGACAACTGGCATCCTGTCTCGGGAAGCTACACCAACACAACCATGAGGTGCAGCACCGTCCTGGGCGGGTACATTGCAATGCAGACAGCCTGAGTTGTTGGCCTTGTGACTCAGATTGCAAGCAGTGTAGTACAAAAGTACATCTTGGCAGGAAATGCAGCAGTACTGCAGTGATAGGGCCAGTGTCAGCTGAAGAGGACCTGAAGAGGATGCAAATGGAGGACACGAATTTACAACCAGTGCTAAAGTGGCTGCAGCGGAGTACAGTGCAGCCATCTTGGTAAGTGATTTCCAGGTTCAGCCCTGTGACTATGAGCTACTGGAGTCAGTGGGACCTTTTTTATTTGAACCACGGATACAGGAGCATCAGTGGGAGACACCCAGTGACCTCAGTAAGCAGTGGCAACTGGTGGTTCCTAAAAAAAAAAAAAAAAAAAAAGAAAAAATAGGTCTGAGGCCTCAGAAGAGTGTCATAACCTGAGTACCAAAGGGCATCTGGGATTGAAGATAACTCTTAGCCTGTTGCAACAGAGGTTGTATTGGTTTGGCATGTGTCAGGACGCTGAAGAGTGGTTTCGGGCCTGTGATGTATGCTATTCCGAGAAAGGACCCAAGAAACCTGGTTGCACCCCTTTTCAGCTGTGCCAAATGTGTGCACCAATGTAAAGAGTCGCGGTGGACATTTCTGGACCTCTGCCACTCACTGAAAGAGGAAGCCAGTATGTTGCCATGGACTACTTCAAAAGGCCAGAACCCTATGCCATTCCCGATCAAGTGACCACGACTGTTGCTCAGGTGTTGGTTGATCAGGTCTGTCGTTCTGGGATGCCACTAGTGCTACATTCAGACCACGGTAGAAACTTCGAGTCTGCTGTGTTCCGTGAGTGCTGCAAGTTACTGGGGATCAAGAAGACCAGGACGACCTCAAAAAGGCCACAATCAGATGGGATGGTGGAGAAATTCAACTGGACCCTGGGACAAGAACTGGCCAAGTACTCTATAGAGGGACAGGTGGAATGGGGCCAGAAGTTACTTGCGTTGCTAGTGGCATATCGGTCTGCATTCCACGAGTCTACCAGCTTCACTCCTGCAAGACTGATGCTGGCTCACGAGTTACGATTGCCAGTTGATCTGTTATTGGGAAGACCACCTGGTGAAGAGCTGCCTTCAGACACCTTCAGCTATGCAAAGCAACATCACGAAAGACTGACTGAGGTACATCATCAAGTTCGAGATGCTCTGAAGTTTTCAGGCAAGGTGATGAAGTGCAGTTATGATGCCAAGGCAAGTGAGGTGAGCTTCATGGATAGTGAGAAAGTCTGGCTGTACAATCCTCAGCAGAAGAAGAAACAGTCAACAAAGATGCAGCGCCTGTGGGATGGGCCCTACACTGTGATGGGCCGCTTGACAGATGTAATGTACTGCATTCGGGGAGGCAGAAAGTCTCGCCCAAAGGTGATATCCGTGAATCGTCTGTGGCAGTACCATGGGCCAGGACAGTACAGCTGGGACGTTTGCAGGGAATAGTGCACACAAGCACCCGATTTGTCGAAGAGGACCAAGGAGCTGAAGTACAAGAGAATGATGACATTTTCTCGAGGGAAGAAGTGAATCAGGAAGAGGACCAAGTCATTCCAGGAGGAGTGGACTGTGTGGAGGAGCAAGGACGTCGTCATAAACGGCATAGGAGAAGACCTAAGTTGGAGGACTATTTCGTGTATAATTAGGTGTTTTGTTAGGGTTAAGGATTATGTTTGTAAATACTGTGTAGTTTTGTCGGGACGACAAAAGGTATTGGGGGGGGGGGAGGGTAGTGTTAAGAGGCAGGAGTGTTAGCTGTGTGGTACTGGAAGGTACCCTGTACTTCTCACATTTTCAACAATGAGTCAGAGTTGCCAGATAGCCTGCTGTTTCGAGCAGAGATACTTTGTTAACCTATGCATTAAATTTTATTCTCTTTTCTCTATATTGTTTTATTTAGGTGTTTGTTAAATTATGTAATTTGATTTCACTTCCAGTGATAAAGCATTTACAGTACTACATAATGTAAGAAAGCTCTGGAATAGAGATCTGTTGTTGTTAGAGTATAGTAGAACCTTCGAGTGTTGAGCAAGGTTGTAAAAGGATGGGAAGAGAGTAGAGTAGTTTCGGTTTAGTTGACTTGTGGCCTTGCGAAGTTTGTGTAGCTCCAGTAACTGTGAAAAACCAATGTAATGTTGTTGGCAAGCATACAGTGTAATTAATTGGTAAATAAAGACAACGAACCTTAGAAGCTAGTGTCATTGTGACACCTGGGCTGATCTTGTGTACATTGAATTGCTGACCCTAGGAAGAATAATTCACTGGGCGACGTCCTTCCTCTACTGAACTACTGCTGTTGGAACCTGTGGCAGTGTGGGACGTGGGCATAACAAGTGGTGTCGAAAGTTGGAATAAAAAAATGCTACAGTGAGCCAAATCTTCGACATCGAGCTGGAAAGTGTACGGACAAGAAGCCAATCTTGGCAGGACTAGGCATCACTGACTAGAAATATGATCTTTCTACAAGCACAAAGTGAACAACTACAAGCACACTCTGAAGGACAGAAAGAACTCAGTGAACAACTACAGACACAAAGTGAACAACTACAACCACAAATTGAAGGACAGAAAGAACTCAAGAAAGAACTCAGTGAACAATTACAAGCACAAAGCGAAGAACAAAAAGAACGATATGAACGGATTCAAGTGCCATTCCAGGAGCAACAGAAGGATTTATGATTGAGAACGCAGAGACAGCTAGACACTTTCGTGTGGGAAATGAAGGAAGAACAGCAATAGTTAAAGGAGGAAGTATACACTAAACTACAGCAGCAGAAGCGTGAGGTGTGCAGTAATCTGATGGAATGCAGACAGCTTGTAGATGACCAGTTGAAGGTAACTAATGGGGGAACTGTGATGGAGTGCAGACAGCATGTAGACGACCAGTTGAAGATAACTGGTGAGAGAATTGAGGCTCTCTAGAAATTTTGCACTTCTGAGCCCAGGTCAGTTAATAGGAAGCATGAAAAAAAAAAAAAAACGAGAGTGAATAGTGAATCTTGAAGAATTGCAAGCATCTAAAGGTAGCATTGCAGGGTTGAATAATTAGAATATAGGAGTTTTGAGTCCTGGACTTAATTATGATGCGTCAGTATTTAGACCCCAACACACTGAAGAGCATGATTATAATGGGGGTCCAATTAAAAAGAAACTTCAGGAATTTGATGATAAAGTATCTTCGGAAGCTTAACGTATGCAGTTTGAGTTACTTTCTCATCAGGATAGTTGGGATGATTGTCAGAGAGCAGTGCAGCTTGGTACTAGCTTCAAGGGTGCTGCAGTAGAGATTCTTGGCCAGATGTCAGTGGAGGAGAGGAATAATTACCAGTCCCTAGTAGAAATGCTGGAACACAAATACAGAACCATATACAATCGTGGCCGTAAATAATCACCTATCCTCCTGTACCCTGTGCCTCAGACTGGCTCGTTTATGCGCGGCAAGTCACACTGGAGTAAGAGGGGCTGAGAGGGAGGGGCCAGAGAGAGAAGGGAAGGTGGGTGGGGGGACAAACGATCGTGATGGGTGGAGTGAGGGAGGGGACTGAGGGTAGGTAGGGGAGGGAGAATGAAATGCGAAGTTGTGGCCACATAATTTGTCTATTTTGTTTCATTCAGGGCATCATGTAAAGGAGTTACTATTCGGTAGATAAAGCTGCATTACACCTTGTATAGCGACGTCAGACAACAAGCTTTAGATAGGTGGTGATATCAAGGACTGGCTCGTGAAAGAAGTATACTGATGTGACTGATCAAATAGTGCAGAGCCATGGAGATTGTGTGGGCCCAGATTGTCAAAGCGAGGAAGCCCGTGAACCAGAGGACATAGGCCAGCCTCCTCCAGCACACCGAGGACTGGTGGGAGCTGTTCAGACGAAACCAGCAAACCATCAACAACATTGTTTCCCCTGTGCTGCGAAGCCTGAATGAGGTTTTTAAAGCAGGAGGCCACTGGACTACTTACTAAGGCGTTCCTGGTTGCTTTGGCTTGACAAGTGTGGGTAAACATTGACACAGATATATTTTGGGAGTTTGGGTAGGATTTTGTTTAATTTTCCCTCTAACAGATTATGAGAAATATCGTTATCATATCCACCCATGAGCTCAGACATCACATTTATTTAACTTTTATGCAGAATTATTTTAAATGGCCTTTTCATATTGAGATGTCATTAAATAATTATTGAACTGACATGATGGTGACTGTAGAGAGGGAGTGTATACCGCGAGGCTGATCATATTTACTTGGACACAGCCATTTCACAGGTTGCATATAATATTCAGTTCCAAAAATTAATTGTATGTAAGGGTAGAGGACGTTTCTTACACAAACATTACGGAAATCAAAGCCATCCAGATTCCAATCTGCGTCTGAAGTCAAAATACGCGGATAAACAAAAATATCTGGCTCCGCACTAATGTTTGATCTATCACGTCAGTTTATTTCTCTCACGAGCCAGTCTTTGATATCACCACCTATCTAAAGCTTGTTATCTGACGCCGCTATACAAGGTGTAATGCAGCTTTATCTACCGAACAGTAACTCCTTTATATGATGCCCTGAATGAAAAAAAATAGACAAATTATGTGGCCACAACTTCGCATTTCATTCTCCCTCCCCTACGTACCCACCTTCCCTTCTCACTCTGGCCCCTCCCTCTCCGTCCCTCTTACTCCAGTGTGACTTGCCGGGCATAAACGAGCCAGTCTGAGGCACGGGGTACAGGAGGATATGTGATTATTTATGGCCATGACAGCACCAGGCTGAGGTTTACAGAATAAGATTCCAAACCCGTGTACGGGCTCGAGGAGAATCCCTCCAGCAGCTTCCTCATGACCTGGAGAGTATAGCACACTAGGTGAACCCTGGTGCAGCACCTAACCTGTTGGCCCTTCTTCTGAGAGACCAGTTCATTGGTGCTCTTGATAGTGCAAGGTTGAAAGTGCAAGTAAAGGAGGCACAGCCAAGAAGTATGCATGAAGCACCAGCCAGGGCTGTGAAATGTGAGTCCTGCATCTGCTCCAGTTGTCCGGTTTGCAGGCAGGTCGTAGTACAGGATTCAGGGCAATAGAGGGACAGGTACATGAAGCAGAAATATTTGATGGAGACTGCTGGTATTGTGAAAAGCCAGGATATAGGAAGGAGAACTGCTGCAAGTGGAGGAGGGAACAGGAGAAGACTGGAGGAGGTTGCTGGTTCTGCAGGAAGCCAGGACACAAAAAGGAGGATTGTTACAAATGGAAGAAGAAGCAATAAGAGAACAGTGCAAGGAAATCAACGAATGCAACAATAGGGTGTTGGACCTGTGGTGAGGTGGGACATGTCATTTCTGACTGTCCGAAGAAGAAAAAAAAAGGATAAGAAGACGGGTGCAGAAGACAAGAAAGGAGTAGAAAACTAGTGAAGGCTGGTGTTTATGGGCAACCACCAGAGGGTTTTTCCCAAGTAGCCCCACCACCGAGAAAATGCAAGAGAACTGTGATTGACAGTGTGCGAGTAGATGGAAGAGTAGACAGCACAAAGTGTTCCCTGGTGATTGTTTCAGCCTCAGAGCAGACTTTTGTGAGGCCTGATGTGTTATATCATAAGTATCTGCCTGAGTTATCAGAGCAATATTATTGTGTGGGATAACTGGACACCATGCAGAATGGAGGGGACCCTTCGATGTCTGAATTGAAGTGGCAGGATAAGAGCCCACGCTTCCAGTCTGTGTGGCCAAGATGAAGGATCGGTGCCTTCTTGGTCTGGACTATATGATGTCCAGATGTGAGCTGGACTTGTGCTCCATGAGGCTGAAGTTTTGAGGAAAGTCGGCTCTCATCACGGCAGTGAGACATACCAGTTCTGGTGGTGAAGTTCCCAAATCAGAACTATTGCTCCAGTGCAAGATTAGTGGCTGTTTTGATAGCTGTTTAGGCATCATGCAGCCTGATGGACAGTGCAAGATGAAAGCCAGATTGAATGGTGGGGAGGACTTTGGTGGAAACAAGTGCCAGTGAACTGCCAGTTGTGGTGGCCAATTTCTCCAGAGAGACGCAGATCAATGAGGGAGAAATAGTGGAACTGTGCCAGGCAATGGACCCTGAGGGGCATCAGTCAAAGAAGATGCGAATCTGCCAGACCACTTACAAGACCTTTTTTTCCAGGGGCTGCCAGTGCTTGGCTGACTAACAAGTGCGGCATTTAAGGTAACTGTTAGTGACGTTTGCTGATGTCTTTCCACCTATGATGCACATATCTGATAGAACATTGTATCGACACCGGAGATCACTGCCCGATTAAACAGCTAGCTCAGCGGATTGCGCCAGCTGAATGGCAAGAAATGAGGAGGGTGATGGAGAATCTTGAAAGCCAAGGAGTGATAGAAAAGTCTATCAGTCCTTGAGCATCATTTGTTCTGGTAAAGAAGAAGGATGGCTCAGTAAGGTGCTCTGTGGATTTTTGAGCCCTAAATTAAGTGACAGCGAAGGATGTGTACCTCTTGTCAAGAACTGATGACACACTGGATGTTATGTCAGGTGCCAAGCGGTTCTCCACCCTGGACATGAAAGCAGGATGCCATCTGGTAAAAGATGCAGAAGAGGACAAGGAGAAAACGGCCTTTTCATGTCAACGGGGTTTATGACAAATCAAAGTGATGCCACTTGGCTTGTGTAAAGACCCGGCTAATTTTGAGCATCTCATGGATAGAGTGCTGGAGATCTGGCACTGACAAACAGCTCTCAACTATGTACTGTAGATGATATGACTGTTTTTGAACAGACTTTCAACCTGAAACTGGAGAGGCTGTCTGAGGTGTTCAACAGAATCTGAGCAGTGCACCTCAAGCTGAACCCTAAGAAGTGCTACTTGTTCAAGATGGAAGTGAAATACCTGGGACACGGTGAGGGCAGCATCCATATTGATCCACAGAAGGTGGCAGCTGTGAAAAACTGGCCGGTTCCGACTTGTGTGAAGGAACTACAGAGATTCCTGGGTTTGTGTACTTACTACCGCCGTTTTATCAAGGGCTTTGCAATGATAGCTGCACCTCTGCTCCGGTTGTTAGGAAAGAGGCAGAAGTTGATGTGAACTGCAGTGACTCAGAAGGCCTTTGATGAATTCAAGCATGCGTTGGCAAGCTCTCCAGAGTTCCGGTAACTAGATCAGAGTCAGCCATTCCTCCTGGACTGTGACACTAGTGACCACAATATTGGTTAAGCCCTGTCGCAGAAGAAGGATGACTAAGAGTATTTGGTGACATATTACATCAAGATGCTTAGCCCGCCGGAGCAAAACAACTGTGTGTCTCATAAGGAGCTCTTGGCAATGATGTAAAACTTTGATTTCATCCATCCCTATTTGTATGGGTCCTACTTCATCATCAGGACAGACCATGCAGCACTGAAGTGGCTTAGGGCATTAAAAATCCCGAAGGACAACTAGCATGCTGTCTTGAGAAGCTGGACCAGCACAATCATGAGGTGCAGCACCGTCCTGGGCGGGTACATTGCAATGAAGACAGCCTGAGTTG
Source organism: Coenobita brevimanus (assembly GCF_032717465.1). Lineage (NCBI taxonomy): Eukaryota > Metazoa > Arthropoda > Malacostraca > Decapoda > Coenobitidae > Coenobita > Coenobita brevimanus. The sequence continues at coordinate 22,140,002 of NC_137046.1, forward strand.
TTGGCCTTGTGACTCAGATTGCAAACAGTGTAGTATAAAAGAAGATATTGGCAAGAAATGGAGTAGTATTGCAGTGACAGGGCCAGTGTCAGCTGAAGAAGACCTGAAGAGGATGTTAATGGGGGACACAGATTTACAACCAGTGCTAAAGTGGCTGCAGCGGAGTACAGTGCAGACATCGTGGTAAGTGATTTCCAGGTTCAGCCCTGTGACTATGAGCTACTGGAGTCAGTGGGACCTTTTTTATTTGAACAACGGATACTGGAGCATGAGTGGGAGACACCAAATGACCTCAGTAAGTATTGGGAACTGGTAGTTCCTTAAAAAATGAGGTTTGAGGCCTTAGAAGAGTCTGATAACTGGATCACTATTGGGCATCTGGGAGTGAAGCAAACTCTAAACCGGCTGCAGCACAGGTTCTACTGGAATGGCATGCGTCAGGACGTTGAAGAGTGGTTTCAGGCCTGTGATGTATGCTGTGCCAAGAAGGGACCCAGGAAACCTGGTTGCACCCCTCTTCAGCTGTGCCAAATGGGTGCACCAATGTAAAGTCACGTGGACATTTTTGGACCTCCGCCACTCACTGAAAGGGGAAAAGAGTATGTTGCCATGGACTGCATTACAAAGTGGCCAGAAGCCTATGCCATCCCCGATCAAGAGGCCACGACTGTTGCTCAGGTGTTGGTTGATCAGTTCTGTCATTTTGGGATGCCACAGGAGCTACATTCAGACCAGGGTAGAAACTTCGAGCCTGCTGTGCTCCGTGAGCGCTGCAAGTTATTGGGGATCAAGAAGACTAGGAAGACCCGACTAAGGCCATGATCAGATGGGATGGTGAAGTTCAGTTGGACTCCGGGACAAAAACTGGCCAAGTACCGCATAGAGGGGCAGATGGAATAGGACCAGAAATTACCTGCATCACTGATGGCGTATCGGTCTGCATCCCACGAGTCTACCGGCTACACCTCTGGAAAACTGATGGTGCGCCCCATGTAATGATTGCCAGTTGATCTGTTAATGGGAAGACCACCTGGTGAAGGGCTGCCTACAGACACTTTCAGTTATGCAAAGCAACTTCAGGAAATACTGACTGAGGTACACCCTCCCAAAAAAAGGATTGGCCCATTTGGGTACGATGGTTGTGAAAATGAGCATCTTTCGCAGACACACCTGAGTCTATAAATGTGGTGCCTCAAAATATGTACCACCAGTAGCTTCAGTCAGTTAATCTTTTTGCAGTTTTGAGCTCAAATAATTACCAAAGATAATATTTGCACATGTAATTACACATGCCCCATATATCACAATGTTTCATCCTTGTTTCAGAATGATACGTGCTGTAAGAGTGCCGACTTTTTTGAGAGAGTGTACATCATCAAGTTCGAGAAGCTCTGAAGTTTTCAGATGAGGTGATGAAGTGTGATGCCAAGGCAAGTGAGGTGAGTTTCACGAATGGCGACAGAGTTTGGCTATACAATCCTCAGCGGAAGAAGGAACAGTCACCAAAGATGCAGAGCCTGTGGGATGGGTCCTACACTGTGATGGACCGCTTGTCAGACGTAATATACCGCTTTCGGGGAGGCAAGAAGTCTTGCCCGAAAGTGGTGCACGTGAATCATCTGTGGCAGTAAGTTGGGCCAGGACAGTACAGCTGGGATGTCTGCAAGGAATTGTGCACACTAGCAGCCGATGATGTCGAGGAAGACCAAGGGGCTGAAGTACAAGAGTATGGTGACATATTCCCGAGGGAAGAAGTGAATCAGGAAGAGGACCAAGTCATTCCGGGAGGAGTGGACTGTGTGGAGGAGGAAGGACTTAAGCGGCATAGGAGGAGGCCTGATAAGTTGGAGGACTATTTCATGTATAACTAGAGGTTTTTAGGATTAAGGATTATGTTTGTAAATACTGTGTAGTTTTGTCGGGACGACCAAAGGAATAGGGAGGAGGTGGTGTTAAGAAGCAGGAGTGTTAGCTGGGTGGTACTGGAAGGTTCTCAGTACTTTTCGCATTTTCAGCTATGAGTCAGAGTTGCCAGATAGCCTGCTGTTGCGAGCAGAGGTGTACTTTGTAAAGCTATGCATTGATTATTATTTTCTTTTTCTCTCTATTGTTTCATTTAGGTGTTTGTTTGTTAAATTATGAAATTTGATTTCACTTTCAGTGATAAAGCATTTAGAGTGCTACATAATAGAAGAAAGCTGTGGAATAGAGAACTGTTGTTGCTAGAGTGTAGTAGAACATTAGAGTGATGGGCAAGGTTATAAATGGATGGAGGAGAGAATAGAGTAGTTTCAGTTTAGTTTGACTTGTGGCATTGCGATGTTAGTGTAGCTCCGGTAATTGTGAAAATCAGTGAAGTGGGCACGCATACTGTGTAATTACTTGGTAAATAAAGACAACGAGCGTGAGAAGCTTGTGTCATTGCAACGCCTGGGCTCACTTTGCGTACATTGAAAGGCTGACCTAAAAAGAACGAATCACTGGGCGACGTCCTTCCTCTACTGAACTACTGCTGTTGGAGCCTGAGGCAGTGTGGGACGTGGACATAACATTATGGCCACTGGGTCTCCTACGCATATGGTGTTAATGCTTCCATATATTGGCCAGCATGCCAGAGTACTCAGTTTATTGGTGTACTCGGATGAAAATGAGAGACTCTACAACTCTCTAACGGTGATGTACATTTGGGTATGTTGGACAGACGTATTATAAATAAGAATTATAGCAGCAGTCATTATGGGTCTCCTCTACATGTCCAGTATGTCAGCCTACCAGCTTAAGGGGGGTACCCAGAGGGATATGAGGGTTTATATAACTTCCGCTGGTAAGGTTTGAAGCTATATATATATATATATATATATGGGTATGTTGAGTAGAAGTCTACTGAATAAATATATATATATGGCCGCAATCATTCAGGTACTCGTGTACAGTACAGTACTGTACATGTGGTGTTTATATTCTTATATATTGTCCAGTACGCCAGTATATTAGCTTAAAGATGTGTACCACAGGGGAAAAGACATTATGCAACCCTCCATCAGTGAGTTGTGAAGTAAGTATATGGGTATGTTGAGTAGATGATGTGTACATCTGATGCCTAAAACAGTTGTCACATTGTTTAAGCAGTAGAAATACTGCTCACATTGCTGGATTATGGTTTTCAAATAGAAACAGCCTGTACTTTACATTATTCTGTGAGCCCTGCCTTATTTCCATACACACTACAGATCTTACTCCCTACATTAATTCTGCACCAGAGTAAACAGGCTTTGATTTTTCAAACACATGATGTTATTGATGTCTGTATAACATGTGAAAAATAGTCCAGAATGCAGACGATTGTATAGTGGAAAGTCATAAGTATTTCCAAGGGCACCTCCAGCGTGTATAGTCAGTGTTGTCAATTCACTCTCTTCGTTAGTGCGAACCCTGCATTCAACAACTTATGTTTCGAGCTACTCGTACTAGTGGTGAGGGGTAGAAGTCAGTCGGGGGCATAAAGGGGTATGGAGCTTGAGGACGGTAAACAGGATAGAGGGATAGGAAAATAGAATGATTTAGCCATTCAATTATTAAATATTCACACACACACACACACACACACACACACACACACACACACACTTGTGCACTTGCACTCGCGAGCAGACGTACTGGTAATGGGGAGACGAAATTGCGCTTCTTTAAATGTTATCAGTACACAAACAGGAATACACGTATCCTCACAAACGAGAAAATAAGCTTTTATGACAATGATTATACGCATTGTAGCCTATACATATGCACCACATACAGGATAGTCTTAAAATAATTGATCAATTCATCATTCAGTCCTTTTCTTCTCCATCAGGAGTGTAGGGGCCTGGGACTTCGCTACAAGAGCCTCGATATCTAAGACGATGGTGATCAGCTTCACTCGCCCCAGAACTGCATTTTATGGTCAGTAAATCCCAGACACCCTTTGGACGCAGGCTTTTGCGGTCACCATCTGGCTGGAGCGCATTAGCACACTAGACCACCAGGAGTCATGTAATTGTATGGTTACCTTCCATCGTAGGAAATAGTTTCCTGCGTTTCAGTAAACCATTTGACTTATCACTGAGAGCATAGTTATCTGAAAAAAGCACTTCACCGAGTGAGTGGATGGTGGGTGCCTCCACTTTCCACACCCTAGAAATAAATATTACACTTTAAGCTGCTATGGAAATAGTCCCAGTAAATCATAAAGCACATTCATTTTATTTACATGCTTATGGAAGTGTCTTTAAAATATTACAACCAGCATGAAGGTTGTAGAGGGCATAGATGGTTTTAATTTAAAACTTATATTGTAATAGTGTGTGTGTGTGTGTGTGTGTGTGTGTGTGTGTGTGTGTGTGTGCGCTTTCAAGCGGAGGTGTACCAAGGTAATGTGGCGTCGGAAAGGGAGAGGAGCACTGAGCTCTATAGTATGGAGGGACTTTCTTATGGGTAGCGCTGCCTAGTTTGTGTATCCGCCGCCAGGGAGGCGCAGGTGTAGTTGCAGCCACGTTTAAGCACCCCGCCTGATGCACGCGCCTTTTTAAACCGGCCGATGAGTCAGGAAAATATAGTGCCATGATCTACCGCGCAGTTTGCGGATGAAAAAATGGGCACAGGAATTCATTGAAGAGAGATGGCATTACATTTCGCAGGTATAGAATATATCTTGTTCCTATATCTACAAGATTACTGAATATGTTAAATGGCCGAGAAAAAGATTCTTCTTTCTCAAGAAGCACTGGTATCAGCATCTAAAGGCTATAGTTATTTAGCCATTTTTATTGGCAAAAGAAACAGAAGAGGCCTTCTATATGCCTTCTCTGTTCCTCTTCACTTTGATGGCTCAGTAGTCTTTGCTCAGACTTTCTCCTCCAATTCCACCTTAGACGATACCGGTGCTGTTTCTCCATCACTTCCCCCCTCTGACTTCCTCATGGCTGACATTAAAATTCCTTCAGCTGATGTATTTTCTGCCATCAATGGCCTCAATACTAACAAGGCATATGGGCCTGATGGAGTCCCTCCTGTTGTAGTCAAGAGCTGTGCTTCTGTGCTTACACCCTCCCTTTGTAAACTCTTTCGCCTTTGTCTTTCAACTTGTACCTCTCCTTCTTGCTGGAAGTTTGCTTTCATTCAGCCAGTCTCAAAGAAGGATGACCATTCCCATCCCTCTAACTATTAACAACTAATTATTAACAACCCTGCCATTAGAAATAAACTACCTCCCCTGCAAGTAAGAAGGAATGTTGTCTCCCTTGCCTTATTTTACAGATAATTTTTTGGCAAATGCTCAGACGACGTTGCGTCCATGGTGCCACCTCTCCATGCCTTCCCTCGTGCTACACGGGCATCTGGTAGCGCTCATGACTTACATGTCACTCAGCCATATTGCAGAACTTCTGCCTATCAGAATTCTTTCATTCCTCGAAATGCATCTCTCTGGAACTCGCTTCCCCAGAGTTGTTTCCCTCCAAATTTCAACCCACAGCTGTTCAAGTCTAATTGTTACAAATATTTTATGAACAGAGGACACCAGTGATCTGGTGTATGGATTTTTTTTTTAATTCATTTGTTTTTCCTTCCTCCGTTCCGTTATTTAAAAAAAAAAAAAATGTCCAATTGCTTTAACATCCTGTGTCTCAAAAGTTTTCGAGTCTATTCTTAACAGAAAAAATTTAAAGCATCTTTCCTATCACAACCTTCTTTCTGATCGCCAGTATGGGTTCCGTCAGGGACGCTCCACTGGCGATCTACTCACTTACTTTTCAGACTCCTGGTTATCCTCCTTTCGGGACTTTGGCAAAAGCATTGCCATTGCACTTGACATCTCAAAGGCTTTCGATCGAGTCTGGCATAAATCTTTAATTTCCAAACTGCCCTCTTACGGTTTCTTTCCTTCTATCTGTGCCTTCATCTATAGCTTCCTTTCTGGTCGTTCTATAGCTGCTGTTGTAGACGGCCATCATTCTTCTCCTAGATCTATCAACAGTGGTGTTCCTCAGGGCTCTGTCCTGTCACCAACTCTCTTCCTTTTATTCATCAATGATCTTCTAAGCTGTACATCTAACTCTATCCACTCGTACGGTGATGATTTCACCCTTCACCTTTCCATTCGGTTTCTGCAACGTCCATCTCAACAGTTACCTCAACAAACAAGGGATGAGGATATGGCACACCTAATGTCTGACTTTGCTCATATCTGTTTTGAGTAAAACTAATCTTATTTTTAATGCATCAAAAATTCAGTTCTTACATCTATCAAACAGACATAATCTTGCACAGGAGTACCCTCTGATTTTTAACACTATCCAGCTCAATCCTGCATCATCTTTAAACATACTTCGGGTTTCATTCTCTCGGGATTTATCTTGGAAAGAAATATTACCTCTCTTGTAAAATCTGCTTCCAAGGGATTGGGTGTCTAAGTCAGCTACGTTCCTTTATTACTCCTGCGCAGTTGTTTACTTTATACACGGTTTTATTCGCCTCTGTGAATAGTACAACTGTCATGCGTGGGGAGGCTTCCCACATACAGCTCTTCTCAAGAAGGTGGAGTCAAAGGCTTTTCGTCTCATTGACTCTCCTCCTCTTACAAGCTCCTTCAACCTCTGTCTCTTCGCTGCACTGTTCCATGTTTATCCCTTTTCTATAGCTGCTTCAATAGTCACTGCTTCTCTGAACTGTCTGCTGGCATCCCTTCATCACTAAGGTAGGTGCATAGCACCCGTCTAGCAACAAACTCTCGCCCTTTTCCTGTCTAACTCCAATGCAAGAGTTAACCGTTACTCCCAGTGCTTCATGTATGCAACAGGAACTGTCTCCCTCTGTATGCATTTCCCTGTGACTATGATCTCCAGTCTTTCAAACGCAGTGTGTCCAGGCATCTGGAAATGAACTGATCTTGAATTTGGCTCTCTGTTCTCCTGTTTTGTTTTTTTCTTGGAGGGAAAAATTTGCAGACTCCTGGCCTTTGGTTCTTTCTCCCTTTCATTAAAAAAATATGATACATTTCTATTCGTCAAGATACTTTGGTGCATATACAGTACATACAATATAATCTGTCACAAACGCTCATGTTTGTTTTTATTCTGGTAGCCTTAAAAATAAATTGAAACCCTGTTACCAGTACACGGGCGCGCTTGTGTATGTACCAGTATGTGTGTGGGATGGGTAATGAGGTGAATTTAAAAGTGAGTGCATTTGTGTGTGTGTGTGTGTGTGTGTGTGTGTGTGTGTGTGTGTGTGTGTGTGTGTGTGTGTGTGTGTGTGTGTGTGTGTGTGTGTGTGTAGGTGTTTGTGTGTGTAGGTGTTTGTGTGTGTGTTGGTGTTTGTGTGTGTCCGCGATTGTTTGTCTATGCGTATGCTTAACCCTTTGGAGCCCGGTGTCCCCAGTATTGGACAGAACTGGGAATATTCAAACCTTAATAAAGTAGGGAACCCCCGGGTAGAGACCTATGAGCTTCGCGACTATGAGCCAATAGGCGGAGGGCGGTACGCTTGGTACCCTCCCAGCACAGTGCCTCGCCCAGCAGCTGTGGGATCCAATGGGATATGTAGGCAGAATTTGTTTTGTGCATATGTAACCTGATCTTTTACAAATTAGTAAAATAATCTGTGGCAAAATATTTATTCAATAATTGTGTTTGTCTTAACGTGATAATGTTTGCCTTAAATAATACTGTTAAATAATTTTTTCCCTTGGCCCATTACTGTATTTACCCCATCCCCAAGTTCCACACCCTGTTGTCCTTCTGCCCTTCTTCCCCCCACCAGAGACATCTCGACTGCTGTCTACCCCTTGCCACTAGAAACTCGAAACATGGGTCAACGAAAGTTGGGTTCGCACTCATGGAGAGGATAGATTTACAATGTTGACTGCTTCAGGTGGATTTGCTAGCGGGAATACATAATCGAGTAGTTCCTAATTAGCTTATGTAATCAGTTTTGCGATCATAATTACAGGCGCCCATTTGTTTATCTTTAGCCATATGGCAGTGTGATCTTTTAGATAATTATCCGTTGATTTTTTATCAAAGCCATTGCTGGAAAATATTTTCAAGTTAGGTGCTATTGTGCTGGTAAGGGATATACAGCCAGTTGAATTTAATCGTCAAGTGTCTAACGAATGTGTGTTCTTTTATGGACTATACAGTAGGGATGGAAGTGTTGGTACTGCAATGAAGTGATGACTGTACTCTGAGCACTGGTGTGTTGATGCCAGAGTGGTTGAAGAGAGTACTTACTGGTCTTGCTTGTTTGGTAACGGAGGAGACCTAAGTAACGCTGGTGCTAGTGGGGTGAAGAAAGGGCTAAATGGAAGGAAGTATAGGTAATGCAAATGTGATGAAGTATTAAAGGTACTAATGTGATGCTGGTGGTGCAAGATATATACGCTATAGCGATGGAATTCGTGTTTTTTTTAATATCATTTGTATTATTGATTTCAACGAAGCTATAATAATTTTTTATACTTTGTTTAGTTTTATGGGATGTTAGTTAAATGTGTAATACTCTACGACATTATTTGTTTTTAGCTAACCTGTATGAGTGATTCGTTTGAAGTCAAGTCCGGAGTAATTCAAGGTGGTGTTCTATCGCCTTTACTATTTATATTGGTCATTGATTACATTATGAAACGCGTTGGAACAGAAACCGGTGCAGGTATACTTTGGGGAGAGAACAGGAAACTTTTGGATTTAGATTATGCAGATGATATAGTTTTGATTTGTGATGGGCCAGAAGAGATGCAGGGAGTGTTGGACTGTTTGGTGAGTGAAGGTCGCAAGGTGGGTTTGGTTATTAATTGTGGAAAAACTGAAATAATCAATATGAATATGGAAAATCCGCAGGAATGTGTAATTGGAGGTATGGTCGTAAAGCAAGTTGATAGGTTTAAATATTTAGGTACTTATTTAGCCAAGGATGGTTCTTTGAACTTTGAATTCGAGGAAAGGTTAAAGAAGGCTAATCAGGCAATGGGAATGCTTAAAAATATTTGGAATAATAACAATTTTTCTGTGCATACAAAAATCAAACTTTATAAGGTAATGAATGGTTAGGAGTATCTTAATTTATGGACACGAGTCTTGGTACAGCACAGTGACTATGGAAAATAAATTCTTGGTGTTTGAAAATAAAGCACTTAGAAGAATATTAGGAGTTAAGTGGTGGGAAAGGATACCAAATAGTAGAATTAGAGAAATAACGGGAGTGCAGCCGATCGATGAATATGTTAGATTCTCACGATGGAAGTGGCTAGGACATGTGTATAGGAGACAGGGAATAGTACGAGGTACGTACACCAGGGTGGGTGGCACTTGGTAGGAGAGGTAGAGGAAGGCCAAAAGAGACGTGGGTGAGGACAATGAGACGGGAAGCTGGAGATGAGTGTTGGGGAGATCGTGAGGAGTTAGCACAAGATAGGATGTGGTGGTGTGAGTTCATCGAGGCCCTATGCATCCCCGAGGGTGCCACAGGAAATGATTGATTGATTGATTGTATGGACGCTAAGCTCCCCTTATTAACTTCACGAGTTGTACCCAGAGGAATGACATCATGGCCACTCCATATATCTAACCTCCTTGGTTTGAATCTCAAAACCGACGTGCGAGCAGGAATAAAACTATTGAGTGTTCTGAGAGTGAGAGGAAGAGGAAAAGGAATGCGGGGCGGATTATATGTGTAGTGTACGTTACAGGAGTATTAATGCATATAAAAACAATTATGCCATCCCTTAAATCAACTGCTGTACTTTCTACCACGTGAAAAAAAGAAAGCAAGTAACTCCATTATTCTATGTGCTCCCTCGCAACATGGGAGGGAGGAGGCAGCTTTACTACTCGTATGTTCCTGTCGTCGTGACACTTCAAGTAAGTATGCATAAAAAAAAAAAAGGTAATTTTTTTAATGCCTACCTATTTTCTTCAACAGTAGCAATACTTTTCCACATTTATGGTAATAGTACATGACAAATGTATTCTCCACACAAGATGGTGACTTCCCTACATCCACCCCAACCACCAATCATTTTCCTCCCACACCTTTACCTACCGTTACATACACTGTTCCCAAATTAAAGATTCTCTGTATGCAGGTTCTCGCTCACACGTGGTCAGTTTATGAGATCTGGATTTGTGGATAAGTATAACACTCGAACTTTCTCTGGCTTTATAATACCTACGTCGAAAAACGTCAGACATATGAAAACAACGAGGGCTTATGGTGTTGTTATTGTTGTTGATGGAATAAAAATTGAAGTGAACCTTCAATGCACTCAAACCATGAATCCTGGAACACTCATTTCCGTAGGGTATACTCTTATGACCTCTCCCCATCCCTCACCTTCATTTCAATTCATCCCATGCATTTCTCTATCCTCCGTGCCAATTCTTTACCAATCCCCCTCACCCTCCCAGGACAGTATCATTCTTGTAAGATATTCTGAAATAAACCCTCACTGTACTCAAACCACTGATCCATCTTCACCATAATCTCAGATTATCCCACTCATATCGATATCTCTGCTCACCACTCTCATCTCTTTACTCCTGCAATGATGGTTTCATGGAGCGATGCAGATCACGTGGTCAACGAACGCGTTTGCTGCAAATTATGATCACAGTGTGACATGTTTATTCTGACGTATCACATTACCACAGCCGTAACAAAAAGCCTCCCAGCAATACCAAGAGATTCCATACCATACCAGGAACTTTCCTATCTTACCAAGAGTTTCCATTCATTGCCAAGAGCATCCTTATCATAACAAAGGACTCATTACCATTCAAAAACTTCCCTACTGTACCAGAGTTTTCCTACCATACCAATAGCTTCTCTGCTATAGCAAGAGCTACATAAGATAGCGTCCCTATCATACCAAGAGCTTCCTGCCATACCAGGAACTTCCCTATCGTACCAGAGCTTCCCTGCCATACCAAGAACGTCCCTACCATACCAGAGATTCTGTACCATACCAAATGCTTTCCTGGGATTTCTTTTATTTAATGAATGAAAAACATTCGAGAACCGAATGCTAATCGCCCTCCAAAATATGCTGTTGGCTAAGTTCAAGATTAGGCCATATCTTGATACCCTGAAGGTTTCATGTTGATAGCTCAAGCCGTTCATGAGATATAATGGTGCTAAAGGCGTTCAATAAAAACTAGTTGACCTTTGGTAGCCATTATGCTGACCTTGACTTTGACCCCGAGTGCCCATGTTCGAACTCGGCCAAGATTTTGGCCATATCTTGATACCCTGAAGGTTTCATGTTGATGGCTCAAACCGCTCATAAGATATAATGGAAACTAATACACACACACACACACACACACACACACACACACACACACACACACACACACACACACACACACACAGGACGGCAAAAACATAATAGCTCCGCCTTCTAAAGGTGGGCAATAATAATGTAATCACTAGCACTGCGAATCCAGCCAGAACAGAATTTTCTATTGTGGTCATCAACTTGCCAACTGTCATATCTTGCACTGGATAATACAGTGTCTTGGTAGGAAGTGAGGAGGTGGAGTCTACCCAAACCCTGAGTATCTCTTCAACCTCCCTACCCTGAAGCCACCCCTGCGATGTTAAAATAAATCAGATGCAAGGTGATGGTGTGCGTGGCAGAAGGTAACCGGCCATACATAAATTTCTTTGAGAAGAAGAAAAAAAAAAGCTGGTCAGTGTCTTTGGGCTCAAAGGCGGCTGAGTTACATGAAAGGCGAGGAAAAGAGTAACTTATTTAAGGGCACTGAAAACGGCACAGTGCCATTCAAACTGCTGAACTTGAAGCTTCAGAATATCATGCACAGTCTACTTGATCATTTCCAATTTTTCTTTACTTCTTCCTGTAATTTGTATGGCATGCCACGAAAGCTGCAAAATACATGAATCCAAATGAATTTGTTAAAAACTGCATACTTTTAAAGAATACTATACCATAGTCGCATAATTTCCGATATCAGAATAGCTGTGACTATGTCTAAAAATAAGAGATACAGAACATCAATTCTGTACTATCAACGTGTTTTAAATACAACAAACAGGGGCAGGAACTGGGGACTGAAAATGTGGCCCGTCCCCTTCTTGTGGTGACGCAGGACAAGTATACTGCATACACACTGCTGGCAGCCTCATAGATCTCTTGACTTTTGAGGATATGAGATTACAAGCGAGCTACCTTTCTTCTGAGATTAATGTCTTATAGAGCTCAGAGAATTATTATATTCAGCGTATCTTTACCCCATGTATACAACCAGCGAAAAAAAAAAAAAATCTTCCTTCTTTTTCGTCAGAAAATTATTCACAGCTTGCTGAACAACATATATTATCTTGTGTCAGTTAATGTGTGCTCAGATGGCTCACATAATATCTGATACTGATAACATTTTTATTAGGGTAAGAGAAGCCTTGTTGTTTTTAATGCGTCAGGAACTTGGCTTCTACATCATTCGTCCTGTCTGAATCTCCCACAACAATATCCCTTAGTATTCAACATAATGCAGCAGAGTCCTTCATCTCTTAATATCTTGGGGTTTCATTTTCTCCAGAGGCATAGTAGAAAGATAATATTACTTCCATGTCAAAATCCACTTCCAAGAGATGAGGCGTGCTAAGCCGACTCTTTTTTTCTTTTTTTTCCACTGCACAGCTGATGGCTTTATGCATGTCTTAATCGCCCCTTTCTAGAGTACACCTCGCATGTTTGAAGAGGAAGGGGGGCTCCCCACATACAGCTATCCAAAGGGTGGAGTCAGAGACTTTTCGTTTCACTGCTCTCCTCTAGCTAACTTCCTTCAACCTCTCTCACTCTCTTTGCGGCTGTGTTCCATCTTTATATTTTTACTATCTCTAATTCAGTGGTTACTGCTCTTCTGAAATGTCTGCTTGCACCCCTCCTGTATTACAGCGAGTGCATAGCACCCATTTGGCAGCATAATCTTCTGTCCAGCTTCCCAATGCAAGAGTTAACCGATACTCTTAGTCATTCACACATGCATCAGGTCAACAACTGTCTTACTCATTTTGTATTTCCCTCTCCCTTTTTTCAACGCAGTGTGTCCTGATATCTTGCATTCAGTGGATCCTGATTTTGGCGTTTTGTGTTGTCTTGGAAAGAACAATCCTGCAGACTTTTAGCCTTTTTTTTTTTTTTTTTAAATCAAAACAATATGGTTGCGGATGTGAAAAGGGAGCAACATAGACGTGCCCACCATCACTCACAGAATGTGGTGCCACCTTTAGGTGGTTTACTCTGACAGACAAGCCAAATGGTTTCCTGTAACCGAGGAAATCATTTACTATCTTGGGTGGTAACAGTAGTATCAACAGACAGTGACTGAAGTGATTTCAGTCAGATGCATTCCTTACGGATCAAAGTTCTTTGGATGTTTGCGATTAAGAACTCACATAATACCCTTCAAGGTCGAGCACCTTAATTTTCTGGTATGAGTAAACTAACCCTGGGCTCCTGGACTCCTGATGGGACAGTGAGGCATGATGACTAGTTGCATGAAAACTGGTGAGTTGCGTAGAAAGGACTGGGCAGAATGGGCTGGGATGGTGTTTAGTAGTGGGACAGGGTAGAGAAGTATAACTTGTGAAGATATGTGCCGCTGTGGACGGCACTGGCAATATGCAGGTTTCAGTTAAAGTTAATTCAGCACAGAAGAAAAATTATAGACAAGAAGAAACACTAAGAGAGTGCGCCCACCAGTTGCTCTAAGGCCGAACATTTGACTTTGCGCTGTGACCTTGATGTTCGGGTAAATATTTTCAGGATCGAACAGCTTTGTTCTTGCCTTAACTCTTCCACCAAGTTTGGTTCAAAATAGATCAGACCCCTTTGTGTTGGCATTGCCCAGAGTTTGACCTTTAACTAATTTATCTCTAAATCGAATCCCTTTATCCTTTCCCTACGCTGAATCCATTCCCAAAGTTTGGTGTAAATCAGATAAAAGTTAAAGTTGACCTTGCCATGTGACCTTGACCTTTGTCTTGTCCTTATCAAAAAAAGTAGGACAACTGCCTGGCTAATCCTCAACACTTCCATCAAGTTTGGTCCAAATCAAACCAGAATTTCTTTAGTCGTGTAAGCCAAGAAACCATTTACAACGCTGGGTGGTAACCATATAACCAAACCATACGTGTTCCCTACGTGTCAACCAGTGGGTTGGTGGAGGGTTAGTGCCCCTCCCTGTAAAACAAATAATTCAAAGTCAAATGGCCATCTCTTACGGGATTATGGCGTCTGGCAATAGATAGATAGATAGATAGTTTTGTTCAATCACAAACACATGGGTCGAACTTTTACTTTTCCCCTGTGACTTTACTCTTGGCCGATTCATCTCAAAATCGAACGCCTCTGTTCATGCTTTAGCTACCCTCATCCCTTTCATTAAGTTTGGTCTAAACTGCATAAAAACTTTAAGTTGACAGTGCAAAGTTAAAATTTGGCGAAGGTCTATGGCCTATGACCTTTATTTCTGAAAAATGATAGGTGAACATCTCGTCAGTTCTGCTACCCATCCAACACATTTAGTTACATTGAATAAAATCTGTTTATTGTGTTCTCTCTCTCTCTCTCTCTCTCTCTCTCTCTCTCTCTCTCTCTCTCTCTCACACACACACACACACACACACACACACATGCGTGCGTGTCAAGCACAACATAGCACCTGCTCTTGCATCTCAAGCGAGGAATTAATAAATCAAGAGTGTTTTCAGAGCACACTACTGCCATATTTATCTTTGTTCCCATAACCTTGACCTTTATTCGATAATCGCCAGTCATATTGTTTCTTCCCCGACCCACACACAAATGTGAGATCCATATTGGATTAGGCATTCATGAATCTTATTTATCTTTTATGTCATTTACGCACACCTCCCATTCCTTGGGGGAAGCAGCCTAGGTATATAGATAGATAGAGATTTACACACAAGTAGATAGATACATAGATAAATGGCTTAGCAGACTGGTAAATGAACAGAAACTTTCTTGATAACAGCAGCAGCGCTTTCGGCATCGCTAACAGTTGAATGAGCAGGCGTCTCACATATATGCACTGCATCTTGTGACATAAGTGAAACAATGAATTAACTGACAGTGTAATTCTCCAAAAACAGTAAGGATCATGAACCATGCAGATTGATACTAACCCGTGCCGCTTCCGTCACTGGACAGAAAGCCTTCATACCATGAAACAAACTGAGAGAATAAGACAGGAACATCAAGAACAAGAGAAAAGTGCAAAATGAAGCAGTATATGATGAACTGTGAACTTAAGTTGCAAGAAAAAATGACGATAAGCAGTGATAGAGAAGCTGGAAGGCATACGTCGAAGATGCATGGTATGAACCCTGAGGCTGGGTGTCCGGCAATGGGCAGATAGTATTAGCAGTGGAGCACCTCTGAATTGGCACATAACAGGTTGCAAAGTAATCCAGTTAAAAATTTACTTCATATACAGAAAGAAGCAACGAATGAAAGAAGTATCAATATTCTAGTGTCTTTATTATTTGTTCAGTATACAATTATGTTTTCCTACGTGACCATATATATATATATATATATATATATATATATATATATATATATATATATATATATATATATATATATATATATACTAACTCACAGATGTATATTACAGTACAACCATTTCCATATACAAGTACTAGAGGAGGTGGCGTGTTGGTGGTCTTTTGTGACCGTAGTGAATTTGCTTATGTTTCACGTTGGCTGTGTTGGAAGAAGCCCGTCACTGTAGTAAGGCGACACTAGATGTAAACAAGTACACCACTGGTATGTATGAGTCCCTACACACCACCTTGTATAGTCCTTTTAGGTGGAAACGACTGTAGCTGGTGTTTTATCTAGTTAAACATGTAATAGGCGTCCACACTGAAAGTATGGAACGTGTTCGTGCGAGCGAGCGAGCAAGTCAGGCAGTGCTGAATATTGCCTCATGTGGCTCATCATTTTCCTCTGATTTCCTGACCTGAAAATACTAAAAAGAATTTATTAGATTACATCAAAAATATTCCTTCACACTTCCTAAAACCAATATGCCTCTTGTATTAATTTTAGGTCTAGGGCTTGGGACCTAGCAGGTTAATAATGACTTTGCTTTTTGCTCACTGACAAAAATTACTTTCACCAAATCTCTTCGTGCGCTTCGATTCGAATCAGAAATAAGAAATTCAGAGTTTCTTTCGTCGATCAGGGTATTGTATCAGTTTGACTCGGAGTCAGTCAAAATTTTCCAAAAAAAAAAAAAAAAAAAAGCCAAACATTTGTTTTGAAAAGGCAACCTGGTTGCTCTCTGCAATCGTCGGAAAACACTACTCACCCAGCCTTAGACCGTTACTTCCTGCGCGGCCGACTGTTACGCTAATCTGCCTTATAAAAAATCGTATCCTCGATTTACGGAAAAACTATTGGGAATTACCGGTTGTCTATGAAATGAAAATAATTGAGGATTTTTATGCTTGCCAAATTGGTGTCTTTCTTTCTTGGAACTTCAGAATTGGCTGAGATATCCAGAAATCTTCGCTACTGTGCTACAGAGTTTTCCTCCCGACCCCTGTCCCCGTTTCTTGCTGATGCGATAGATCTTTCGCCCGGCTGCATATGTCGGGGGCTCAAACTGTGACTAAATTTGTTCGAACGAGCGTAGCGAGCGAGAACAAGTATTCATAACATAACACTTAGAGGCAACCAACAAATAACACAATAGTTGCAGTCTAATAATGCGGTGCTTCACAAACAACTTTTCTATGTAAGCTTATGTAAATGAAATGATGTTCACAAGTAGCTGAGAATGAAGATGTTACGAACTTGAACAGAGTAGGTTTTATTTTTCTGCATTACAAGTAGGGTTTTCTCACTATTCATCACATGCTATTACTATGAGCAACCAAGTTCTTCCTTACGTTGTCTTTTCGGTATTTATTTTGATCTTAATGCGCGAATTACTTGAATAATACTGTGCTCAGAAATTGTAGTACTGCATAGAAAAGCATTATTTTAGTGACTGCAGAATTATTACACCATTTTTTGTCTTGATTCCTGACACACACCGTTACAAAAGCGTTACGTGGAACAGCTGCAGGTTTAGTACATCTTGCTGTAAGGACGATGCTTTCCTATTCGAGTATCCGCGATATGCAGACTTCTTTATGGGAGACCATAAGACTGCACAAACTTATACGGTATCGTTCCTTAAATAATATCCTTGATCTTTCAGTCCGATGATTTTGTTTTCTTAAAGTTGAATTTAATTATCTGACGCTGCTCTGAATAACATTAAAAAGAAAAAGTATTTGGCCGTGAGTACTGTTTATTTATGATCTACCTTTCATCATTATCTTCTGAGTAAATTTTCCTTGGCAAAGAATGAAATCTGAAATGTGGAAAGAGGTAAGTAAAAATATGAGGCATGTCTTAAAAGAGTAATGGGATAATTAAAGGTTAATAGTAGCATTAAAAAAGAAAAATGGGATGGATCGAATGATGGAGATGAGGATATACTGTGGTAAATGAATAAAAAACTTCAGAGAAACAGATCCTGTAAACAAATGGACGGAACTGTACAGTGAAGCTAATAAACGGGCGTGACATTGATGTGTGCTACATGGTCTTTCTCGGAGGCCATCTTGAGTGCCTTCTTTGAGTGGAGCTGCGAGATGTCAGTGACGCGTGTTGGGGTGTTGGGGACGCGTTTGTAGTACAGCACCTCCGCCGCCAGGGCCACCATCGCCAGCGCTAGGCCAATCAGCGTGGCGATAAAGACGCCCCCTGTGTTGGGCGAGAACAGTTGTAGAATGGAGAACAGAAAATGGAGTACCAGATACGACAGTTTTATCATTAATCATGACAAGAGAATGACACATCATACAATAAACCAAAAATAATTATCTGTTCCTATGGAAAAAGTACACAACGATGGCTGGACACCCCAAGCTAATTCAAAATGTCCTCTAATCATCGTAAGAGAAAAATTTTAGGAGTGCAAGCAACATTGATGCTCAACTGACGAATTCAGTAAAAATAATGAACAAATCAAACCAAATATACATACTTTGAGATATATAGTATAAGGAAACTCTCTAGGAACCCACGCAACATGATGTCGTACAGACTCGGCGCTTAGCTGAATGAGTGGCCAGTACATTAAACATATTCAAAAGTACTCATTATAGAAAAAATAAAATAAAATAACCAGAACACCAAAACAAACCACCCTAACCTAACATGAGCAAATCTAGCTGACCTGATCCACTCTAATCAACCTATCCTAGCCTAACAAGCCAAACCTAACCTAACGAAACTAAGCAAATCAAACCAAATCTAACCTAACCAAACCTACTCCAAGCAACTTATCATAATTTAACCTATTTAACCTACCAAATGTGAAAGTGGATGGAAGAACTGCCAGGAAATCAAGAGAACTGTTGGGTGAAACTCTGGGAAGGCACTTTAGGATTAGTGAGCTTGACAGAGTTGCTGCGGAAGATCATGCATCATGGAGAATGGCAAGCAACCATACAACACTTTCATGTATATATTACACGGGAAAATCATTATAGTTCTGTGTAAAACATTTTACTTATATGATATATTTAACTCAGCATAAGCTATTCTGCATTTTTAAAAAGTTTTCGCATAATATACCAGTATAGTGCGCTTGAGCGCGTGACGAGCGAGCGAGCGTTTGTGTATATGCCCAGCATCATAATTTCATTTTGGTGTAAGCCTTCAACACTTCTGTAGGGTAGTTTAACAATAACAGAAGAATAATTAAGCTAAAATATTTACTTTCTCATGTTTTCTCTCTTTCACGTTTTCTCTCTGGATGTTCATATAGCGAGGCGCCGTAGCATTTATCACATGCGCAATGGTCCGTTCTCTGCTCCCGACTTGCCATGTTAACGAACTGTGTCGGTAAATGCTTTGCTATTGATCGAATGACAAAACCCAGGAATGGGGCAATTACCCTTGTTGATTTCACCCCCAAAACACAGAAAAAACGTTCATATATTATTATGAGCCTAATATCCGATCTTTAATTGTTAGAACTCATGCAAGGAAACGTAGTGTTATAACAGAAAATCTTATTAAATTCGATTTCATTGTGGAGTATGTCAATTGAAGCCCTCGGTACATTCTCTTGGAAAGCTGGGATTCCAAGGAGTTTCTTTGGTCTCATAAGTACTGTACGTTTATAGCTCAAAACAAAATTTATTGAATGTATCTGTTACCTGCTGAAAGAATCTCTTCTCTCGCTCACATAGTGGAAAAGTTGTTAGCCTCTGAAAACCATCCCGGTTGGGCTGTGTGGTGTCGGTCCTCTCATTTCTCAGCTGAACGTAAACATCGCTTCGCTACGTTTGCTCGTTGATATAGTCGGCATATACGTTAAAGAGCTCTGGGTAACGCTGCTACGTATGCACGAGGTGCACCTGAAATTTTCATATCGAAATTCGCATCTCAGTCAGTCCATCCAAACTTTGCTATTGAAGCTTATCCAAGTCTGTAAATATGGTAACTGATTGGCTGTCGTAAAGAGACGAGTTAATGCATTTGATGGCTTATCACATAGTCGCTTATAACCTTTCACGCTACAGTTACAAGATATTGTTCCGTGCGAGTAATTCTTTATTGGCGAAGGAATGAATGTGGAGGTCACATAATCTCCCCTTTTCAAATCTTAAACCCATGTTCAAAGGAAATAACCCTTAATAACCGTTCTGCAGTCAATAAGCATAAATTTGCTGTATTCTAACTAAGGCACAAATTGATTCACTCAGCAGTACAATTGGAATCGTGTCTTTTTAGAGAAGAATGGGGGAGCGATTAAAAAAAAAAAAAAGTCTTAATAACCCTCATGAAGTCGAGAAGCATCAGTCTAATCCTACTTTTTCTCAGCTGACCTAGGATTAAATGTAGGAAGTTGGTATCCCTGAACACCACCAATCCCTCTTTGCTGAATGGTCAAAGATAGTAATTAATGATATACTATTGACGCGTTCCAATACTTATGTTAAAGTGTACAGTCTTATGCAGCTTGATTGATACTGAAGTCGTGAGGATATATTCGAGCATTCCGCAAGAGTCATGATTATTGAAATCTTAAAATGATAGAACGCTCCTAAGCAGGAGGTAAAACATCATGGAATTGACTCACGTGGAGCATGATTGAAAGAGAAGTGGCTTACACATTCTACAGAGAAATCAGTCAACTGCAATATTTATCACTGTCATATAATATACTTTTCTGTGATGATATCTCAAGACATTATAATGGAACGGTCTATAATTATAATACAAAGCAGTGTAAGGATAACAAAAGCACTCTCCAGTTCATGTCACTCAGCACCCAGGCTTTATATGACAATCGGACAAAACTGTTTGCACTGTCATAGATGATATTGTAAATAGTGGTCTACCTATTTTAGCACAGATTTTTTAGCGTTCTTGATGAAACTTCCATTTTCTATTATCTCCATCACTGATCACGTATGTCGCTAAAACTGCATTGTACGGGTCACCACCTAAGTCCACCAGTCCACCGGCCCAAGAATCAATTCGAGTTCTCCCCAAAAGCTGGACACCCAGCAATTCTTTCCTCATTTATGGAATGTAACCTTCAGATTTATAATGCAGGTCCGGTTCCGTTCCAGGACTTAACAGAGAGGAGTTAAAGAGACCTTATCCAAAAGCCTCGTAGTCGGCCTGGAAGTCGAATCCGGAAGAGGGAAAGAATAATAAGGCTAAGAATTAATACGTACTACTAAACAAGCGATATTAAGACAGACAATATTTTTCCCCTAAACTCCAGCTTTCCCCCAGACTACAGCACTCAATCCTCGAATTTACCATTAAGGTCTCTGTTTCAGTTCTAGGGAACAGACTGAATAACAGAAGACTTTGCCCATTGATTTATGGCTAGCTGAGTATGCTTCCGATTATAGTTGCTAGCTGAGTATGTTTTCAATTACATCACCTGCCACCCCACGTCAATTATACACAGTTCCTTATATCAGGTATCAGCCGCTAAGGCCGTAAGATTTGTCCCTCTCCCAAGGAAAGATTTTGCCACCTTCATCTTCCTTGAGAAGTGACGTTATTACTCACTGTTAATTGTACATACACAGTATCATGCACAGTGTGATTTCGACGAAATTGAAACTATGTAGAGGTCTTTAATGCCTGTACTCTTCATTCAGACAGTCTGTAGAGTCAGACCCTCGGTTAGGCTTTAGTTTTAAAGTTCCGTTGGTTTCTGATTCTTCATGAGGCCTTACCCCCTTTCCCCCAAAGCCAAGAAAGTTCGTAATGAAACCAGATCACTTTATTCCGTAGTGTTCATATACTACGGTGTCTTTTGTAAGCAGATATTAGTTATAATATTCTCAAGTCATAATACAGGTATGTGGTTCATTAACTACAAGACCGATTCATGACCTAGTTTTGGGGGAGTAGGGGATCTGACATCTTGACTTACGTCAGTTGATTATTTAGACTAATTTTGTAGTGGTTTACGGCATGCTTATAATGTTTTTTTTTTTTTTTTTTCTAATTTATTAAGTGTACACCAGTAATCTAACACGATGTGTGCCACTGCCAGACGTTCTTAATCATTAATCTAACTTACAGGCACTGTTTTGCAAACTGACCATTCATCGTACAGGGGACAGGTGAAATTTAGCAAACAAACACCTGAAACCCGGGCTTCAGTGACTAACATTTAGATTAATGAAATCGTCAGGCGACACAAGAGATGTCCTACGATGAGAAGACAAATGGTAACAGTATGAACTGACTCGGGATTCTATGATTCCCTCGGCTGAATAAAGTCGTGTGGTTGCATCTGGAATAAAATTCCGAAGTTATTCCGACCATAAGAGAATTAACCAGCAACAGTGCGGTCGAGAACTGTAATAATTTCCCGTTAGCACCAAATATCATCTAAGTGGGGTACGTGCCAAAAAGAAAGTATTTTCATGAAATTTCATGTTTGCAAGCATCCAGCCACCGAGACAAATTATAATTCGATTAGTGCATTTTTGCTCATACAATGCGTGAGCGCCCTTGTGATTTTGCAGGGCTGTTTCAGATCTTGTATCTATTAAAACAGATCGAATTATTCACACATTTTTGAGATGGTGACATTAGCAACTTGCAGATAATCATTATGGTGATAAAAGTCAGCGGGAAAGCTAAAGAATTGGTCAAACTCATCTCCTTTTTATCAAGAAGCTCATGCCAAGTAACATATAAAAAAAGACACTCGGATCAATGATGGAAAATATTAAGGGCTAACTGGGGGAAAGCAGCGTATCTGGCAAGGAGAATTTTGACCTAAGGAGCCAGCATGCTCTACGCTAGCCCTGCCACAGTACTCAGAAACACGCCATCTGGGGACCACAACACCTACTGTACAGTTGTGTCTTCTTCACCAACACATTTTTCCCATAATAAACTTGGCTAGACTTGTGGTGTTTCCTACTCAATTCCCGAATTTACCATATTCGATATTACAGGAAGCTAATATTGGACACTCTCTCTCTCTCTCTCTCTCCAATCACACCATCATCTTAAATGACGGGACCAACTGCCTAGCCCCGGGCTCCTACGCTCCTCATGGGGAAATGTAGGATTGCATGGTGGATGGATAGTTTTATATATATATATATATATATATATATATATATATATATATATATATATATATATATATATATATATATATATATATACAGTATATATATTTTACATGTGTGTGTGTGATCCGGAACACTTCTAAGTCCACTGACTGCTTACCATATTCCGTGAGTTTGTTTAAAGTACTGTAGATTTTATTGCTTTGTTAAATACGTAATAATCTTGGCGAACATTGTAGAAACAGTAATTCATATTTATTTTGCACCCTGATACAATTCTTCTGCACCCTCCACCTCAGCTATTACCCTAGTATTTGGATGTTATTAAAATCTTTGGAAGGGCTAATCAAGTATTTTTCACTGGCTAATATAATGGTGCGTTGCTGCTCACCCAGACTTTGCAGTGTGATACCCTCTGAGTCGCTGTCGTTGGGGCAGGCACCGCGGGCAGATGAATTCCAGAACTGAGCATTAAGTGCCTCGAAGTACCGATCTTTCTGAAGCTCCAGGATCCTGTGAGATGAGGGAAAAAAAATTAATGATAAGGGTGTGGATGTGAAGGTCCAGGTGGCAGATATAAGAATGTGGATACGAGGAATGAGAGTGCTAGGTGAAAGAGTGTGGGGGAGAAGATGCTTACTGTAGAAGAGATAGTGATTATGACTGGTATTTTTCTGCCTGCGTCGCAAGACGTTACGCATATGACAGCAACAAGAACTTTTCTTGTTCTTGTAAAAAAAAATAAATAAATACACCTTCATTCCACTCAAACCACTAATCCTCCAGCATCCATTTTCACGGAGAATACAACCATGACCCCTCCTCATTCTCACCAAAATTGCGGCTCAGGCCAACCATTTCTTTGTCCCCTTCGACCGTTTCTTTACCCCACCCCCCTCTTAAGGCTTAATCTTGGAGGATATTTTAAAACAAATCTTCAGTGCATGCAAACAACTATTCCTTAAACACATATTTTCAAAAGGCCCAGCCCCACCGCCCACCAAACTTCTAATCCCATCCTACTCATTCCTTTGGTCATCACGCCCATTTCTATCCCCTTCTTTGGTGGTTTGACACTGCAAAACAAGAAGACCCCAGTATGTCTGTTCCTTCAGTCAAAACAGATAGGGGAAAAAGTAAGAATCAACATGAAGCGTATAAAAAAATATCGCTGAAATTTCATATGAAAGGATGAAGGGAAATCTATATCGTATACTATCGAAATCTGGCAGGGAAAAGGGCTGTTAAGTGGATAACGTTGTTTCAGTGTTGCTGTATTATTTCCGATGTGAATGAGAGGCAAACAGTTGGATTTTTACATTATTCAGTCTTGCTTTTGTTGAAGACCAAGCCAGATATTTTTTCAAACTACTCTTTACGTTATTGGTGTATCGAAATCTACTACATTCCATGGCAAATTGTTCCACATTTCTGCAGTCTTACTGAAGTAAAAAATGTAGCTTCACTTACTGGTTTCCAATATTTGTGCAACCATTACCTTTAGTGTAGATTGACCGGTGTCTGTAAAGCATCAACTTCTTTTTAAGCATGAAGGGACATACCCACTGACAAGTGTAAGTACAGTCAGTCAAAAGAGTATCGGTGCACACTGAACACACACACGCAAAATATGTTATCACAGACGATGGATACACCTAATGGCCGTTGGTCCTACCCCTTGTTGGTAGCCATGCTTTCGTGTGGGTCCCATATATCGCTCACAAGCCAGCATACATAATAAGTGTATTGTTACTCACTTCATATTCAAATGTTGTAGCCCTCGTCGTGAAGGGCAAAAATTGCTCCACATACCACACAGCACGTCGACACAAGGAATGGCAAAGCCTCCTCAATAACGTCCTACATTTACTCTGATAAGCAACATTGCGTTTTGCCATGACCTAGTGACAGCAGAGGAGAAGGTTGTGTATTTGGTCAGGGTGTCATGAGTGGAATACCAACATTTTATCTTAGATTTCATCCCCAGGTGGTGGTCAACAGAAAATTCGGCATTGTAGAAAAGAGTTCATTTGTGCTTCTGACTACATCGTCAAGAATCCCTCGAAAGAAGATTGTGTGTGTGTGTGTGTGTGTGTGTGTGTGTGTGTGTGTGTGTGTGTGTGTGTGTGTGTGTGTGTGTGTGTGTGTGTGTGTGTGTGTGTTTGGACATGAAAAACTAACATGGAAAATTATTCATCGCACTATTGGGGTTAAGTAATTTATACATATACAGAGAGAGAGAGAGAGAGAGAGAGAGAGAGAGAGAGAGAGAGAGAGTTTCACTGTATATCATCTGCACTACAGAACGCATAAACTTACGGGAAGGAGTTTTACTGGTGGAGGGAAGAGTTGCTCTGAAAATGCTCGAAGCTGTCCTGATATCTAAGTAGGCTAATTACCACTAAATATGCATAGTACAGTACACAAATGTAAACTTATTATTCTGCAAGTAATTTATGAACTTAAAATCTCATGTTCAGAAATGTATTTATTTGAAAACCGATTGTGAGCAATGTATGTTTACCAGAACAAACCGAAAATAATTAAATAATTTAAATCAGTGTACCCTGATACATTACGAAGAGTACCTTCATAATACAATGATTCGAAACGCTTTAAATATAATTTCTTTTAAATCTACCAGTACACCACCGGACGCATCTGCCCTGAAAAATCATCGTTTTCCCTGAAAAATAAACTTTTGCCCTGAAAAACACTTTTTCCTAGTCCCGGGGGACTGCCCCCTCCCCCCAGCCACGTACGCCTATGAGAAACGTATTCCCAGACGCTCTCATCATTCCCAGTTCGATAACTGTATATCACTCTGGATAAAACGTGGCATAATATACCTCACTGCATACCAGGCCCATCCATATTATCTGCCCCATATATTACCTTGGAAAGTAAAATATGTGTAGTAATATTCTGTATAATTGTCAAATTTTCTTGGCAGAAATAACACACAACACCGCTGCCAGTGTTGTGTATATACTTTTTTTTTTTTTTTTACAGATGATCAGAGGACGGAGAAACTAAAAAAAATAAATCCATACACCAGATAACATGTGTCCTCAATAAAAAAAAAAAAATCCGTAACAGTTAGTTTTGAACTGCTGTACTGTAGGTTGAAGTTTGGGGGGAAACTATTCTGCGGAAGCGAGTTTCAAAGAGAATCGGGGAATAAAAGAATTCTGCTATATGGCAGTGTGACAGTCCTGTCATGTGCGCTGCCAGATGCCCGTGTAGCACGGGGGAAGGTGTGGAGACGTGGCACAATGGATGCAACTTCGTCTGAGCATTTGCCATAAAAGTATCTGTAAAATAATGCAAAGGAGGCAACATTCCATCTTACTTGTAGGGGAGGTAGTTCGTTTGTAATTTCAGGGTTATTAATAAATAATTCTTACAGCATTGTTCTGAATTTTGTCCAATTGTTTTAGTGCAACCTCTCCACATCCACTCCACAAGGGTGAGCAATGTTCCTGCTGAGAGCGCACATGAATCTTGTAAATTATAGTTAAATGCTCGTCAGAGAAGTAGTTGCAGATTCTATACATTAATCCAAGTTTCCTTGAAGCGGTTTTAGCAAGTGGTCTAACATGAGATCCTGCAGTGGAGATATGAATACCAACCTCCTAGATATCAAGAGCTGTGGTTACTGAACACTGCAGGAAATCTCTGGACCGATCCTGCTGGATTCTTTTTTGACTGCACGCTCACGAAAAAAGATTCAAATACATGGGCATAACAGATATGGGATGGAGTAGAACGGGTTTATCATATCGGACAGGTTAGTATACCTGAATACCGGTGAATACTCTTATGTCATTACACTTGCGTCTAATGTTCAACAATTACAACTGAAACAGATAATGCTGCATGATAACCACATGACTGAGCTTATAGTTGAATCGTTTTTATTATCGGCATCATTATTGTTAGTATTAGACTGTACAGACCGTCGGCGTTATATTGGAATGTACACCTAAAGAGAGGAGAAGTGCTGAAGTCTCATGAAGCAACTGCTTTATATGCAAAAGGTTTTGAGACATGTTGAGCCTGACAACCGTGGTGATGAAATTACTGCTACACAGCATAGTCATGATCGAGTTATATAACCTGGAAATCCAACATGATAAGCATCGTACCATTACTGCCCTTCACGGTGGGGGTTTATCTTATCGCGAGAAATCACCAGGGATTTGGGTGTTCGTATCAACCGTCTCACTATGGGTTCACCGGGATCTATGGTGGGGTCAACCTTATCTGTGTACTGTGCTTTCCAAAGAGGGGTCCACTATACCCTATTAAATAAATTATTATTTCCTGGACGAGTTTGTAATCTTAATAAAACAGTGAATGATCATAAAAAGTAATCAGTTATTTGAGTTAAACATGAGGCAAATGTTGGTGATGCTTCACTGTGCCATATGGCATCCAATAAACTTAAACCCTTCACACATGGGGTATAACTTACCTTCACCTGAATAACATCGTCATGTGATATTCAGAATAATATTAAATTAAGCAGTGAAATACTATGCCATATGGTTGAACAATAAAAAAACAATTGACTTCCATCGTTCCCATATCTTAACTGATATATATGGGCAAATAACACCAATTGTTTATGTAGTTATGAAATATCCACTAAGCCCCTACTTTATTTTCATTTATTTCAGTATAATGCCTATATAGTAAGTGACTGCACTACTGTACTGTAGTATATAGGTATTATATTGAAATACATTAAAATCAGTGCCGAAGCTTACATAACAAGCACGTGGAGAAATGAGCTACTGGCAACTCCCTAGTCTCCCAGATCAAGGTTCTGCAGATTTAGATCATATAAAAATTCCTTTCTTTTTTGTCCCTCAGTCCTGGCATCATTTTGGTCACTACTTTCTCTAATTTAAGAAGAAAAATCTCTATGTAAGTTGGTGACCAATAAAGAACACACTACTCAAGGTGTAAGTGGTGTACGAAGGAACTGTACAGAGTAGGGGCGATATTCTGCTATTTGAATCTGAATGCTCTGCGTATCGATCCCACTAGTTAGTTTTCCTAATGCATCTGAACATTGTCGACTTGGTTTTAGAAGTTTATAATAATCTCATTATTTCTCTTAGTTCACGTTCTCTGAGTAGTAAATGTAGTGTAGTTTCGGTTCTACTCCCTATACGTCGACCTTTGCATTTTGTAGTAATAAATCCCTAAATTACACTTATTCCAAATGAACGGCTTTTCATAACTGGAATTTCAGTCTTTATATGGCACTGTCTTCTCAATTACAAATTTTGGTATCATTGTCAGATTTGGATGTTTTATAACACAAACCCTCTTTAATATAATTAATATTAATTAGACAGAATGAGACCTATGACTGACTATAAAAGCACTATAATGACAATATTCATCAGTGTTGATTCTTTCCCATTAAGGACATCATTTTGCTTAATCTGTCTCATCACATTGTCACTGAAGTTATGAATTTCAGCCCATAGGCTGTGGCATGCCTGTCAGACAGGACGACCTTAATGGAGGAGATCTTGGGAAAAGTACCTTTATCTCCTGAAGATTTCTCATGGGAATATCCATAAACCCGTAAATCAGTCTTTCTACATGCAAATGAAACAAGGTGGAAAACTCAAGGGGGTCTCTGTTCGTCTGCAGTGATGAATATTAAGTCATCTTGTTTTTAGCCATTTTTGCCTGTCATCATGATTCTGAACATTCCAAGCACAAAATAAAGATAGGGATATTAGTGCAAAAGACTCACACAGTGGAAGGGACAGCCAAGGGGCACTCACTGAAGAGCAACTCTGTCACCTAAACATCTTGAATAACCATAACGCCTCGAAAGGTCGTTCACACAGACCTAATGAGGCAACCTGAGTTCTCAGATCTCACTTTAGGTTCACCTGAACTAACCATTTAAACCATTTGGAACTAGTCTATGAACTCTGATCCAACCACCTTCACATTAGTGTCAAAGCAAACCCAGTCAAAGCTAAAGGACCTTCAAAGAACACGAGAATTCTGGCTGAGCACTATTTACACAAGATGTAGAATAAGGACTAGACATTTGTAACCTGAAATCTTCCTCAAAACCGAACAACTTTGCCACCGTCTTCAGTAGAACCATCACAACTGTAAAAACAATGCATAGCCGTAGTGGCCGCATCAAAAATTTCAGTCCTAATTTCTCTCCTGAAATACAGCAATTCACCAAGAACTTGAAGAAAAAAAACTTAGTCAACCTCAGTAGCTCTAGAATTCATGGACAACTTAGACAGAGATCAAAACATGTAGAAAGACAGATGGACAACTTTGTGAAAACCTTTGCTCACTGAATAAATTTCTTCAAATTTTGGAAAACATTCCAAAAGCATCCACACAACCAAAAATTAACCAGCTCCAAACCAAAAAGGCTTACCTACCAATAACGGAACCATTCCCAGCATCAGAGAACAAGCTAACAGTCTAAAAAACAGTTGTCTCGAAAAAAGAACTGGAAAAGACGGAATTCTTGGAGAACACAACAACGTGCCCACCAACTGGTCTACGGGCCGAATATTTGACTGTCCCTGTGACCTTGGCCTTCGACAGAATATTCTTGAAATCGAACTACTTTATTCTTGCCCAACCCTTGAACATTCCACCAACTTTGGTCCAGATTACATCAGCACTAAGCTGGCTTCCTCCAGTGACCTTGAGCTTTGACCTTTCCCTGTGACCTAGGCCTTTGACTGATTGCTATGAGAATCAGATCTCTTTATCCTTGTATTAACCTGATCCCGTCAACAGCGTTTAGTCTGCATCAGATAAAAGTCGTTTAAGCTGACCTTGGCATGTGACCTTGAACTTACACCTACTGTTCTCAAAAACATTAGGTCAACCTCTTAAGTGATCTTCAACCCATCCACCAGATTTGATCTAAATCATCTCATAACTGTGTTAGTTATTTTGTTCCCTCACAGACACAAAGTTCAGACATTATCCTTGCCATGTGACGTTGACCTTTGACTGATTGTTTTCAAAATTGAATCTCTTCGTCCTTGCCTGGCCATTAAGTCTTCAACCAATCTTGGTTCAGATAAAAAAAAAAATAAGTTGATCATGCTTTGTGATCTTGACCCTTGACCTTTCCCACTTACCTCTTGATCTTTGACTAATTGTTCTCGATACTGAATCCTTTCATTCTTGCATTATGTTCAATCATCCCACCAAGTTTGGTTGAAATAGAAAAATACTGTTTAAAGTTGATCTTATGCTGTGGCCTTGCCTTTGCCTTGTTGCTCTGTGTAATAGCATACTGTAATTATTCCATGCCTATTCCCTAACCCTTCCACCAAATTTCGTTGAAATTGGACCCAACCTGTTTGAGTTATTTTGTTACCCCCCCCCCCCAACACACACACATTGGTTGAACATTGACATTGTCTGTTGCTCTTTACCTGTTACTGACTGTTCTGAAAACTGAATCTCCCCTTTACTGCGTTACCCTTAAACCTTCCCCCATGTATTGTAAGAATTGGATAAAACACTGTTTAAGTTGATTTTGCTCGGTCAAACTTTAACCTCTTCCTGTGACCTTGATCTTTGACTTACTGTTCTCTATTACAAGAGATTCACTCATTGATAACCCTCTTCTCTTCCGCCAAGTTTGGCTAAAATCAGATAAAAACTTGGTTATTTCTTTAAAACACAAGCAGGCAAGCGCCGATCAAACATACTCGTAGAGCTTGTGTTCACTTCCCGGGAGCAGGTTTTTAAACAATCTAGCACAGCCAACCTGAAAATCAAGGGAAAATACACACACACACACACACACACACACACACACACACACACACACACACACACACACACACACATATATATATATATATATATATATATATATATATATATATATATATATATATATATAATCATCATTAGTCACTGCAAGTCCTCAGCTGAACAAAGGCTTCCCCCAACCTTCACAAATTCCTCGACTGAGCCAATCTCTGCCAGGTTTTACCTGCAAACTTTCCTATCTCATCTCTCTACTTTCTGTCTGGCCTTTTTCTGCTATGCTCACAACCTCTTGAAGTCCAGTCAGTCAACCTCTTGCTCTACAGGTTATCTCTTATTCTTGCTACATGCTTTGCCCATCTCCATGTCAGTTCTTTTATAACCTCAGTAATGTCTTTGACTTTAGTCTGCCCTCTTACTCAAGTTGATCTAATCCTGTCTCTCGAAAATATTCCCAACATTGTCCATTCCATTACCCTTTGAGAAGGATTAGCTTGTTTTCCACCGATTTGGTTATTTTCCAGATCTCATAACCGTGCGTCATAGCTGGGATTATACATTCGATATATACTTTCGTTTCATACATATTGGCAGGCTATTTTTTGTCATGTCCCTATGGTTACCGAAAGCATTCCATCCAATTGTAATGTGTCTTTTTATTTAGTTTCATGGTCTTTCTTAAGTTTTAGTATTTACCTCCAAGTAATTGTACTCCTCAACTTCAAGAATTTCATTTATTTTTGATGATTTGTTTTATATTTTTTATTTTTTTTGTATTTTGATTATACATTAGTTTTATTCCTCTGTTCAGGTCATTTAACATTTCATGCACTGCCTCTTAGGTTTCTTAGATCAGGACAATGTCAGCTGATTATCTTAAATGGTTTAAGTAATCTCCATCAATGTTTTCTCCTTTGTTCTCCCATTCTAGCTTTCTGATAATGCTTTCAAGGCATGCCGTACACAGGTTTTGTGATACTGAATCTCCCTGACGCACAGCATTCTCAGTCTTAATTTTTCTGAGTCATTATGTACGCTAACTCTAGCAGTTTCTTCTTCGTATATATTTTCGTGTAGCTTGCAATTTTCTCGTTTACTCCTTGTTCCCGCAATAAATTTACAACTGTCATGTGCTCCACTAAGTAGAAAGCCGTTTCGTAATCAACAAAACCTCAGCACACTAGAATATTACGGGCTGTAGTTTTCTCAGTAGCTGAATCATCGTGAGTAGATGAAAGTCGAATACCCGCTTCGGAATCCTGACTGCTTACTTGTTAGTTTTCTTCCAAATTTGTTATTCTTTTTGTAAGGACTTTAGTGATGATTTTGTAAATAAATGAAAATTAAGGTAACAGGTCGATAGTTAATAAGATCTTTCGAGTCGCATTTCTTACAAAACAAAAATAACTTGCATTACGCCATGTTTTGGAATTCTTCTTTATGCTACGGGTAAATAAGTGGTCGAGCTGGTTTGGAACTTCTACTCCTGCATCCGACAGTAAATCCCCTAATATTCCATTTTCTGGGGCCTTTCCTCTTTTCATACTTTTAGAAGAAAAATATACTCCATTTGGTGTACTTCTGGTACATCACGTATGCCAGTTGAAAAGTTAGCTATTGGTTCACGTGTCTTTCATGCATACAGATCATTGTAAAACTCTTCAGTTCACTTAACCCTCTCCTCTCTGCATTTAATGACTTCATCTTTTTTTGTCTTTCAGCGATATAAGTTGTTGCTTTCCTTGCGCCATATAGCGTCGGACTTGTTTCAGACTTTTTCCTTTTTGATGGATTCTTTAATCTGATCCATGTTTCTCTCTCATTTTTCTTCTTTTCTCTAGTTCATAAGTTTATTATTTCTGCTCTTTCTATTACATTTTTCTTTGTTTTTCCTTTCATCTGCTTTTTTCTTTTCATGAGCTGGACGGTCGTTTTTGAATACTTTCTGGCTTTGGTTGAATTAATTTTCCCTACTCTCTCCGCTGATTCCCTTAGCATTTTTGTTAGTCTATCATTCAAATCACCCATGTCACACTTAGTATAACTTGCAGCATGAAATCTGTTCTTTATTTCTAGCTAAAAAGCCGCTTTGTGTTCACTTAATTTTAATGGTCATATTTTTTTATTTCTAATCAGATTCTTTCCCTCACTTTGAAATTGAATCTGGCTATGCAGACCACAATTCTATGGTCACTTCCTAAATTTACCTTGTTGATGGCTGTGACATTCGTGATCATGTTGATCATTTCTCCTGTAATGAATTGGTTTTTGTTTTTTTGTCTCTCCATTTGGGTTTCTCCGTGTTATTATGTGGTAGAATGTATTTATTGTTCTCGTGATATAAATTTCAGCAGAATTTACCACCATTTCGCCTTTGTCATTCCTCTTTCCTTCTCTGACTTTTCCCATAATATTCTTCTCCATTTTTGACCTCCCAACTTCTGCACTGAAGTCTCCCATGAGTATAGTATATCTGGTCTTTTCTTTTCCCATAATGTGATGGATATCATCATAGAATGTCTCTGCTTCTTCATCTTTGCTTTGAGAGGTGGGCACATATCCTTGTATTATTTTCAGGGTGTATTTTTTCAATATTTTAATTACAATCCATGTTACTCTGTCAGACAGACTGCTGAAATTAACAAGATTCTCTGCAAAATTTCTGTTAATCAGAAATCATACATCACTAACGCTTACATTCCGTCTCCCTCTGTAATAAAATCGGTGGTTACTGTCTTGGACCTGAATTAAATTTTCTTCTCTTCTGTGATCTCCCTCGAACCTAGAATATCCCAGCTAATGTTTTCCAACTCATTCATTAAGCCATCAAACTTGTAATCATCTGTGAGGCTTCTTACATTGCACGTGTAGATTTTCATGTATTTCAGTTTGTTTAATGTCCTGCTTTCTGATTTGCCGAGACACTGCCTATTCACTTTTGGTGGCCCATTGCTTGTAAGCACAGGAGGCAGTGCAACTGGACCTTTAATAGACGCTGATCCACCAGGACGGCTCGAATATTCATTACCAGTAGAATTCATGTTTGGTTGGGGGGATTATGGGAAATAATCTCACTTTTCTTCGACATAGATTCTAGTGAGCTGTAATTCTTTTACCATCTTAGTCAATATATTCGGCGGCGCCCTATATACAGTATGTAAGAGTATAGGGGGTCCCATGGTCCGCGCCATCTAAGACATTACCTCATAAATTATATTTTTGAGGAGTTCCCCTATCTGCCACTCAGGGACGTGTCAAGTAGCAGTGGGAGCCTGCCACTGATATATATATATATATATATATATATATATATATATATATATATATATATATATATATATATATATATATATATATATATATATATATATATATATATATATATATACACACACACAACAGAAGCACTCACGCACACAGAGATTGACAGACACATCGATACTACACACACATAAACAGAGACAGGCACAGACACATACATACACGTACATTCACACACGCGCGTGCGCCGGCACACACGGACATGCAATGACTCGTAAATATAAATACACTCACACACCAGAGTACCAAACAGCAGAGTAGCTGCAATAATTGTTGCCCCAGCTTCATCTGGACGTAAAGCCGGTTGATTGCAGGTTGAAGTCTTTCTTCCCACATCCCACCTTCCTCTGTTCAGTTGACAGGGAGGGCATTAAAGGACGTAACCAGGCATCTTCACCTCCCAGTTATATCGGTGCCACCAGGTGAAGGCGCCCCTCTCCAGCACCCATCACTTAGTAAGACAATTTCCGTATAGATATCTCACTCACAGACACGTAACACCAAAAGCTATATAACGTAATGGATCCATATACATCCAAACACCAGCACGAAACCTCACAGCCCTCACATGACACAGACTCGGGACATCCCGTGACAGGAATACTCATAATTATTTGTACGACTTATTCTGAGTGACTATGGTACGACACGTGGTAGTTGAGTCTGGGTGTGTGACTGTGGCGTGGAAAATAACTACAGTCAATGATGAATGGCCTGATTTTCTCGTGTGAGGAGATTTCGTAAATGTGTGGTATTATTTGTGTGGTCTGGGCATCTTATATGTGTTTGAGGGGCGGAGTGTTTCTGTAATTGTGTCATGTGTTAGTTGTGAGTTTTCGTGTGGGAATGTGGACTTCTGTGGGGCGATTTTAGTGTACAACGCTTGGTATTTTATCTTTCTGCATGTGATGTGTATGTTGTGGTTTTTCACTCTGTGATCTGATTCTCTGGTGCGTGAGTGTGTACATCCGTGAGCGCGTGAGTATCTGTGTGTGTGTGTGTGTGTGTGTGTGTGTGTGTGTGTGTGTGTGTGCGTGTGTGCGCGCGCGCTGGCGCTCGCGAAAAAACATATTCAAAACAGTTTTCAATATGATTTTGAGCAAACCATCTGAGAAGTTAAAAGGTTAGCCAAAAAACTGAGCTATTGTTTTGATAATACTGAAGGTCATAGGTGAAGATCATACGGCTGGATAAACACAAAGGGCTTTTATCCAATTTATGCCAAACTTTATGGAAGTGTTGTAAAAAGACAAAGATGAAGGGATTCGATTTTGAGAACAATTCATCAAAGGTTGTGATCATAGGACAAGGTCAGATCAGTGGTATTTCTGGTATTTTGCACGGACATTCTCCTGTTTCTCTCTCTCTCTCTCTCTCTCTCTCTCTCTCTCTCTCTCTCTCTCTCTCTCTCTCTCTCTCTCTCTCTCTCTCTCTCTCTCTCTCTCTCTCTCGATAAACTGCATTTTGTTGCAAGTTATTCTTTTTTTGGAGAATACTTGTTCCCCTGCCTTGCATAACCAGTCTGCGGGTCACTGCTTCCTCACTCTCCCTTCCAATGAGATATTTATCGGTATCCATATCCGCCCGTGCTGTTGGCCAGTAGCTCCGCAAGGCGTGTGAAACAAAGCCAAATTGTGTTTAAAGAAAATATACTTATTTTTGTAATTTTAACTGCAAAGTGTACATGAGTTAAACGGGTATAACAACTATGAAAAGACGTTCATTTACGCGTTTGATGCCCCTGGAAAAAATATATATATATATATATATATATATATATATAATATATATATATATATATATATATATATATATATATTATAAAGGTGGGTCAAAAATTTTAATTAAACGAAACATGGATATTTTGATGCCTGAAACACCATATTCACATAATATAACTGTATTATTGAAAATCGGCCAACGCTTCTCCAGCAACTTTATTATATGCTTGCACCGAATGAGCGCAATAATAATTTAGCGATAATACGAACTTTGGCAGCTTTGACAATGACGATACTGATTTTGACGGCTTTGTTACTGGTTACACAAACGAGCTGTGCTTGTCAGTTCTTAATTTTGACTTTTGCATTCATTTATACCCTGTGTTGGAATGATGGCTACCTGCATCACGAGAGAAAAGGTCAAAGATTCCGTACTTGGTTTACCTCGTAGTCTTCCAGTGCATGAGCTACCTACATGCAAAGATGTCATTAGAGAGTACATGGAACACAAAATGACAGAGCCTTTATCAAGCACGCAAGCCCACGCTGAAACTATTGCTGACGAAGTAGTAGTAATATATAAGAACGCATCAATTCCTATAATTGACTACAAGAGCATTTCATCCGTGTGAAACTCTTGATAACAAAAGCTCAGGAGGTAAGAAAATACTCTGCAAACAAGAGGACTTCAAGCACCTACATGGAGATGTAGGCCACCTTTGATGTAGGCTACTATTTGACATCTGCTGCTGTAAATGCAACAAAAATGTTGATGCTCGAGAGAGATCTGAGCGTTGTTGTGCCAGGGCTTTCAAGATACCTCCTGAAGACTGACCCTTTTGGGAGGACCAAAACAGTTGTAGGAAAATGTACATCGGCAAAGTAGACAAGCAAAAGACAGCAAATAATGAAATCGCCTCAAACAGACATATGAAAAGAAAGCTTCATGAAAAGTCAGTTCAGGAAGCCATGCATGATGAAGATGCAAGAACAGCATGTAGGGATGATACTGATGATACTAGTCGTGATGTATCAGATCAATATGATGATGATGGTACTGGAGAAGTAGAGAGGGGCAAGCTGGGTCGAATAGACTGGCATATCCTGAACTATGTCGTATATCAGATCGATGGCAAATGAGCAACAGAGATATGTGCTCCATAGTGAATGCTGCACTGAAGGATATGGGTATTCTCGCTGAGGAAAACAAACTTGATCCTAGCAAACTTCCGCGCCAAGGGAGATACTGAAGGGATATTGCCGTTCAACAGCATCAAAGCACCATGACAAAGGTAGTTTGTCTGGGTTTTAATTGTAAAATTGACAAGACTTTGAGTGAAAGGGTCATTATCAAGGAAGACCACTACTCAGTAATTGGCTTCCCTGATGCTTCTTACATAGATCATGTCTCCCCTGAAAGTGAAAAAGCAGTGGATATCGCCAAGATCATGTCGCTTGTCCAGGAGACCGATTCAGCAGAATCACTGCAAGCTATTGTTTGCGATGGCAAGAAGAATGGGGTGATTCGTGTGCTGGAAACCCAGCCGGGGAAACCATTACAATGGCTTGTCTGTTTGTTACATCTCATAGAAGTAGTTTTCAGACGGTATTTTGAAGCCACTGATGGTGCAACAACGGATCCAACTGGCTCCAGAGGGGAAGTAGGTAGATTCCTTGAGTTCAGTCCAAAGGATCTGACAATTGTAGATTATGAACGGGAAATGGAAAAACTTGCACTCTACCAGATGAAGTTGAGAAGAATCTCAGCAATGATCAGCAATACTTGAACCGCACATGTCTGATATCTCTGGACTTTGGTCCGGCAGTGCAAGTCGGAGGAGCAAAAGGCATAGTTTTGAAACCATCTGCGCAGCCAGGGCCAATGAACCATGCCAGATAGCTAACTAAAACCAACCGTACACTGCAGGTCTACATGTCGTCAGAAGAGCCATCTTCAGTATTGAAACAACTTGTTTCATTCATTCTCAACTTTTACGCGCCAGCTTGGTTCAAAGTGAGAACGAACAGTTCGTGTCAGGATATGGAGCCAAGAATTTCTTCTATATGGTGGAACTATTGCAAGAATTGCCACCAGAAGATCAAGGCATCATACGCCCAATACTCAGCAATAACAGTTACTTCTGTCACCCTGAAAATATCGTGCTGTCGGCTGTTGCTGGTGAAGGACCACACGTACGTTGCATGGCCGTTGCACTCATTCATCGAGCGCGGGAGAACGACAGCAACGATGTCAGAGTGTTTGACAAATCTGCTTTGAAGATGGATTTTGAGGCCAAGAGCTACACCGAGTTAGTGTAGCTAGACAAATCATCTTTCACAATCTCTCCGCTTTTGAAGAACATCACAATGGATGACAGCCAACCCATAATCTTGGACCAACGCAACCCCTGTCACTCTCAGGGTGTGGAGCGTTGCGTCAGAGATGTAACATCGACCACTAAAAAAGTCTGCAGGGACCAGGAGCGTTATGGCGTGCTTCTGCAATGTAAGCGGTCTCGCAGAGATTTTCCGAAGCTTGAGAGTAAAAAAGACTTCTGATCGGAACATAAGTGTCTAGTTCGTGATTACGTTTCCTAATTAGATTGGAAATGAGTTACGTTGTTTGTCACTGTTTGGTGTTCATATATATCTGCAATTTGTAATGTTTTGTTTATAATGGCAGAATTCTGTTTGTATATATTGAATACAGGCAAGCAGATGATTTTAAGGTTCGTTCAAAGCTAAATTGTGCGAGAAATCATTTAACACGTATCATTCAGATTCTTCATTTTTGTCATCATTTCCTCAATTTTGGAGAGAAAGTTGCTGGAGTGGGGGTACATAATATAAAA
Source organism: Coenobita brevimanus (assembly GCF_032717465.1). NCBI lineage: Eukaryota > Metazoa > Arthropoda > Malacostraca > Decapoda > Coenobitidae > Coenobita > Coenobita brevimanus. The sequence continues at coordinate 22,178,409 of NC_137046.1, forward strand.
AACCGTTTGCGCAGTGGCGTAGTGACCGTAATGGAGCATCATGTCCACTATGTTTCAAACTAGCAACTCCAAGTCCATAGGAATTCGACCTACCCTTATTTATATATATATATATATATATATATATATATATATATATATATATCTATCCACAAGGAAAAGGAAACATGAGATATCCCGAGTGCTTTTCTCTGAAGATGTGAATACACGAAAGCGATCGGGATATCTCGTTTATCCGTTTCGTAGCGCATATCAGCATATCTATGAATCACGTGTTATTAAGTGATTTATTTGCATATATATATATATATATATATATATATATAAACGAGGTCTGTTCAGAAAGAATCCGACCTTAGGTTCTAAAAAAAATAAATAGCTAACCTGTTGAGCTAGGACATTAATTCCCCTTAAAGCAGACACCTTCTGACTTGGCACACGTAGCCCAGCGTTCTTTCCAGTGCTTGAAGCATTTTTCAAAGTCGATTTTTGGTATCTCCTGCAGGTTTTTCGTCGCATTCGTCATGATCGCTTCTCTCGTCTCAAATGGGGAACCTTTCAGCGGAGTTTTGAGCTTGGGGAATAACCAGAAGTTGCACAGAGCCATGTCTGGTGAGTAGGGAGCCTACTGGACCTGAGGGATGTTGTTCTTGGCCTAAATTTCCTGAATCAGTTGAAAAAAATGGACAGGGGCGTTGTCATGGTGCAGCTTCCAACTTGTCGCTTTCCAAAGATCTGGTCTCTTCCGCCGAACTCCGTCACGAAGACGACGGATAACGTCGAGGTAGTAATGTTTTTTGACAGTCTGACCTGATCCGTATTCGTGATGCTCACACCACGGCAGTCAAAAAATATATATATATATATATATATATATATATATATATATATATATATATATATATATATATATATATATATATATATATATGCGCATTTCACCTTGCTATGGACCTGTCGTGCTTTTCTTGGCCGAGGCGACCCTGCATGCTTCCACTGGGACGACCGTGCTTTGGTTTCCGGGTCGTACCCATACACCCAAGTCTCATCTAAAGCGATAACAGTCTTCAGAAAGTGTGAATCGCCATTTGCACACGCCAACGTGCTTGAGCAACGTATATCCGCAGGGCTTGTTGTTCACTTGAAATTAGCTTCGGAACGAACTTGGCGGCAACTCTTCGCATGCCCAAATCATCCGTTCAAATTTCGTGTGCTGATCCATTGCTGATTCCAATTTCATTAGCCATTTCTCTGACGAGTCATCCGACGAATTCCCATGACCAAATTGCAGACTTTCTTCACATTTGCAGCACTCCCGCTTGTTGTTGGCCTCCCAGGAAGTGGATCGCTCTCGACTGACATTCGGCCCTTCTTCAAGCGATTGTACCACGCCTTTATTTGCGTTACCCTTGTGGCTTCATTTCCCACAAATTGCTGGATCTTTTCCTGATAGATTCACCTTGGGTATCACCTAGTTATTGACAAAATTTAATACAGTAACGTCGTTTGACATTTTCAGTCATCGTGACATGCGCGGGAACCCAACGAGCGTAAGGAGAACTACCATGAATGGCAATACAGCACTGATGCCAATACCTCTCACACTTGTTGTGGGAGGTATTAGCATCAGGGATTACGGTCCAATGCACGTCTGATTTTCGTGTTGTAAACTGTAAATGAATTGTTTGTACTTGATATAAACTAGTTTTACCGGTGAAGCAGTATTGAAGCAGCATGATATTTCACCCACTTAAATAGCCGAGCTGAGGAAGAATTTTCACCATGCACTGATCTACCAGGATTAACAAACAATCTACTATTAGATATACACTCATAACACTGCATCAGTTAGAAAGCAGTTATTGATACGAGATGTAAGCCACGTGAACAGTGAAACAATTGATAGCCAACACATTCCCACATGTAACATACAAAGGGAACATCATCAGATATTACAGTAATGTAAAGCCCAAAGTCACGATAATCGCTAGCAGGTTTGAGACAACTGACCAGAGAGACACCTTGAGGGCGTGTGGGACACCTGTGGATGGGTGAATGTGCGTATCGTGAGAGTGGTACAGCAGAGTAGATGAAGGAGTGGCGGGTGAGGTAAGTGGTGTGAAGGTGTGGATGTGAGGATATGGATGTGAGTGTGGTAGTGTAAAGGGGTGGGTGAGAGGGTAGTAGCATGAGAATGGTGAGGTGAGGAGGTGGTAGTGTGGAGGATGTGTGAGGTTTTGAAGCTGATGCTGAGAACTTGGGTTTATGTGTGAGAAGGTGGACACGAAGGTTGTGTGAGTGAATGCGGTGGCGTGAGGGTGTTTATGTAAGGGTGGTGGTGTAAGGTTGACTGTGTAGATGTAGTGGTGTGGACGGGAGGATAATGGTGTTAAAGCCTGAATGTGAAGAAGATGACGGGAGTGCGAGGGTAATGGATGTGGCCATTAGGCTGGTGATGCTAGAGTGTGGGCAAACGGGTGTAAGTATGAAGGAGTGAATGTGACAAGTTTTTTTTCCGATTCTAAGCACAGTTTTGATAATCTTTTCTTGAGACGCAGCAGTCCTCTTAGGTGCCACACACCTTCACTTGTCACCATTTCGGCAATACCTTCCGTCGTTATTAAATACATAGTAGAGTTGTCTTATTCGGGATAGCTGTGATGGTTATTATTAAACTGTTTCCTACTCCAATATGGTATCGATTTTGAATCCTTTCAGACAACAGATCACCTCCCTAATCACCCTGAATTAGTTTTTAATCGACTAAGTGTTTGATAGAGTACAACATTAGTAAATTTATTTAAACTAAAAAAAAATAACACGGAGTGAAAAGGTTGCCTCCTTCTTTAAATATAAGTACACCCTGATAATATCCCATTCCTTAACTCGATAACCCACCTTTCTTCCTTTTATTTCATTAATATCTCCGCTACTCACATCCTGCTGATCTCATCCTGAAGGTGGCTGCCCTGCTGGACTGCTATGGCGTAGGGCTGCTCGGCGAAGGGCTCCCCGACCTCTGTCAGCTGACAGTCCTGATACACCTCGTAACGGATTTCTGAGGCGTCGTGAATGAAAGCAAACTCTCCCTTCGTGTTGGCCAGGACCTTTGAGAGAGCCACGTGGAGAAGATGAAAATAATCATTTGGTGAGAAAATTTATTACTGCTAGTGAAGGGATAAATTTTCATGACACATTTTATTATGATTTAGATCCTGAGAAAAATGACGAGTGTAATTTTATAATTTCCTTTGTTTATACGTCGCCATTGTAGATGGAGGATAAGGAATTCAATTTTTCTTCCAAACTTCATTGTCTATAAAGATTTAAGAGAAAGACCAAAGTCACAGTAATTTGTGTATATCATGTTTCGTTTAAAGATAGGCTTGCGCCTTGTACTTATTCCCTGGGCAGGATAAGAAAGAATCCTATCTTCCTAACAGACAACTGGATAGGGCGGAAATGGGGAGGAAGAATCCCTCTCATTGTAATAACATTTGAATTTGGTGACTTCAACTCCCAGGACACGTGATGCAAGCAGCCTCTTAACTCTTATGGCACAGGATGAGAGGAGCCTGTGCCCTAAGCTGCCTGTAATTATTTTCCCAAGATCAGAGAATTTTCCTCTAGATGTCCTCATCTCATGTGAGCAAACCAAAATGGGAGAGTATAATGATAAAGTACGGCATAAGTTCTTATTCTCACGAGTATGCACTACATTTGTCAAGCAGTGCAACGTAATATCATCTGCTGAACATATAGTCGTGAAGATTCTATCACATAAACTCACAATGAAAACTGAGTTTAGAGGCTCTATCTGTTTATTTGCATCTTCAATTTATTGCTTATTCATTTCTTTATTTACTATTGAATAAATTATACACACCAACTCTATACTGCCGGTGTTATTTTTGTTATTATTATTATTATTATTATTGTTATTATTATTATTATTATTATCATTACCGTATTATAATTGATTTTATTATTGTTGTTGTTGTTTGTTTGTTGTTGATGGTGCATCGTCTTTGTCGTTATACTGTATATGGGGGTTTCCCTACACCACCTCACTTGCTACGCAAACTTCTGTGAACACCATTATCACATCTTTCACTTCCTCTGTCTGTTCTATGTTTTGCAGTATTTGTCAAGTCTGTTCTCGTATTCCCTTCTGTACTCCTCCCTTTTTCTATGCTCCTCCTGCACGTCTACTCTCATAGCCACATCAGCTTCCTCCTGTTTTCCTCAGCCACTAAACACCCATGTCCTTTGCACTTTAATCCTCACTATTACTACTTAATGGTCAGACATGTCACCCCATATTTCCCTATACACTCTGGTATGAAGTACTGATCCCGTCATTGGATTATCTGTGTATACATATTCAGTCAGTCCCTTATTTCCATCTAGGTATGCCTGTGGAGCACTTCGTGCCTGAAGAGGGTTTTGGCAATACTAATCTTCTTCCAGTTCAAGTCTCCAACAGGCACTTCCATTTCCTTCCACTTCTTGGGTATCCGCACTGGATACTCATTCAGTCTAGTTTTGCATTGACCACCTTATCATCATCATCATCATCATCCGGACCTCCTTTCCCACCCAAGGGCAGGGTGAGGAGTAGCAATGTCCAGACAGCCCAAAATTGCCCAATCCAATGGGCCACGCTTCCATTCACTCATCATTCAAGCCCCCGGAATCCTGGCTCTATCGGATACGCCAAAAACATTCACCACGTTCTGTAGCTTCACATATCGTATCCGACAGAGTCAATCTGGACGCTGCCACATTAAAAAGGGGTGCCCAAAATACCTGATTATGCACTTCTTACAAAATTAATCCAGCCAGCTCGATCTCCTGTCAGTTCCCTAGCCTCACCGACTTCCAAACCTCTCTTCCTCACACATTCATCCACCATATCTCTCCACCTTCTCCTTGCCCGACCTCGCCTCCTCCCTCCTTCGAATTTTCTCAGATACACCTTCTTCACCACTCTATTGTTATCCATTCTCCCCACATGACCATACCATCTCAGTACGCTGTCTTTAATTCTGGTGTCCACCAACTTCTTCACTCCGCATCTTTCACGAATCACATTATTTCGTATCCTATCCACCCTCTGTACTCCACATACATTCCTCAGCAGTCCCATCACCACTCCTCTTACTCTTGACTTTTCATTTTCATGCCACACCATAGCCTTACATCCGTAAGTTGGCACTAACACTCCTTCATGTAAGCCTCGTGCAGCTGCAACACTCAAGCCTCTGTTTCTTATCAAGGCCTTCATTGCACCAGCTACTTTTCTTCCTTGTGCCACCCTACTTTCAACTTCTTTTGCACATTTTCCTCTCTTTTCTATCACTGTACCCAGGTATTTGAACTCTCTCACCAATTCCAGTCTCTCTCCATTCACAGTTACATTGCACTGGGAATCACCTTCTCTCTCTCAATAACCATCACTTTACTCTTTTGTACATCTACTCTCAAGGAACGACGCTTACAGACATCAGCAAAACTCTGCACTAGCCTATCAAGTTCTTGTCCGGTACTTGCAAGCAGTACTGCATACAACAAATTTGAGATATTCCATCCATCATCATTCATTACCAATGCCATCCCTCTCTCCATTACTAGTGTTTTTACTTCTCTCATCACCCCATCCATATATTCAATGAACAACCATGGGGATATCAGACAACCTTGTCGCTAGCCCACACTGATCGTGAACCATTCATTTAGATGCCCATTAACCCTGACACATGCTTCACTACCATCATAAAAACTCTTGACGGCACCTAGCAGTTTACCCTCTACACCAAACATGAGCAAAACTTTCCACAATCCTCCTCTGTCCATTTTGTGATATGCTTTTTCCAGATCCATGAATGCCAAAAACACCTTATGGTCCTTCTCACAAGCCTTCTCTACTATCTGTCTCACTGCAAATATTTGGTCCACACATCCTCTGCCACTCCTAAAGCCACCCTGTTCATCTCTCACTAGGACTTCTGATATCTCTCTTACTTTCTCTGTAATAATTCTTCCATATACCTTCCCTACCACACTCAGTAAGCTTATGCCACGATAATTCTTGCACTCACTTCGTTCACCTTTATTTTTGTACAGGGATACAATCACAGCCTTTTTCCACTCTGCAGGCACAGTTTCACACATCCATGCCTTCTTACATATCTCCAACAAGCACTTCATTCCATTTTCTCCACTACATTTAAACATCTTTGCATACACCTCATCAACCCCAGCTGCTTTCCCATTTTTCAGCCGCTTCACAGCATTCTTCACCTGTGCGAATGTCACGTCTCCTGGCACTGCATTCCTTCTCTGCACACCCCCAAAACCAATCATGTTTACAGCTGCTCTGCTCTCTCTATCCCCATTCATCAGGCTTTCAAAATATTCTTCCCATCTGGTCCTTACTTCCTCTCCATGGGTTAATAATCTACCACCTGCATCCTTCACGCCATCCCATTTCTTTCCGCTTTCACTTCTACATTTCCGCACCTCTTTCCAGAATAACTTTCTATTTTCAAAGTAGTTCGCATCCGTTTTTCTTCCTAGATCCTCATTTACCTCCTTCTTTTTCCTCTTCACTAGTCTCTTTACGTGCTTCATGCTCTCAACATATTCAATTCTTATTTCAACTGAACCCCTATCCTGTAACCACTTTAGCCACTTCTTCCTCTTTTCCTCCACCGCTCTCTTTACCTCCTCATCCCACCATGCCGTACCTTTCTTCTTTGTTGTTACTCTTGCCACACCACAGACCGCTTTAGCATTCCTAACTAAGCAACCACCTTATCATTCGTGTTATTACTAATCTCCCCCCTCTATCAGACTTTTCCAGGCATGCTACATTCTCCCAAAACCCATCTTTCACTCCAGCCGCTTGATTTGTTGGTGCATAAAAACATACTGATGAGATTGCATTCCTACCTTCAGTCACCCATACAATCCTCGACCTATTAGGTTCCACATCCATCTCTTAAAATACTCCAAATCATACACCGACCTTTGTTCTCTTTTTTTAACCACTCTAGCACACACACCCAGTTCATATCCTCAGTCGCTCACAAACTACCTTCCCATTTTGTCTCATTCGCATATATCCGCTCTTGCCTCAACAAACACCCTCACGCTCTCGTTTACTTGTATTTTATCATTCGTGACTCTTTCTTCACTGATCGACATATAGTCTTTTTTCCAGTCCGTAGTCGTCAACTGCTGTCCATCCGGGTATGAGGTGATGAGTTGAATTTTTTAGTTGAGATTTTTTGCAGGAACCGTTGCAGATCCCCCACAAAACCTTTTAGTCACTCTCACGACACCCACAAAATACGTGGATAGTACTCTTTTTTTCGTTCATCCTAAGAAAGACATTACTGTAGTGCAAAAGAGATATTTATGTGTAATCATCATCTCGGACTGATTTGTTACTGTGCAAACATGGTTTAGCCACCCCTCCCCCTCGAAGTGTTGCATAAGGCAAACTGTCAGTCTTAGCCTCAAGATCACTACCATGGTAGTACCTCCAAGGAACGATGGTAGCCCTCCACCTACAGTACTATAGTTAATACTCACATACTTACGCCTAAATGTTCATAGTTCATATCCAACCTCTCAGCCATGCTGTCACGCTCATCAAACACTGATATCCAAACATATCCATATATTGACAGTTAACCACAAACTGACTTCCACCTCCACTTTCAAGTATTTCCATCCACCAACATTTTTAACCCCACTCCTTCCACACATCCACCCTACCCCTCGAGTCGGTTCACTTACCCTGGCGAAGCCCTCCTCTGCCCTCTCGACCGGGTGAGAGTCCTCAATGACCTGCAGGATGTGTGTGTACTGCTCCTTGATGGGGTAGTCCCACACTCGGTACTTGCTCTGGTCGCTCGTGCTATTAAGGGTCAGCTCCTTCCACACCCTAAGGCCAGGCGAGAGATGTTGTAAGACAGACAGCATGACGAGAGAGAGAGAGAGAGAGAGAGAGAGAGAGACAGACAGACAGACAGAGGGAGAGACAGAGACAGACAGACAGAGACAGGGAGACAGACAGACAGAGACAGAGAAAAAGAGGCAGAAACAGAGACAGAGGGAGAGAAAATGATTACCGGGAGGGTGAGAAACGAACAATGTGATTAGGGGTGTAGAGGATAAGCATTGAAAAAAGATGGTTACAAGAAACAAAAGTGACGAGAGTCAGAGGCAACAGAGAAGCAATTCAGGTTCTTGTGGAATGACAATGATCGTATTACTAGGAAAGGGAGGAGAAAATCATTACCAGTAGGGATGGGAGGCAGAACAAGAGGAGGACGATTTTGGTCAGATGAGTGTGGAATTGAGATTATATATACATGTGTGTGTGTGTGTGTGTGTGTGTGTGTGTGTGTGTGTGTGTGTGTGTGTGTGTGTGTATGCATGCAAATATTAAGAGAGAGAGAGAGAGAAAATCGTCCATACAATACATTTATGTTACATATACTGCACAACCAGTGGTTCCAGTTTCTACTCTGTATCATTTTCTACTTCACCTATCCCTTCTCATGGTCTGTTTTCCTCTTCTTACAATCACTGTTTCCTAAGTGGATCAGTACTTTCATGAAGCATCCAAAATGTCTTCAATTTTCACAGAACCAATTGAGCTGTTCCCGCAACGCACAGGACTGGAAAGCGTATTACACAGGCCTCTCTCTCTCTCTCTCTCTCTCTCTCTCTCTCTCTCTCTCTCTATGTATATATACATACTAGAGCTACTGTGTCTGTACAGTTTATACAAAAAAGAGGATGCTCTACAAATAAGCGAGAGGAAGGGGAGGATTGAAGCAATAAATACTATCCTATTCCTAATGTATTACTGTGCTATGTGCTGTGCACTGCATGCTGTTTTCGTAACGTATCTGATTGCGTTGTGAAACCAATCACTGGTTTAATTCTTCAAATTTTACATTTTACTCCTATGAAGCCACGGGAGATGGCTATGGTATCGGGTCACGAAGAAAAGGGAACCACA
>NC_137046.1:22192448-22234948 GCF_032717465.1 Coenobita brevimanus
AAACTATATTGGTTAGGTAAGCAAACCTTGAGCCAATTCAGCACACATTCCCTTGCATCACTAATATGTCCTTGTGTGGGCAGTTAGTGCAGCAATGACTCTAGTGTCCACATTAGGTATTATTAGGGAGGCTTGTGGCTGCTTCTTCTGACACCAAGATAAATAAAAAAAAAAAATAGTGTAAAGGTAAGTGATATGTGAAGGACCATTAACACTACAGACGCAAAATGGGATTGCAAAAGAAATATCCACTTCAAACGTGCAACACGATCACTATCATCACAAGAATAACTAAAGTTCAAAGTGACAGTGATAATTTCCACACAGTTTTGTGTGTTGATAAAGACAAGTGCAGGCCAGTTAGTTATCTTACAGCATATTCACCAGCATAAGATACTGTACATTATCATATTCTTAAGGTTTATGATTATCACGTTCATGCTCAGCAGCTGGTGTCCGGACTGAAGGGGTAAAATGGTAAGATGATGAAGACACGATATCTGTAATTAATATCGAGTGAGGAATGGGTCTGGTGAGAGGATGAGTTGTTACGACATATATACAACATCCAGGTAAAGAACTTTGTACATATCGCATATATATATATATATATATATATATATATATATATATATATATATATATATATATATATATATATATATATATAGAAAAATTTTTCATGCACTGAGTGCCTTAAGAAATCATTCATCCAACTGTCCTCTTATTAGGTTGATTCAATCATCCTACCATTCAACGAAAAAGTAGTATTAATGGACATATCACTATGGTCCTTTCACCGCAAGAAGTCCGTTCAGGGTGGGGCCCACCTGGTGAATCACCTCTAGCGATTCTGCCAAATCAACCGTAGTACATGCCTCTCTCTCTCTTATTTCCCATCTATGTGCTATTTGAAATTGTATTTTATATTCTGTATATAGTAAAAGAAGCTATATAGTACACTGAGTATCACTTTTTAGAATTATAACAACGATTTGAATGAATTCTACGACACGTGGCAGAGCTTTTTTCCCATGTTGCCACGCCGAGGTCGGAGAGGGACCCAGGGTCAGAGAGAGGATTAGGCCTACAGGGGAAACCTCTTAAAATTAAAACGCGCCTAGACTTTTACCTCATAGGTGGTGTGGAAAAAAAGTTGGAAATAAATAATAAATATATACAATATATATATATATATATATATATATATATATATATATATATACAAATATATATATAGAGAGAGAGAGAGAGAGAGAGAGAGAGAGAGAGAGAGAGAGAAACAGGTGGGATGGGGGTAGGTCAGAGTGATAATCCGATAATTGGTGGTCAAATTGGCAACGTCGCACTCGGGGGAATTCCAACTTCTGCCACACCCTGAACGGACTTCTTGCTGCGAAAGAACCATAGCCGACCTGCTCCTTGAGTCCACATAACCCATTGTTTTTCCTGTTCTGAACCATTCATTCATCCTGCAGTTCATTTCAGTAAGAAATCTACCCACCTTCTTTTCTTTTCATCTGCATCTCCTAAACATCGACCCTTGTCATTCACCCATTCAGTCATTCCATTCACCAAATCATTTTCCTACCCAAGAAACCATTATATTTTGTAGTTACCCAGTCATCCATCCAATTTCACATTTTTTTATCCTGTTTATTCAGCACTGATCTTGTTCTCTTAACCATCAATATTATCCATTCAGCTCTGTTCTGTTGTGCCTTTGATTCCTCTACCTCACGCAGCTAATCACCTACTCCATCTAGGCATCCCTTTGCATTATTCCAACATCCATCCTATTTATCCAGTCATCCACACACTTCATTCATCAACACATTCGTACGTCCATACATCCACATGAATCAGGTTTTAACAGATCCACTCATCTACGTTCTGGTCTTCTCAACCAGACAATTGTCACATCTATCCACCCATTCCAGTCTTGTAACCATTTGTCTCTTCCACTCAGCTATAATCATAATACATTAAATAATTCATTTCTCAACATCCATCTGTCCTAATTAAGCATTCATCCAGTCTTCCGAACTATCTGCGTACTAAAGTTATTAATTCTAACCAACTTATCAATTTTCCCAGATACATCTATCAATCATATCCCTTTAACTATCCACCAGCCTCCAGCTCTTTCTAACCAATCATCCATCCATCCCACCTAATCAAATCTCCTAGTCATCCATTTACCGACTGAAACATCCATTTAGCAGTTGATCTACGCAGCCGCTGACTAAGCCTTCCAGCCAATCATCAACCTACCAGTGCTCCCAGCCATCCACTTATCCACTCAATTATCCATCCACCAGTACAACTAACTATCCATCTATCCACCTAACCACTGATACATCTACCTGAAGAGCTCGTCCTCCGCCTTGGCCATATTGTCGAAGTATTCGAAGACGGACGAGCTCTTGGTGGTGGTGAAGTTGATCTTTGCCTGGCGAGCTAGTGCCTCCAGGGACTGTATGGGGGACTGTAGGGGGACGAAGGGGTCGAGTCAGTGACAGCCCTTTCACCTATACCATTTTTTTTTCTGCTTTATTCTTTCTCCGCATCTTTTCAATTCCTTCTAGCTTGAGAGAAGGTAGGAAGGGTTGAATTTCAGCTCTTTTATTTCCTTTACTTTCATCATTATTTCCTTCTTCCTTCAAGCCCTCGAAAAGAGTACTGCCAGCAAGGTTTCTATCTTTATTTTCTCAGCATTATACCCCACTTCCAGCCCACTTCCCCCCCCCCTCTCTCTCTCGTGAACCCCCATGGTTTTTCTGCATATACTTCTTGTTTTATTTCATCTATCTAGCTGTTAGACTAACTTTAAGACCTCTCCGTTTCAATCACTTCCAGCAAATTTTTACTAACTTTCGTAATTCATTCTTTCCCTCTTTCCATCTTATGGGAAGGAGGGTTGAAGCGAGTTTCACCCCCACATTATACCTCCAGCAACTGATGTTCCTTTTTTTTTTTTTTTTTTCGAATACTGACATAGAAGGATAGACTGAGTTTTGACCTGCTCTGTGTGTCCATTTTTCATCCCTTGCCATTTCTATTACTCTTGTCCCTCCTCCAAAATCTTGGCAGTATCTGCTCGTCCACCCGTCTCCCTTAAATGAACTGAACTCAGTTAAAATGATCATAGAATTGTAATACTTTATCTCCCATTAATTGGCCTCATTCCTTTACAGAGTATCAACCCATAACATCTTTCTTTTTAATTCTATACTTTTTTCTCTCTGTCGCTGATTGTGTTGGACAATATAGAGAACGAGAGGAACGGTGTATACGGAAATCATCTTCATCCCAATTTATCTTTCCTCAAACTTCGTTGTTCACTCTGTTATTACATAGAAAATGAAACATTATTTTGTCACATTTCTCCTTCTTCCTCTTTCTCTTTAAATTTGTTTATAGTTTCCCCTTCACTATGTACAAATACTGACTCTGCACTATAAAATAAAACTAAACCGTCATCAGTATCATTTCTCACATTTTTACCCCAAAATTATTAAAATTAAAAATGTGTGTCCGAACGCAGATCACCGTGAACACGAAATATTACTGCGAAGAATAGAAAACAAAACATATATCTCCGGATTAAGTAAGGGCGACCTCGTAGCTGAAAGAAAGGGTAATATGAAGTAGTTGTCACTGCAGGAGTTTTATGAACTGGCAGTCTTTGGTACTTGACTGTGGTCTGAGTTAATGTTGTTAGTTATGGAGGTGAGTGGTAAGGATGAAATTTTGAGCTGTTGGCCCGTAACTTCACTATTGTTGATCTGTTAAATCCATAAGCCTCCACACTTTGCAGAGTTAATAATGTTTTCTTTTAAACATATTAGAGCAACTTGCATGCAAAAATTATAAAACCGATGTCAAGTTGGCTCTGTCAAAAATACATGCCGTGCAAAATTTCATTGGCGTGCTGTCAAGAAAAATACAATGCAAAATAGACACAAAAAGCAATATGCAATAAAATTACTCAAACTACTTGCAGTGGAAATCTATGATCTACAAGGTACAGGTTGAACAATAAAACAGTAAATTACTCCAAAATATGCAAATTACTGTTAGTAAACTCGTGAGGAGGCAACGGGATTGAAGGAAGAGTCATATGATAGAGTAAAGGAATTTGCAAAACGTAAGAGAAAAGAAAATATGAAATTAAAGAAATGACTAATGAAAACAAATGATGTAGATGTACTGATACTTAAGATATGGGCCTGCCTAAACTAAGCATCATCGTCTGACGACTATAATGTATGAAACTAAGAATGACGGAATACTGATTAAAGGATATATATATATATATATATATATATATATATATATATATATATATATATATATATATATATATATATATATAATGCTCTGTGAGTTGATAAAAAAAAAACTCTGGAAAGTGATTCTTGGAGTAATTTTGGACATGGATCTCACTATCAATTGGTATGGTGTTAGTTACTGATGACCTTATGGTTGAATAACTATGATCTCCCTCCACCCTCATAGTTCATCTGTAAGTACATTACTGTAGGTACTTGTAGCTTACTGAGAGTTGAATTTGGGCCTCTTTTGATATACGAGTAGCACGTTTTGTTTAATATAATCTCAAGAATCACTCTCGAAGTTTGCATCCAACTGTAGAACACCTATATTCTGATAATATATATATATATATATATATATATATATATATATATATATATATATATATATATATATATATATATATATATCCTAAAGAAAGAAAATTAATATTTAACTTAGAAATACGGTCAAAGCAAGAGACAAGGAGAAAAAAAAGAAGAATGTAGCTAAGGACAAGGTTAGGAATGGGGTTGTGGAGGTGTAGTGGGTGTAGGTGTAGTGTACCGGTAGAGCTCCTCCTCCGCAGCGGCCATGTTGCTGAAGTACCGGAAGGTAGCGGTGGACTTCAGCACCGTGTAGTTGATCTTGCTCTGACCCGCCAGCTCTTCCAGCGAACTTACCGGAGTCTGTCAGGGTTTACGAACTCCAGGTATTTCAGTGTTTTAACGAAATGTCGGAATTGATTAGCACTGTTAATGGATACCAAGTGATCTGTTGGCTCGATCTCTTGCGCCGCTTAGGTTAACTAGGTTTGCAACGCCATATATATATATTTTTTTAAATTGTTTTGTAGGTAACTGGAAACGGCCTTAAGCTGACTTTGCGGCTTCTATCAATACATGCTATTGAAAGAGCGAAGCACTGATTATAGATTCCCTAAACCACTGATGAAAATTATTTTGTAGGCTATTTAATGCGTATACACCATCTGTCGACTATCTGTATTTCTCTCAATACCTATATCACTCTATCTGCATATATATATATATATATATATATATATATATATATATATATATATATATATATATATATATATATATATATATATATCAGTAATCTCAGCAAACTCAGGGCAATCGCAGCACTTCCCTTATAAGCTGCTTTTGGTTAAGACCTTTGTCCAGTAATAACTGCTAACTAGCTGATGTGAGAGATGCAGTGCAGAAGACAAGAAAAGTATAGGGTCTTGAGTGCTGAAGGAAGACTGTTGGTAGAAGGTAAAGGTTGAGATAAGAAAGCCGTTGCATTATATCGTTCTATCTGTCTATTGCCAGACGCCTTAATCCCATACGGGGTTGCCACAAACAAATCACCTCCACGTCGCCCTGTCCCCCGCCATTTCACTGCCCTGCTCCCAGCTCACACCCCCCTCCCTCATATACCTCTCCACTCCACTCCTCCATCTCATCCTTGGCCTCCACCTCCCTCTCTCCCCCTCCACCTCACTCACATACACTCTCCTCGTCAGTCTCTCACTCTCCATCCTCTCCACATGGCCAAACCACCTCAGTGTGTTTCGCCTAAAGCTCCCTATCACATCCACATTCACACCACAACGCTCCTTCACATCCTCATTTGTCAGCCTGTCTCTCCATGTGACTCCACAGGCTCCTCTCAAATCACTCATTTCCATTGCTGTCACTCTTGACTTGTGTCCTTCCAGCAAAGTCCAAGCTTCACTTCCATACGTTAGAGTTGGTATCACAATACTGTCATGCAGTAACTTTTTCACTTCCATGCTCACTTCCCTGTTTCTTATCACTGCTTTCAAGGAACCAGCAACCTTTCTTCCTCGTTTTACCCTTTCAAGCACTTCACCCTCCAAACTTCCATCCTTACTCAACACATCACCCAAGTATTTAAATGTACTCACATTTTCCATTACCTCCTCATCCAGCCTCACTGTACATTCACTAACTTCACTTCTCTCGAAGACCATAACTTTACTCTTCCCTACATTCATCTTTAGATTCCGTTTCTTACACACTCTCCCAAACTCATCCACCAAGCCTTGCAGCTCCCCTTCGTCATCACTTAACAACACAGTATCATCTGCAAACAACAGTACAGGGAGTTTCCAAACACTGTCCTCTCTCATTAGGGCCACTCCAACATCCACTGCCCTACCTTGTATCTCTTTTATAACCCCATCCATATACAGACTGAACAACCAGGGAGACATGGCACATCCTTGTTTCAGTCCAACCTTCAAATAGAAAAATTCACCCAGTTCACTAACCACACGCACTGCAGCCTTCGTCCCCTCATACATACTCTTCACAGCATTCAACAACTTCTCATTTACTCCATATATTCTTAATACTTTCCGCAATCTTTGTTCCATTATAACATTATGATATTTATATACTGACAGTGAAATGTGAAAAGGAACCTTGGATGACGTTGGAATGACACAAGTGACAAGTGAAGCCAAAGTACTGAGTTACTCACGACATGCCTTGTGGAGACAGAAAAATTAACGGGTGCTTAGCAGAGCCAGTCATGGAAAGCCATTTTTTGTCCAAGTAGGATAATTCAGGGTCATTCGGATCACTTTACAGTAGGTTCATTTACACATTTCTACTCCGCTCAGATCCTGTTAGGTCAACTGAGGCCACTACAGGTTTAAGAAGAATAGATTATAACCCCTTCATCTGGTGATGTATTTTCACACCTGCATAAATGCAGAGGTGTGGAGGGTGCAATGTTTTGCTTTCTGTGTGTGTGTGTGTGTGTGTGTTTGAACAGCTTAACTCAAAACAGTTTTCATTTGATTTCGACCAAACTTGGTGAAATTGTTGAGGGTCAGCCAAGGAGAAAATATATTATTTTCAAGAACAGTCAGTCAAATGTCAAGGTTGCAAAGCAAGATCAGCTTTAGTAGGTCTGATTTGAATTAAAAACTAGCATTGCGGAAGAGATGAGGGTAATTAAAAAACAAATGGCATCGATTTTGAAAATCAGACATAGCTCAAGGTTATTTCGTAAGGTCAAAATTTTGTGTGTGTATGTCTGCAGCTGAACAAAATACACGGTTCTGATCCGGTTTCGACACAACTTCTTGGAAAGGTTGAAGGTCAGCCAACGGGTTGACCTACTGCTTTTGAGAGTAGTACAGTAGATCAATGGCCAGTTTTACTGACAATATCAACTTTAAAAGTTTAAATGCAATTTATACCAAAACTTGTGCAAGAGTTCAATGTAAGGAAAAGATGAAGATAATTGATTTTGAGACGGTTCAGTCAAAGATCAGGGTCACAAGACAGGGTAAAATGTTTGACCCTCTGACAATTAATTTTGACTTGATTTTGGCCAAACATGGTGGACTGAAGAAGAGTTAACCGTGGATGTGGAGATTCCATTTTCACGGCAATGGTTCAGAGATCAAGATCGTAGGGCAAGCTTAATTCAAACAGTTTTGGTCTAATTTGGCCGAAATGTGGGTCACACAAGAATGAAGCAATTCAAGTCTGAAAACAACTGGTCAAAGGCCTAGATCACAGGACAAAGTCAAGTACTTGGTTCTTAGACTAATTTTAGGCCATGTGTATCACACTGAGTTCTCCTTCCATCTTTATATTGTTCTTACTGTCTAGAGATGACCTGTCCACTTGAGAACAGATTTTCTGTATTGGAGACATCATACCCCTGTATTAATCCCTGCACTCCATGACACCTCTCGAGTTTAAAAAAAAAAAAAAAAAAAAAAAAATACATCCTTAGAGCAAAGGTTCAGTCAAGACCATTCACATCCTTTCAGGTTCAGTTAGTCAGGTCAGTTCTGGAAAAGTTAGGCCAATTCAGGTCCAGCTATGTCAAGTCCTGGTTCCTTCATGCCATAGCATGTCCAAAGCTGGTCCTTTAACCCCTCACGGCCGGGTGTCATCAGTGAATGACATCAACCTAAAAATGCCGGGTGTCATCAAAGTAATACATATATATATATATATATATATATATATATATATATATATATATATTTATATATATATATATATATATATATATATATATATATATATATATATACAGGGTGACCCAGAAAAACCTCCCACATTTCAAAGATAATTGAAAAAATAATGGTTAAAGATAATCAAAATATTATTTACACACAGGAAACTTCATTCAATACAGTTTTTATTCATCATGTTTTAAAGATGACATCCTCCAAATGGTGGCCGTCATTGTCTATACACGCTTGGAGGCGATTTCTGAAGGCTGCCATGGCTCGACGGGTCATGTTGGGTGGAACGCGGCTATCTCCTGCTGAATAGCGACCTTGAGGTTGAAGAACTCGATGTGTGGTTTCAGCAAGATGGAGCTACGGCACGCACAGCTCGAAGATCATTGGAAGTGCTGAGGGAAATGTTTCCGGATCGGGTGATCTCGTTGCGTGGTGATGTTGGGTGGCTGGCCTGTTCCCCTGACCTCGCTCCTTGAGATTTTTTTCTGTGGGGCTACCTTAAATTACGAGTGTATACTCATCGACCCCAAACTCTTGAAGCACTTAAGGTTGCTATTCAGCAGGAGATAGCTGCTGTTCCACCTGACATGACCCGTCGAGCCATGGCAGCCTTCAGAAATCGCCTCCAAGCGTGTATAGACAATGACGGCCACCATTTGGAGGATCTCATCTTTAAAACATGATGAATAAAAACTGTATTGAATGAAGTTTCATGTGTGCAAATAATAGTTTGATTATCTTTAACCATTATTTTTTCAATTACCTTTGAAATGTGGGAGGTTTTTCTGGGTCACCCTGTAGATAGATAGATAGGTAGATAAATATTTACATTTATAAACAGAGAGAGAGAGAGAGAGAGAGAGAGAGAGACAAACAGACAGACAGACAGACAGACAGACAGACAGAGTGAGTTTCAAAGAAGGATTTTTTTTTTTTAAATAACAGAACTAAGGAAGGAAAAATATATGAATAAAAAAACTAATCTATACACCAGATTACTGGTGTCCCCTGTTCATAAAATATCTGTAACAGTTAGACTTTAACAGCTGTCGGTTGAAGTTTGGAGGGAAACAACTCTGGGGAAGCGAATTCCAGAAGATGCAGTTTGGGGAATGAAAGAATTCTGATAGGCAGAAGTTCTGCAATATGGCTGTGTGACATTCCAGTCATGAGGGTCACCAGATGCTCGTGTAGCACGAGGGAAGGCATGGAGAGGTGGCACCATAGACGCAACTTCGTCTGAGCATTTGCTATAAAAATATCTGTAAAGTAATGCAAGGGAGGAAATATTCCTTCTTACTTGTAGGGGAGGTAGTTTATTAGTAATAGCAGGGTTATTAACAATTCTAACAGATTTGTTCTGAATTTTGTCTAGTCGTTTTAATGCAACATCTCCACATCCATTCCACAAGGGTGAGCAGTATTCAAGCTGAGAGGGCACATGATTCATATAGATTATAGCTAACTGCTTGTCAGTGAAGAAGTTATAGACTCTGTACAATAATCCAAGTTTCTTTGAGGCGGTTTTAGCAAGTGATCTGACATGAGAGGTCCAGCTGAGGGCAATGTTAAGTGAGACGCCGAGAATTTCAATAGTTTTGGAGATGGGAATATTTGTAGCATTGAAGGTAATATAAGAATCTGGCAATACCTGTCAATTAGTAAATTATATATACTTGTTTTTACTAGCACTAAATGAGACAAGGTTGTTTTGTCCCCATTCACTGATCGTAGATAAGTCTTGATTTATTGAGATGGCTGTACTGAGTTGAGAGTTAGAGCTATCAGACTTTGTAAATGCGTGTCTGAGTGTGAATGAACTATGAAGTGCTGAGTCATCTGCATATGAATGAATGGGACTGTGGGTGACAAGAGATCATTAATATGAACCAGGAACAGGGTTGGCGCCAGAACTGATCCCTGCAGCACGCTGGCGTTAATTGAATGGAAATTGGAATATACATAATCTACTTTTACTCTTATTTTTCTGCTGCTGAGATATGAGGAAATCAAAGGAACAAAAGACTTTAGTCCATAGCAAGGGAGTTTGGACAACAGGGAACAGTGCCATACTCTGTCAAAAGCTTTAGAAATATCAAGGGCTACTGCACGAGTTTCACCATGTTGGTCAATTGATTGATGGATGGTATGAGTCAGGAGATTGAGTATGTCAATGGTGGATCTTTCTTGGCGAAAACCATATTGTCTATCACTAATTAAGTTGTTGGATTCAAAATGTTTAACTATGTGCTTATTAATTAAAGTTTCAAATACCTTGCCATAAGAAGATGTGACAGCTATTGGTCTGTAATCAGAGGGGTCAGAGGAACTTCCTTTCAGGGGTGTACCTAGAGATATGGGGCCCCGGGGGGCTAGGTTTTTTGCGGGGCGCCCCCTCCTGGAGGGGGGGCCCGGCAAAGAACCTACCCCCCTCATTCTCAAAACTTATCTAATATCTCAGCCGGGATTCTCGGGATGATAAATATATATATATATATATATATTTATATATATATATATATATATATATATATATATATATATAAATATTAATAAAAAAGCTTACAAATTTAAGTCTTTTGGGGCCCCCCTCAATTGGGGGCCCGGGGGCCAGTTTCAAACAGCCCCCCTCGCCCCCCTCAGGTATGCCACTGCTTCCTTTCCTTGGAATTGGGTGGATATTGGCTTCTTTCCATGAATAAGGAATGAAAAAGTATGCATGCACAGTCTGAATAATTTAGCAAGAACAGAGGCAAGTTCTGGGGAACACTTTTTCAAAACAATTGGTGGAATTCCATCTGGGCCTGGAGCTTTGATGGAAGGTAAATTGTCTAGGATGGATTTTACGTACCTTGTCTGTATTTTGAGTGGAACAATTTCGGGAGAGTCAAGTTCTAGTACTGGGACGTTCTGGTTGGCTTCCTCTATGGTAGAATTTCTGGCAAATGTTCTGGCAAAGATATCTGCTTTCGCACATGGGTCATTTGTAATGTTGCCATCTGAAGATGTTAGTGGGGGAGTGGATGATGACTTGTTGAAGTTATTATTGAAATAACTGAGAGTTGACCAGAATATTCTATTGTCGTTAGGTTGTTAAGTAGTTTTGATGCTTGATTTTGAAGACAGTTTGATTTAGCGAGATTTATTACAGCTTTTGCGTGGTTTCTAGCAATTTTAAATTGAACGAGTGATTCAGATGTTCTTGATTTTAAGTAAGAGTTATATGCTAATGACATTTGGGCCGTTGCTCTGGCACAGTTGCTATCAAACCATTTTGGAGAGTTTGATCTTTTAGTGAACTCTTGACTTGGTATGAATAAATCCATACCAGCTAGTATTAAGTCGCAAATGTGGGACTGAGGTAGAATTAGCATCGCTGGAGAAGAAAGACTGCCATGGAATGTCAGCAAGATAATTTCTAAATCCATCCCAGTTTGCCCTATCAAAGTGCCATTGGGTCACCCTGGCAGGTTCAGAATGGGGAGGTTTGGGGGGGCTAACTAATGAGGCTTTGATGAGATTCTGGTCAGAGGATCCAAATGGAGACAATACCCCTATCCTGTACTGATCTGGATTATTTGTCAGGAATAGATCTAAAAGATGGGCATTATGGTCAGGATTATCAGGTATTCTGGTTGGTTGCTTTACCAGCTGGGTGAGAGTAAACGATTCTGCAAACAGCTCGCACTCTAGACCAGCATCGTCAGTCCTGGCAGAATGCAATAACCATTCAACATTATGTACGTTATAATCACCCAAAATGGCAATTTTGGTACTAAGGCCAAGGTTAAGGTTACTCAACTGTGTGGATATGGAATCAAATACACTGGGTTCCGAAGAAGCATTGGGGGTGCGATAGACTACACAGATATATTTCGGAAAATTTAGACAATTTAGTTTATACAATGAGTAATCAAAACTGGATGAAGTGAAGTTTAAAATGGTGTCAACTGCATATTTAGATTTGATATAACAACAGGTGCCGCCCTTGTTCCGGAAGTTTGAGGAGATGGTAACCGGGAAAACAAAATGGAGATATTTCACTAGAGGCTGAGATTTGTGATTCTGTGAGGAATAGGGCCAGAGGGGATATGGACTGTAGGAAAAAATGGACTAAATTTAAATTGGTACTAAGACCACGGATGTTGGTGATGAATAAGGCAGCACTTTCACTTCCCCGCTGACAAGCATGACCAGAAATTGCACTAGTCGCTTGATGGCGACCGGGAGGACCCTGTGCCGCAAGCCCTACCCTGCCGGTGGTGACAATCCGAGGTACCACCTCTTTTGAAAGTAATATTGCAGCGGCCATTGCTAAAGAAACTGGGAATAGAAGGTGTGATATCTTATGTGCATGTAGTGTGGTGTAGACAGTTGAAGGTAGAGGCGTTAAGAGAGAATGCTGGCCTACTCTCTGTGTAAATTAACTGAGGTATGCTTAAAGCTAATGTAGGGCCTTTCCTAGGGGCCCTATATAAAAACAGTGTGCTAAAAGTTTAAGTAGGGAAAGGATTCCCTCAATTTGTAGGGGTTGTTCCAATATTTTTTGAAGGGAAGGCAAGATATGGCTTTCGCCAACCCTATATTTAATTATTCGTAACAAAGTAACCCAATCTCCAGAAAACATAGAATAATGTAAGTAATTTAAGTACAAATTATTTTAACTTGCTAAAAATGCAATGCAAGCATACAATGGAACTGAACTGTCTATCTATTGCCAGACGCCTCAATCCCTTATACGGGGTGGTCACAAACAAATCGCCTCCACATCACCCTGTCCCCTGCCATTTCACTGCCCTGCTCCCAATTCACACACCCCTCTCTCATACCCCTCTCCACTCCATCCCTTCATCTCATCATTGGTCTTCCCCTCCTTCTCTCCCCCTCCACCTCACTCATATACACTGTCCTCGTCAGTCTCTTACTCTCCATCCTCTCCATATGGCCAGACTGAACTGTTGGTTATTAAAACCTGTGGGCTGTACCTTACTGAGTAGTAATTCAAGCGGGCAAGCTCGGACCTTCTCTACCATAGTGGTGACGTTTTTTTTTTTTTTTTTTTTTTTGGTACTTAACAGTAGGCAACATCCTAAAATTGACATGTGTAAACCACTTGTATACATTTAACTGAATATCGGACGTTCAGTCAATGCTACAGATAATAAAATACTTTAATATATACAACGAGAAAGGTACAGTTCTGTTCGTCGCTCATACGCCAAACTATGAAGCATCGTGATAGCACCAGATCATCTTTGCATTTTAATCTCAGGCACTGTATACAATTTTTCTTTTTCTTCTAATACCATTTTTTAATTCTTTATCAGCAGCATCCTAGTCATAATTCTTGGTAATCGGTAAGGACACATAGGACCACCTTATGTTGCATTTTTTTTCTTTTCCTCTCTTTAGCTTTTCATGGAATTCTTCAAGTACTCTCGAATCACATTTTTAAGTTTCAGTATTTTTCTTTTCTTTTAAATGTGGTAAAGTGCTTTAAAAAGCGGTGTTTGTTCACAGACAACCACTATCTTGCGGTGTACGAAGAAATACGGACGCCATCTTAGAGCGCTATGTATGAGCGAAATTACCCTCATCAGTGCCTACTTATCCAAACCTAACCTAAACTTTCATAACAACCCAACCTGATTTATCCTAACCTTACCCAACCTATTTTAGACTAACCTAACCAATTTTATGCTAACCTAACCAAACTTACCATAACCTGTGCATGAAGACTGATGAGCGCCATCTTAGAATGCCATTTTTCAGTGAAATTGCCCTTTATAAGTGCTGATTTACCCAAACCCAACATAAGTTTTCAAAATTCAACCCAAACTTATTTATCCTAACTTATTTTAAGCTAACCTAACCAATTTTAGGGTAACCTAACCAAATTTATCCTAACCTAACCTATCACCAGCGCTAACTATCATATTTACAACATAAGTATTGACTGAAAAGTTTATTACTATAAAAGTGTATAAAGTATACGTACAAACAAGAGCTAATATATAAAAAATGATGGGAAATTATTTTGTTTTGTTGTTGATTGATATCGTCTGGATAAAGAATAGTCACAGCGACTCCCACAGGAGCACTTCCGACATACCAACTGGTCACTCAGGGCTACCAACTGCCCCCTTTCGCTTAACCCGAGGCGTCCCGATGACGTATGGATACGTCACCAAGTTTTGTCACAGTGACACCCAACGATGTATCCATACATTTTGCAATTGCTAGGTCCATCATTTGCACATTTTTCAAGTTTCATGGGTGATTTTTGGTAGGCATATGTGGGAGACCTTCCTCTACCCAACGCCAGGTGGGGATAATGCCTGGCCCCACCTGGCCGCTCTTCCCCCCTGTACGCCATTTTCTCGGCAACTCACCTGTTAGCAGTGACCTGGCCAGTAAAGACATGTCTCACCACGGTCTCTCCAATGACAAAATTCAAGGTGAAAGTGATTCCTGAGGTGGAGAACAAAGGAAGAAATAAGCTAGAGGAAGAAACAAGCAGTGATGAGGCGGTAATGTCGTAAAAGAAGGTACCATATGTATAAGTTTTTGGTGAGTGAGCAACGCTTATATCTTCTATATTATTGTCTGAAAACCAATATACTCTTGCACTGCGTATAAATTCGTACCAAATAAGTAAATATCTAACCAGTTATGAATGGTTTGAAATAGCTACCCCTCCCATAGAAAACTTTTTCTCTCGAGACTGGCCTGAGAGAACACGGTAACAAGGTAAAGGTACTCTTACTTCTATTGTATTTCTAAACTCAACTGAGCACTTTCTCTCTGAATTTTCGATGTTTCTCATAAAAAGCGGAAGTTTTAGCCAAAAAAAAACTTTTCTAAAATCTGCCGGGATTGGGGGGGATGGGGGGGGGGTTTAGCAAAAAAAAAAAAAACTTTTCTAAAATCTGCCGGGATTGGGGGGGGGGGTCACTGGTGAAAAATCTGCCGGGACGCAGCAGGTTAATGCTCTCTCAGCATATGTAAAAATTTAGGGCTTGTTTGTGCTTTCCTTAGTGTGTAAAATAGGGACCAATGTAGGGCCTATCCATCTGTGTTTAAGCATAAGTCTTGAATAATCACTCTCATTGTCTGGAAGAAGAAAACGAATGAGGTGCCTCAGAAGCTATCTGCTTTTAAGGCTAACCGGTGAATTCTGCACTGTCAATATGGCATTCTGGGCCATCCTTCCAATTCGTTGTGCAGTGTTAATAAGATTAATACCCGGCAAGGTCAGGGTTATGGGTAAGCGGAAGCTCAAAGCTAAGCTAAAGCAGGTTGCCAGCCCCCCCAGCAGCACAACACAAACTGCTATTACACCCAGTGCTGTCCCCCGTGACTGTTGTACACCATTGCACACACTCCCCATCAGACACTAATGCCCCCCCACACTTCAGCCCCGGCTGTTGGTGATCCTGCTGCATCGAATGAACCTACTATTGGAACAATTACACACATCAAGCTCGATGGAGCTCATGGTGATGATGATGATGTTAGTGTCTCACGCTTCCCAAAAAGGGAGAATGCTGAACTGGCGATTGCCGACCCCAACATCCCGGCGCCAAGTGTCAACCACCTAGAACGACCCTCTGCCATAAATTCACACCCCTCCAGCCCTGATGACTCTGCCTCTTCCCTCACCACCAGCACCCCTCCTGTGGCCCCATACCCTACCCCCAGCCCCGGCTCCCTCCTGTCATACCACGAGACCAATATGAGCGCCTGGCATTCCTCTCCACATGCACACCTGCTGTTCACAGTGTTTGGTGCCAGTGTTCATCCACCCACCACCTCATCTCTCGACACCCTGAAGCTGTTCGCCTCATAACTCCTGCTTCTCCTAACATCTACGTCGACAGGAATTATCTTCATCTCATCGAAACCCTAACAAATGAGGGGCTTTGGGGAGTCAAATTTGTACTTCATGATGCTTTAAATCACCCGAAGATACTGCCAGAGTACCTAGTCAATTGCCTGGCAGCTGACTCTTCTGTTACAGTCCTATATGACATACCTAGTGTCAAGCGGGCATGATGCCTGTACATTTCTTTGGGCAAACCCATCAACTGTGCCATCATTGTATGGGAGGGAGAAAAACTCCCCCCCTCCCGACTTTTGCTATGATCTCCTTCTTCCCCTCTGTACCTTAGTAGAGGCCACGCCATCACAGCCCTTGAGTTATCGCTCTTATGAGTCAGGCCACATTTCACACTACTGCCGGTTTGCAGAATGGTGTGGTCTGTGAAGTGGCCCCCATTTAACCACAACCTGCCCTGCAACAGCAGTATGAAGAACTACGCAGCCTTCTTTCGTATGTACACTCATACCTTAATATTCCTTCTCTGCCTACCCCACAGCTCCCATAAACCAATTCCCATGTAACTATCACCCTTGTTCCTTTCCTCCCTCCTGTCTCACCACCATCCAGCCTTGTTCCCCCACCTGTGTCCCAGGCTCGTCTCCCCACCTGTGTGCTAGCCTCACCCTTTCACACGAGTCTCCTCTGCCTTTACTCACTCACCCACTCCTTTCCCCCATACAGCCTCACCTCTCGGCCACCCCCTCCCTTCCCCCACCCTCCCCTACCTCCCTCTCTCACGGCAACTGCACACTCTCCACTTCCTTTCCCCCACTTCCCCAACCATCCATGCCCCAACCCTGTCGTGACAGTGTTCCATCTCCCCCCTTGTCCTAATGGCTTCCATTTCCAGAATATACACAATGTTATCTTGGAACACATGGAGCACCCAGTGACGCCTGGCTGACCTTCCTCATTATGCATCATCTCATCACCCTGCTGTTATCTGCCTTCAGGCTTTCTCTCAAACTTGTTGACCCAGACCCCCGACCAGGCTTCAGGGATACCATTGGCACCATACCCATTTTCGGCCCAGGCCTGGTTACATGTATTTGTTACTCTATTCGTCACACCCTCATTTCCAGTCACCTGCCTCTTCTCACTCCTCCCTCTTTCACTTATTTTGCCTCATTGTCAACAATGCCTCTTTGTATATATCTAACTTCTATCTCAGTCCAATTGGGGGTGACCCCACCATTTTACCTACCCGCCACTCCTAACCTATCTTTTACCTGGGCAATTTTAATGCCTCTGATCCGTCATTCGGCGGTGCCCATGTTTCTCCTGGTGATCATCGTGTCCATGACTTTGCCAATAACCATCATCACATTCATTCCCCACTCCTCATGCCACTCATGTTGGGGGAGGCTATCTCGATCTCGTCCTAGGTAGCCACGTCGTAAAACATGCTATCACTTTGACATTGCCCCTACTCTTACCTCTGACCACAATGCCATCCTTGCTACATATTCCATTCCCATACTACACTCCCATCACCGCCATGTTAGGAAAAAGATTAATATAACTATTCCGGTGCAACCCACTTTCAAGGACATGCTAGCCACCTGGCTTGCCAGTCATTCATTCACCGCATCAATTGAACTTTACACCTCCCTAATTACCGTGGTACAGACCTTCTATGATCATTATGTGCTCCAAGTCAACCATACAAACACCTTTGCCCGCCAGGCTGGGGAGTGGATATGGGATCGCCATCTACGTGACAGTGCGGAGGACGTGCGGTGAGCGGTGGCTGTGTATGGCGCTGGCCGCACTGCTGATAACCTCCACTCCTATCTCACTGCATCCAGGTCCTCCTGTGATCTCAAACACAGTGTTCGTCAAGAGTATTGGCATGACTTTCTCCAGCATATTAACACACACACTCTCCTCGATCTAAGGCTTGGTGGCTTGTTAACAGAGTTGTTCAGCCACATGAGTCCCCCTCCCCTTCTCTCCACCACAATCCTGTGGAATATGCCAACAACCGAGTTGACAAATGGTCCACCCAATCTCAACTGACATCCCTGCCTCCCTCCATCAAGGTTCGCCTTTTGGCTGCTTGTGGAAACAGGCCAGCACGTATTGCAGAGGCTTACTCAACGCCCTCTCCCCTCGATAATCACCCCATCACCGGTGATGAGTTACGGCTTGCGCTGTTGCAAGGAATGGCAACTGCCCCAGGTGATGATGGGATCACCTACGCCACACTGAGACTCATTACTCAAGTCCCAAGCAATCCCTTACTCTCACTGTTAATCCTGAGTCTTTCTGAAGGTAGTCTCCCTCCAGACTGGACTCATAGCACCACCATCCCCATCTCTAAGCCTAATTCCTCTGACTTCCGTCCCATTTCCCTAACATCCTGCATCTGCAAAGTCCTCGAGAGAATTCTTTTAGCAAGGCTTTGCGATCCTCTTCAGGACCAGCTCTCTCCCCATCTCTTTGGTTTCCTCTCAGGCCGAACCATACAACATTGCCTTGCAGAATTATTCAGTCACCTCACATCCCCCACTTGTACAGCCCTCACTGACCTCAAAGCTGCCTTCGATGTCGCAAATTGTGAGGTCATCCTTGATGAACTTGCCCACCTGGGTGTCTCTGGCCACCTATCTGCTGGCTGGAAAGCTACCTGTCCCATCGTCACTCTCGGGTTATGTTTTGTGGGGTGGTTAGCACTTACTGACCCTTCAATCTTGGTACACCTCAGGGTGGGGTACTTAGCCCCTTTCTCTTCAATCTTCTCATGAATAGACTCCTCCGTCATTCAGGTCCTATCCCTAACTCCTCTCTGATCCTACCCTATGCTGATGATATCTGCATCCACTCCCTTCTCCCGTCACTTTTCAACGTCTCCTAGTTAGGTTCGGCCAGGCTGCATCTGCTTTTGGGTTGATTATTAACACTGCCAAAACCAAACTGTTTACTCATTCCCTCACTCATAGGCTTGCTTGCACAACCATAGACCTCCTCGGCTCTCATCTTGAGGTAGTGCAGGATTATACTACCTCGGAATTCCCCTCTCTTCCCTCTTTAACCTCTCCCAGTATGTCTTCACTATCTGCGCACCCACCTCCACTGAAGACTTAACCTACTTGGCACGCTCACTTGTGACTCGCATGGGGTTAGCATCCCCATCGCTCAATCATATTACCTGTTATATATTCGCTCCCTTCTTAATTATCATGCTATCCTTCTCTCTCTCTTGTCCCCCCAACACAGCTCTGACAACTGGAAGTAGTAGAAAACCAGGCGATGCATCTCATTCTTCGCTGCCCCAGGTCTGTTGAGTAGTCAACATGCTCCCTGAACTCAGTCTGTGTCCCATCACCGATCACATCCATATGCTTGGGGTCTGCTTTGCCACACAGTGTCTGACCACATTTCCGTCTCCTGCTCCATCCTTTTCCTCCCGACTGGTTGACATTCTCTCAGATTCCACTCACCTTTACTGGATCCGGCATACTTACCGGGTCCGGCATACTCACGGCATTCTGGCTAAAAAGAATTTGTTCGGCACCCAACTGTCCTCTCCAGCTTTCTGTCCGTGATCCCGCCAGTATCCATGCTGTTCTTGTCGCTCCCATCCTAACTGACCCTTTGCCCCCTACCTGGACACGTACAACTCCAGCTGTGCACTACACATCTTCAGCCACTGCATCTGACCATTTACTAATCCCTTCACAGCTCTTCATCACTGAAACTCTTAACTCCGTCGCCCGCACCTACCTGTCCCATCCTATGCATGTCTACACTGACGGTTCTGTCCTTGCTAACGGCTGGGCGGGAGCTGCTTGCACTGCCTTTACTAACTCTGCTGCCACCATCTTCACCTCCCCACACCTTCCCAACTGGGCAAGCATTACCCAGTGTGAACAATTTGCTATATGCTCTGCCCTTGACTTCATTCTCTCTCATCACCCACCAGGTTTCATAATCAGTGATTCCCAAGCTCCCCTTGTCCTAATTCGCCACCCCCCCCCCCGGCTCCCCTCCCCTCTCTTCGCCTCCCTCTACTCCCGCTTCCATCAGGCTCATGCTCATGGTCGAAGGGTTTCTTTTGTTTGGATCCCAGCCCATGTTGGTCACATTCGCAACGACCACGCAGATCGTCTGGCCCAAGCTGCCTGTAACCTCCCCCTAGCTACC
Source organism: Coenobita brevimanus (assembly GCF_032717465.1). Classification (NCBI taxonomy): domain Eukaryota; kingdom Metazoa; phylum Arthropoda; class Malacostraca; order Decapoda; family Coenobitidae; genus Coenobita; species Coenobita brevimanus. The sequence continues at coordinate 22,212,824 of NC_137046.1, forward strand.
GTCTGCCTCCCTGTGTGCACGACAATTGTCCGGAGAATCCTCCTCAAGGAGTCCAGGGAGGACCTAGCCCTGCGTACCAATTCTGAATGTACCACTAGTGTCACCACCCAGCATTGCTACAACTACCATGGAGTGAGACACACCTATGGCAAGCACCCCACCCTCACCAGCCTCTGTGACGTGGCCGTGGACTGCATTCGCCCGGGGTATCGCTTCCCAGAGGAAATCACCAGACGACCAACCACCAACAGGTCATGTAAACTCTGTCACAGTCCCATGGATGAATCATGATCCAATCACATCGTTAACTACCCAATTATTGCCCCTTCAGACCCCCTGGACTCTTGTTTTATGCTTTGTATATCTACAGTGCTTCATCACACATCTTGATATACTCGAAGACATTCTCACCCTTCACACCGACTTCCTTTCATTGCAATGGCCTGGAGCTGGGACAATGATGGGACATAATGGTATATATATATATATATATATATATATATATATATATATATATGTGTGTGTGTGTGTGTGTGTGTGTGTGTAATTCACCGGGTCGGTCAGGATCACCTGATGGTCGTGATCGTCAGCTTTTACCCTCCCGGAAGGGAGCTGAGAGCTCATATAGTCCGATCTAAGGGCAAGGCTGTGACCTTCACACACGCAAACACCCGTCCCCTTGCTCGAGGGGGACAGTAACCACCCACTTCGTCAGTGAAACTTTTCACAACCTGAGCGAGGCGCGAACTCCCGTCTACCAGATGGTAAGCGAGAACGTTACCACTGCACCAGCGAGTGGTGTGTGTGTGTGTGTGTGTGTGTGTGTGTGTGTGTGTGTGTGTGTGTGTGTACAGTACACATCGGGTGCATGTGCATGTATTCCTTGTGCTGCGATTTTGAATCAACAGGTAATTTTATAAAACATATCGTTTTTGTCTATCTATCCACCTGTGTATGTGACTATGTATATGTATCTCTTTAGGGTGTATATGTATATACATGTCTCCCTGTCTATGTATATATGAATATATCATATAGGTGTATATCTGTGCATGTTGCATATGTATATGTATGGACGCCTGTACACATACCCATATCTTTATACATGCGTACCTATCCTGTACATACAGTACGTCTATGGCTACATGTGCGTGAATATATACATACTGTATATACATAGATATATATGTATATATATGTGTGTGCATATGTGCGTCTCTCTGCCTACGTATGTACATACGTGTGTATCAATGTACAGTACCACTTTGCTCATCTCAAGCATGTAATGATAATTACAGCAACAACTTTGTACCATGTGTGCGTCATTGTATGTCTTTGTTCACTGTTGTACTTGTAATGATTATTGATTCTATACCTTCTATGCCCTAAGGTATCGACGTAATTTTATTATTATTATTATTATTATTATTATTATTTTATTTTATATTTTTTTATTTTCTTATTTTTTTGCTCTCATGAACCTTACTTGCTTGGCCTTCAGGGACAGTGTTCCTCAGAGTGTTGGGACTTGTACTGGATGGTAAATAAAGAACCTAAAAAAAAAAAAAATAGAAAACTATCTAAAATTACATTAATATATCTCACCCTACCTTCTCGTGCAAACAACATAGAAGAGTGAATTCAGCAACATCTTGAAGCTAAGTGTTAGTGTTTTTTGCTGGTACCAAATACTGCATGTGTGAGTTGGGAGCAGGGCAGTGAAATGGCGGGGGACAGGGCGACGTGGAGGCGACTTGTTTGTGGCCACCCTGTACGGGATTGAGGCGTCTGGCAATAGATAGAACCCCAATCTGTCTGGATGAACAGTCCCATTAACCACAGGCAAGCAATTACGCCTTCATAGCCGTCCCGAGCAGTAGACAGGGCCTCGCCAAAGCAAGTAGCTGGGCAGAGTGTGAAAATTTGGCTCCTAGATGGACGCCGTATTTGTGTCTCCTCTCAGCTAACAGGGACTCCATATTATGCTCCACATCAGCCTGTTACTTGGTTATATCGCTACCACCCAGCGCTATAAGTGGTCTCGTGGATTACATGAAAACCATTTAGCTTGTCACCTGAGTGCAGAGGTTATAAAAGGTGACAGGAAGGATGGGAGAAGTAGCAAGAGAGGAGGGTAGATACAGAGAGGGAATGATAAAAGGTGAAGAAAAGGCTAGGCAGCACTACATCACTGTAGTGAGTAATGGTCGACACCACCTATCTGTAAATAGGTGTAAATACAGAAAACTAGTAATCAATGTAAATATGTTTTAAGACTGCAAAATTACTGCGATGTGCACTTAACTCATGATCATTCTACTCCTAGGCTAGTGGTCCCAACTTAGCAGGATGCTGTAACTGAGGTTTGTGCTTTTTAATGGTATCAGTTATTACTGAGTGAGTACTTTCCAAAACTACTATTTTAACACAAGCAAAAATTTCATATCTCACTTGGCAGACATCACAGAAGTTCCCTCCATTTAGCTCGACATCACCTCGCTTTCAGGCGACTTAGTGTCCTCAGTTTAACAGTATCTTTCAGCTACAGGGTTGTGCTTTTTAATGGTACCAAGTCATTACATTAATAAAGTTTATGTACTTTCGGAGTTATTAACTGTTGAAAACAGATAAAAATCACAGATTCCCCTCTAGTCTCAAGACGGGTGCATTTTTTTTTTTTTTTTTTCAGCAGAAAGAGGTTAAAATTATATGGGCCTACCCAAGGTATTCCTAGACCATCTAGGTCAGGATTTAGGTTCAGTTAGGCTAATTCTAGTAAAATTAACGCATTTAAAATCCATTAAGGTCCATTAACACTAATTTAAAACCGACCATTTCGGTTTAGATCCATTTATATCTGTTCAGGCTACTTCATATCTAGTTCGGTCACCTTAGTTCAAAGTAGATAAATCAATATTAATCCAACGTCAGTCAGAGTAATTCTGACATTCTGATCTACTGACAACATTTGTCATATACTCATCACATTTTTATGTAATATCATCTGCACAGAGAACGATACATTACATATACTGTACTTTTATTTAATATCATCCATTTTTAGACCCAGTTTGATCACTTTAGGTCTGCCTTCGTCAAATGAGGTCAAGTTATGTCATTTCAGACCAGGTTTAGTCATATTAGATTTAAGAGAAATCAAAGTCAGGCTACATCCATTAATGAAATACATTTCGAATCTGGTTGACTTTTTTTTTTTTTTTTTTTTTAAGTCTCACCACGTCTTTTCAGATGTACCAGTAGTCTTCAGTGGAAATGGGTTTACCAAAAACTCTTCACTCAGACTTTCTCCTTCAATTCCACCTTAGACAGTGCCGGTGTCCTTCCTCCATTACTTCCCCCCTCTGGCTTCCTCATGGCTGACATTAGAATTTCTTCACTTGATGTGCTTTCTGCTATCACTTGCCTCAATATTAACAAGGCATATCGGCGTGATGGGGTCCGTCCTGTTGTTCTCAAGAACTGTGCTTCAGTGCTTTCACCCTGCCTAGGCAAACTCTTTTGCCTTTGTCTGTCAACTTGAATCTTTCCTTATTGGAAGATTGCTCTCATTCAGCCTGTTCCAAAGAAGGGTGACCACTCCCAGCCCTCTAGCTATCGCCCAATTGCTTTAATATCCTGCACTTCTGAAGTTTTTAAATCTATTGTTAAAAAAAAAAAATAAAGCACCTTTCCTATCATAGCTTTCATTCTGATAGCCAGAATGGGTTCCGACAGAGACACTCAACTGGCAATCTTCTCACCTTCCTTTCAGATCCCTGGTCATCCTCCTTTCGGGAATTTGGCAAAAGCTTTGCCATTGCGCTTGACATCTCCAAGACTTTCGATCGAGTCTGGCATGAATCTTTAATTTTCAAACTGCCCTATTACTGTCTCTATCCTTCTTGTGTCCTCATTAGCTTCGCTTCTGATTGTTCTATAGCTGCTGTGGTAGACGGCCACCGTTCCTCCCCTAGAGCCATCAATTGTGTTGTTCCTCTGGACTCTGTCCTGTCACCATATAAGCTGTTCATCTTACCCTATCCACTCATACGTTGTCGACCCCACCTTTCGCCTTTCCATTCACTTCAAATAGCGTTCATCTCAGGAGTTACTTCAACGAACAAAGGATGACGCTACGGCACACTTAATGTCTGACTGGGCTCATAATTCTGATTGAAGTAAGAGTAACCTTTTTTTTTTTTTTTTTTTCTTTGCCCCTGTTTTATTCGCCCCTGTGTAGCGTACAACTTTAGTATGTTGGAAGGCTCCCCACATACAGCTCTTCTCAATAACGCGGAGTCAAAGGCTTTTCGTCTCATTACCTCTCCTCGTCTCCCAGGCTTCTTTCAACATCTATTTCTTCACTGCACATTTGCATCTTCATCTCTTTTCTATCATGACTTTATTATTAGTCACTGCTCCTTTGAACTGTCTGCTTGCCTCGCGCACAAGAGAGAGAACTTCGTGAGGAATGGTAAAAGACAACTGTTCAGAATGATGTATGAAGATGATGATGTGCTGCTTGTTGACAAAAGTTGAGGTCTTTGGAATTTGATTCAGAGATCATAGATGTTTGTGAGCGACAGTGTCTGAAAGGCTTTCTTTTATGTGTCCGACCCTGAGCATAAACAAGGCCATCCATATCCTCGCACCAAGCAGTCCTCCCAAGTACCAACGGATATACGTCACGACCCCAACTTTAACTGCTCTCCTGCCGATAAGAAGCTTGGCTACAGCTACATTAATGAGGACTGGTGAGATGGTATTAGTAGGGATATTATTATAGTATGTCGATGTAACAGCACAGAAGGCGGTTCCAAAGGAATTCAGATCCTTAAACTTTTCATCACCAAGACTGTCCCGCGTTCTTACGATCACCAGCTTACTCATCACATCATTTGGATGTCGATAAGAGTTTAATAAAGGTTATCAAGGAAATGTATCATAATGCGATGTACTGGTGAGTAAAAAAAAGAATTTAAGTGATGAAAGAATTGAATATCTTAATGAAACCATAGGAAACAGAGGGAACTGTGAAAAGTGGAGATTGGTGGATCAAGGAAGAAATGTAGCTGGTGCTAATGTCTCCGAAGAGAACCTTAACCTGAGTAGAACCGCTTCAAGACGACCAGCAAGATTGTATGCTAAACCCACATTAACATGACTGTGGGATATACAAGTATGACATGAATATTAAAAGTAAGAAATAGGATTGATAATTTAGGTTCTAGTGACTGAATAGATTCGTGAAAGATGGGGAATAATGAAACATGTTGATCAACACAGGGTAGATGTAATGATGTTGGCGAAAGAGAATTATCTGAGAGAACTTGAGGGAAGGAGAGGAATGGAAAGCCAAGAAGGTGGCTAAATATGAAGGTGAATGTATGAGAAAGAGAGGCATTGACGATGAAAAATAAGAAGAACTGAACTGTAAGAGAACTGGATAGATGAAGTATGTATGGGGATGCCCATAAAAAGATTTCCAACCCTTTATTATGTGCCGATCAGTGAAATAGCTGTACCTTACAGTTGTTGCAAGAACATCTTATCAAGTTGAAGGAAACAAGATTGTCAACATTCCCAGGGAATGCCAGGCGGTCTCCACACAGCCAAAATACACTGATATGCTTATGTACAAACTGTCATGATGAATAATAAATATACAAACACATAGGATCGCAAAATTTTCGTGTTAATATGGTGTCACCGGCTCACTATTACTGGCCACTACTATGAGACTAGACGCTGTGTTTACTCTAGCCGATACATATCTCAGCTGACCCCCGGCTCAGATTCTCACCCCGCGGTGTTTGCTCAGCTGTGGTCTGGTCTGGAAGGCTCCCTTTCGATGATGATAAGTGAGAAACCCTTATATGGGAAGGGCAACCCGTTTCCAGTTACAATCAGGGAAAAGGAGGTGTAGCGAAACCTTTATCTGGGAAGGGCAACCCGTTTCCGGTTACAATCAGGGAAAAGGAGGAGGAGTCTGACCGAAGCGATGATTGGTGGGGGACCGCCCCCATGGAATGCTTTAGTCAACCCTAGCAAGAATAACCTATTGTGGCCACCTTCTTAAGGAAACGATTGAAAGTGATTAGCCCTATTGTCTGTAGGGGAGAGGAGGCATGGCTACCTGGGTTTATCAAGAGTAATTAGAACTAGAAGAGGTACTCACTTCCAGTCAAGCCTCTTACGAATTACTCATCTTAATTTATCTAATGACACAGTATAAGAAATGCACCAACGCGTCGTACTGTAAGTTAAGAATTCTTATACATGTTAACTTTTACACAATAGCCTAGTAACATAACTGTTCCCATTTCTAGTGTACTCTATTAGCAGAAGTACTTGACTGATCTTACTTGAGTAAGCCTGTAAGCGACTCAGCTAGTTTAAGTGCGTCCCACTGTGCACCTGTTTAATACTTGAAAGAACCTAGTTCTGTGATTAGCTGTGCAAAGATATTGTAAATAACGTAAGGTTATTTGTTCAGGTTCCTTTAACCTTCCCTTCAATTGTAACTGACTTAGTTTGGATCCTTAGTGACAAATACCTCCCTGCACAGTTAGTAACAATGGTTCGACGTCTGACCGCATAAATCCCTTTAAAAAGCCTGAATAAACAAAAATGGAAGAGGCTATTGGCGCAAGGACTGCCAAGTTTGGCGCGAACTCGTGAAGAAATAAAGACATGGTGCTAAGCTGAAGGATGTGTTTGGTGGAAAAAGTAAAGGAAGGCAATACAATAGCTGTTTACACTTTGGTGTGGGAACCTATTAAGTGCGGATAATTTCGCTAGTCATGTATAACCGAGAATTTTGATGGCCAGATTGATGATTGAATGAATGCATGTCCCACTTCACTGGACGTTTTGATGATAATTCTCTTACTTTTTCCTTCCTTATATTGTAGTTTCTTATTTATAATTGTGAAAACCTGTGTACGAATGATGAAAATAATAACTGAGGTGAATAGAACGCAGAAACAAGTTAAAAGGAACTCAGTTTTGATGAACCGTCACCATACTACTCTGTGAAAAGGCCCACACACTCATTTTTCATTTCATTCCTTTACGGAAACCATATGGTATTGGAAGCATGGTATCCGATTCCACTACTTCCCTACTCACTATCCAAACCCACGTTTCATGCCCATTATCATCCATATCAACTTCCTTCCTCAATGTCATACCCCTAGCCCTAACTTATTTAATCAAGCACAGCAAAAACAACTGTCAGTAACAGACTGCTACTAGAAGCCTAAAAAAAAAGGGGGGGGGGGACAGCATGAAAAAACATATTCCTACAGGCACTTTCACGGGCTACATTGGACCCGCAGTACCTGTTTATAGTAACTACTGGTACACTGCTGTGGTAGTTATTTACTTATTCCAGATTTCACCATGGAGCCATCCACGACCCACATACTTTCTACGACTAACCAACAACATAATTCAGTCACAATTAAACATTCAAATAACCCACTCGTTTCTTAGTCTTGTACAGTGTTGTAACTGTGCCTGTTGAGTCTCAACGCCCACTCTTCGATGACGTATGTTTTACTGTATTTCATTCTTGCCACCTCCAGTAGATGGTATTCATCTTTGTAGAGACCTCGTGTAATGATAAAGTATATAAAATTCTTGTCTAACCTCTTCTGTCAGAAAAGTCTCTCCTTGGTCGATTAAACTCCTCTGGAGATACCAAAGTTAGAATTTGAAAATACGTTATTGGAGTGAAGGGATTCGCACGCACACACACACACACACACACACACACACACACACACACACACACACACACACACACACACACACACACACACACACACACACACACACACACACACACACACACACACACACACACACACACACACACACCTCGCATCTAGAATTCCAGCAGCATTAAAGGAAGATGTTTATGGCCCCTTACATTACTCATGTAAATTACTGAAACTGTAAACTCAGGATGCTGCGGATTATCGCCCCACTTATATATGATATTCCAGAAGCAATTATTAATCAGATTTTGAAGCGAAAATCAATAAACTGAAATCTGTGATTATGTAACTTGAACAAATTATATGCTCCCAAGATAATAAAAATTACTTTAGTCTAGGTATGAACTGTGCTTTACATCTACCCTTCGTCCCTATGAGTCCAGACCTGCATTCGCTCGACGGTGAGGAAAGCGGCCAGGTTGGCAGTAAAGGTGGCCAGCATGAGTACCACGAAGAGCCAGTACGCCGCCACCAGTGTGCGCCCACTCAGCGCCTTGGGAGCCTCGCCTCCACCCTGCGGCGTGAACGAGGTCAGTGCGAACCAGAAGCTCTCCTTCAGCGTGAACTTCCTATGGTAAGAAACGACTGGGGTAAGTTGAAATGTCGTATTATGGTTCATGTACAGCTTTAAACATTATTCTGTTTCCTAATGCCATGTTCTGTATGTAAGGAGTGGTTCTGTTATATGAACATATCTCTACAAACATTTCTGTCTACAGCCATGGTCAATCCACTGCCCGTCTTCATTGCACCTCATATATTCCACTACTTTGTTCTTCATCTAATACACTGTCTGTCCTCTCTTCTTCCCACCACCTCAGTCTTTCACTGTTTATGTTGCCTGTATGGCCAAATTATCTCAGAGTATTTTCCTTTATGTTCCCATCACCTCTCCCTGTATTACACATACATAATTGTCCACTCGCCTCACCAAGTCACTATACATCTCTCACACTCAACTTGTCTCTCAAACATCATCAAAGTTTCACTGCCTTACACTAAGACGGAATATGAATGTCTCGTAGAACTTTCTTTGCTCTCATAGTTACAATTCTATTTCTTGTCATGGGATGCAAACCTACAACTCTCCTTCCCTGTTTTATGCTGTCACTGCTTCGTTCTCTATTCTTGCAGCTACAGATTTGGCTCACAACTTCTCCGATATCCCTGAGCCCATCTCACAATCCCAGATCCATACCGTTTAATCTTACATCACAGTTAGTGCCCCTTCTCTCAAAAAACAACTTTGCTTTTACCTGTATTCAGTTCTGTTTTCATGTTTCAGACACATCTTCAAAGTCTGCCATCAAACTCTGAGTACTCCATTCCTCATCTTCCCTAAATACTATTATCCACCACAAAATGACAGTGCGTTCGAACTTATCACCTTCATGTCTCAAAATCAATCCCTTCCCAAGTCCTCTCGTTTTCATCTCACTTGGTTCTTCATCCATATAGATACTAAGCAGATATGGAGATATGATAAAGCCTTGTTTCAGCCCTACATTTAGCTCGTATTTCTCTGCCATTATGTTATCCATTTGCACAGCTACTTTTGCTCCATCAAACAAACTCTGGACGGTCAGTAGTCTCCCCTCGATCTCAAAAAGTCTGCCAAGCGTCATCTGATCTCATCATTACGAGGGTACTCTGCTGATTTGAATAAAGTCGTTTGGAGGTAGCAAGGATAAAGTTAAAGGGGAGTCATCGTTGTAAAAATGTTAATGAGAAATGTTTCTAAATATATTACCAAGGGGAACCTCTCCTAATTTGCATAAAACTGACAGGAAACAGCTGAAATAAAGTATATAGGCGTCATCGTAGTTTAGGTTTTAAAACAAATATCCAATCTACACACCCTTTTCCCTTCCTGAAGCCACTCTGCTCTTCACATACAAATTCCTTAATAACTGTACATGTCTCCTTGACTGAACTTATTAAAGTTCCAGGTCCACTCCATTACTACTTCTCCTGCTCAGTATCTCTCAACGCACACACACACACACACACACACACACACACACACACACACTGGTGCCTCGTTCTAAATTTCTTCACTGCCAAATATGCTTACGCTCTACAGCTCTCTCTCTCTCTCTCTCTCTCCATGATATGTTTCCTATGTCTGATACAGTATTACCCTCATTCACCACATTAACTGTGGTTGAAATTTTCGCTGTCTCTCAAGAGCCTCATACGAGTATATTCCCACCAACACACAATCATCTCTGCCCTTTATCCTTGGGACGCTGTATTGTCATTTTTATTGCCTTCTCTGGTCTTCTCAGGTTTCTCCGAAATCAGTACTCTCCTTCCAACTTATTAAATGCGGAAACAGGGAGCCAATGGCTGAATATCTAGGTGTATTATCTCTACAAAATATAATCAAGCAAAAGATAGTCAAAACCAAGAGCATTTCATTTCGACATACCTAGACATGCATATATATGTGGGAAAACTCATTTTAAGAAGCAGGCCATTTTTTTTTTCTACTAGAAATTGTTGGCTGGTACTAAAGTTTTGTGCCGATGACAGTAAAATATAACATTAGTGCCTGTTAACGCTGTTAATGCCAACACAGCATATTAATTATCGTAATATGTTCAGTGAACAGTGTGCAAGTTAACAAAATGCTGTAACATTGCTGAGAGAAACATTTTTTTTTTTTTTTTTTTTTTTTTAAGGAAGATGTAGGAAATTAGGAGGAATGGAGGGAAGAACAGTATGAAAAACGGAAGGAAAGTAGGAGAATAACAGTTGGTGGGCTGACCATGCGTGTGTACAAATGTTTTTTACGTTCCTGACCGGGAATGGAAACCCAGACCTCTAGATAAAAGTCAGGCAGGATAAAAATCATTTGTACCCATGCGTGTAATGTGTCTCTCCAACATATAAAAACGCTCGTGTTGTGTCTGGGATAGATTAAAACTGCTCTGTTACTTGCCGCGTTGCGTGGGGCTGAACAATAATCCTTACGTGTTGTGACTGAAATATATCCTCCCATAATGGATCCACCAGGTTCATCAAAAAATTCAGGTGGGTCAGCTTTTATCACGCCATGGTGTAATGGCATCAGTGCCTGACTTCTATCTAGAGGTCTGGGGTTCGATTTCCGGTCAGGAGCGTAGAAAACATTTGTACACACTCGTGTAATGTGTCTCTCCAATATATATATATATATATATATATATATATATATATATATATATATATATATATATATGTATGTATGTATACATGAGAAGAGATGAGGTAGTGAAAGAGTACCTGCAGTTGGGCGGATAGAGTTGTGCATTGTTTTGGGCGGAGTAGGGCGAGTATCGGTCCAGGAGCCAGATCATCACCCCGGTCACCACCAGCGCTGCCACGATGGACACCCACACTTCTGCACGCAGCACCATCATGAACTTGAACAGGTTCTCCTCGCGCTGCCTCTTCCGAATCACTGAACCACAAACATCATCAACGTAATCGGATAATAGAAAAAGGTTGGGTGTGTGTGGAAAAACGATTGCTAGAGCAGAATTAAAATTAGGAACTCTAGATGAGAAATTTTAGCAATTATGTTCTGCTACCATCGCTGGAAAGAAAAGGAGCTAAAATGCCATTACTACATTCCATAACAAAGTTGAAAAGGAGAGACCTGACAAGGAGTGAGGAGAGTAGGGGTCGATAACAAGACAGAGAAAACGCAAAACAGATGCTAAGTAGAAATAAAGGGAAGCACTTAAAAAAAAAAAAAAAATCGCTACACTTGCTCCACACGGATATGCGGGAATACTTGACAGACAGACTGACAGACAGACAGAATACTGATGACACTGAACACACTGTTATGAATCAGCTTACCAATCGAGATGCCCGACTGGTCAAAGTAAGGAGCCACGAAGTCTATAACCTCCTCCCTCTCTGACGTCATGGTGAGTGGCGCCACGATGATGTCTGTCACCTGTTCAAGATTGAAAGTCAGGAGCAAAACTTCACATAGTGTTCCACTGTGTCTATACAAATTTAGGACGTGTCCGTCACTTTCCCCCCTGACGCATTATATCAAAGAGATTTTTCTGTAAACAAAGAAACTTGCAAACTTAGCTTATAAGTATTATCCAGCAGACCAAAATCAGAATAGGTGAAATATTAAGCAAACTTTTATCCCCCACTATACGCACGGCTGACCTCAAAACACACCACGAGAACCGTATGCTTGTCGGACTAGGAGTGGTCGTAAAAACCCTTGCTCATTGATTCAGTTTGTCTATTACATCCTGTTGCAAGCTACGTCGATAACCAGATGACACAGATAAATTACAAGCAAAAAAATAGCTATATGAATAAAGCGTGACATGCCAAAAAAAAAAAAAAAAAAAAAAAAAGGAGCCCACGTGCTAAAATGTCTACTATGCCATCGACAACACACACCCCTCCAAATGCAGTCCTCATTTCGTATAAGTGGAATGTTGATTATCGTATGTTATCTCTACCTAAACACAGGCTTATGGATAACTTTCGTCACTTTCGTAATTATTGTATCCATCTTTCTTCAGACACGATCAATTGCTATTGTTCTGTAGATCCTTGCTAATAAGGACTAATGTTCCAGCAAGAAGAAATGACTCAGCATATATTTTTTACCTTTGTGTAGATGAGCTCAGAAGTTCCTTAAGCAAAACTAAATCACGACCATTATTAAGGGACTGTCTCAAGCCATTCATGTACATACAAGATCACTTACAGACACCCATAATTATTGTCATATCATATAGTGTGCCACCCACTGTGCCAAGGATTTGTGAATTCAACTATGCAACTCACCCCATTAGCAAGATCCGCAACCAGTCCATTCCACGAGCCGTTCTTCTGCCTGGCGCCGTACTGGCCGTCTGCTGGAAACACGAACTCGTAGTCGAATTTCATCAACTCTGCCAAGCGGGCGGCCAGCTTTACACAGTAACCCTCATAGTCGTTAGGATCGGTACTGTTCGTTTTCATGGATTTTGCCTTTCTGCTCACCCACGGTCTTGCCTAAGAGTCACAATTATTTAAATGTTACTTATAAGACTAAATCACCTAAAAAATTAGTGTAATATATATTTTTTGAATTTATATCTTCTGTTCACACTCCAGAGGGGTGGAAGATTTCAGCACCTATATTATGCATTGTTGATGAACAAGAAGATGTACTCAATTTGCTGTTCCCTACTTTGTTTCCAACATTTCATATTACATTTACTGTATAGACAATATATAAGTGCAGGCAACTATCACAGTGCTGTTGCTCTTACTGTAGCTCAACCCCGGTCTGCCTTGCCAAACAGACCAGTCGATCGCAGGTAGCAATTACCTCTATTGGGTTATCCCATAGTTTTCTTACACCGGTGGTGTGTTTACATCTTATTGTGGCATCTCTTGTGCAGTGTTCCATTAGGTAGGCTATGTTGTGGGGCCTATTCTTCAAGCGGGGCACGTGTGATCTGTGATTCCAAACAGTTCAAACCTAAGCTTGTAACTGAGAGGGCTATATGATGTCCTAATCTTAGTCTAGCTAGGTGAGGTCGATCAGCTCTGTTTAATGATACCCCTGATGGGTGGACGTCGGGAGGGAGAGGTTGTAGTGTTGTGTTCTGATCAAGGTGTTGTATAACCCTGCTTATGAAATCAGTAGGTTTTTGTAGGTGTTTTCTTCATTGCTTGTGTTGGAATGTCTGGATGTGGGATATTTTGAAAAGGATCTGGTAATGTCTGCGGGGCGACTGTTGTATATGCCTAGTTGTGTTGTGTGGCAGTGCCATATAAAGACAGAGATGTATGATAGCGAGGACTGCCGCGTAGAACTGTGCCTCTCATGTCAGGATATTCTCCAACACGGAGTAAGTAAGCTAAGGGAGTGGTACTGGTGCAGCCAATGATGATGCTTGAGTGTTCTGTGTGATCTGCTATGTGTTTTAGTGGATTTTAGGATAGAGGCCCATGCCAGGGAAGCATAGGACACTGATCTAAAATATTGCTTGTAGAATAGAGAGAAATATTTGTTTTTGTTGTTCAGAATCTGACGCTTTAATTGCCCAGAGTGCACTGAGTCCGAGGGTGCACCACCTCTTGAATTCTTGTATCGGATCCTTCAAGTTGCATCCAGTGTCATCTGTCACTAACAGATCTTAATGCAAGGAGTGTGTGGCACAAGTAAATTGTTAAGTGTCATGTAAGGGATATACCTGTGTTCATGATTGCTACTGGTGATGAATGTAGGAGCGGGTATGGCAGGAACGATTGTTTGCCTGTTACCCTCGACCCGTCCGTGAAGTGTGTTGAGGTAGTCTCGTTGCGCTGTGCAGGCTGTGTCCGTCATGTGGCGTATGGTTGTGATGGTAATATCATCTGCACTGGAGGCAATGTCTGTAGGTGCTTGGGGTGTGGAACATCAAGCATGTTTAGGCTGAAGAGTGAGGGTGAAAAAACGGAGCCCTCCATAATAATTATTTTTGACTGTGAGGATGTGTGAGTACTGTCTGGTGTGTGGAGTTTTGTGTTTGCATGTAAGCTTTGTTTTTTTGTGGGACTGGAATATGTATGTTGTCATCGCGATGAAAGTGTTCAGTTTGTTCTGGTGCGAAGGTTATCAACATTTAATTGCAGTATGTTTATGCTACATCTTCGGGGTGATGGACGCCTTGTGTGGGTCGGTATTGTAGGTTTAGTGTTTGTGCACAAGGGCTGAGTTGTGGTGGATGTGGTTGTGCGACCAGGGAGGTTGTTGGTCGAGGTGGGCGGCATTGTGTTTTGTGTGACAAGAGGACTGTTTGTGGATGTGCAGCGCCTGTCACATACACATGTCCTGTGGTCTTGTCAGATTTTGGAAGTGTTGTACACGTGGCATGGATCTAGTCTCTGGATGAGATGCACTGAACAGATTCAAGTGTTCGTTTCGGGTTAGTTAGGAAGGATTGCTCTCAATGTCTCCATGAACTGTGAGGAGAAGGGAAATGACTGCAGGAGTATCATTTCCCTATGTGTAAAAACAAAAACGACAAAGGAAGCAGCTACCCTTGTGAACGTCAACAAATGACTCTTGGTTCAGGAAATTAAAAAAGAGGAGCACTATGATTTATACATCAGAGACTAACTAGGAGTGTGCCGATTTTGAAGAAGCGCCTGATGGGTGAATGCTCGTAGTCCGGGTTGAGGCTGAGTCGTCCTTGAGTGGTCCAGGTACCCACGTCCTGGGTCTTAGAGCTGTTGATCGCCTGGATGTTGAACTTTAGCTGTGGAGTCACCTGGCGCTTCTCAGAGAGCCATTCGACTTTTGACCACGACTTCAGTTCCTGTGTTGATAGGCTTATATAAACACCAACTTGATATATTTTCTCTGGCGGATGAATGGACAAGGGTTATATGTTTGGTGTAGTTTGATTTGTTTTTCTTTAGCTGTGATGTGTTTGTTTGTCTGTCTGTCTGTCTGTTAGTTAGATTATGGAAAATAACAGCGTGGAATTCCGTCAAATTTTGCGTAATGATTCAGCAACACCAGAGGAATAGGTGATTATTATTATTATTTTTTAACCAAAATGAACGTAAGTCCTAGGCCAACAGTAGAATCATCTCAGTTTCGATCTGATTTTGACCAAACTTGGTGGAAAGGTTGAGATATGCGAAAGAAACTTGTGATTCAGTTCTGAGAACATTCGGTCACAGGTAAAGAATGCAGGGCAAGGTCAATGGTTCAAGATTTTAACTTAAATATGTTTTTTTCAGTTTGGATCAAACTTGGTGTAAGGCTTTAAGAGTCGTCAAGGATGAAAGTACAGTATTATGTTTTCAGAACAACAGGTCAAACGACTAGGTCACAGGGTGAAATCAACTGAACGCCTGTTGTTCGATATCGGCCAAACTTGGTGGATGGATTAAAGGTAAGGTAAGGATAAAGTAATTCGATTTTGATAGCAATCACTTTCTGAGAACTTCTTCTATATATATATATATATATATATATATATATATATATATATATATATATATATATATATATATATATATATATATATATATATACAGAAAGAGAGGGGGGGGGGTGATAAGTAAAAGGTAGGACAGAAGCAGATGTTACGAACATTTGTGTGCATTAATGGTCTAATTTCTTTCTTTCTTTCTTTCTTTTTTTTTCAATACCGAGCTCAATTTACTTGCAAGATGAGATATGCAAACATTTAGCACTATGATAATGCAATGAAAACTTAATTGATTAGACAACTCAAAAAATACCAGTGTTGCTTCCCACCGTTTCCAGGGTCGAGTAGAACGAGGTTGTGGTGGGTGGTGAGGCTGGGGCGTTGCCACAGGTACCAACCACGTTCTGTCGTCCATCCGCCTTGAGGGCCTTGACCAACGTCATCACTGCGTTACGCGTCAGCTCCCGGGGGATCTGATAGACGGGCAAAAGACAGGGAGGTCTGAAGTCGGTGAGGTCTGGAAACGCTGTAGTGCCAGTTTCCAATTAGTTGTCTTTAAGCATGCAAGAATTTTGATGTACAGGCTGAGGTCAGTAACGTATTCTGTACAACGATGGAAACGCTGTATAGAAATATATTCATTGCATCGCTGTTATATGTTTGCAAGCACTATACAGGTGTTACCAAAATTTACGTAGTATTAAAGGAACGGGAAACTATATCGAGTGAAGTGGTATCATGGGTACGAGAAGTAGTATTACTAAGGGAGCGTCCTCGTGCGTTGGAACAAGGGCTGGCAAGATATATAACCAACACAGTAACGAACAAGCTGCAAATTGAAATTGAAATTCATCGATAAATTTTCGAGATATCTTATAGACAAGCAAACCCGGGACTCGAGCTCAGAGTACCGCCAAAATTTAATCAGTTCTTTCCTGCCCCATGATCCACATATCCACAAAATTTCTCTGAAATCCATCAATAACATTTTGAGATATCTTGTGGACAAAACAAACAAAGAGGCATCCATAACATCCTCCTACTCCGTTGGCGGAGGTAATGAAGGTCAGCAGCACCAAAGGGAATGTAAACTACCAAGAGCAACGCCGGATTGTTTGTAAAGAAGAGAAATATAATTTACTACACTATTACAGAACAGTGGCAACAGAAATCAAAGCAATATCATAGAGACAAAACTGTACTGCAGTTAATATAGCGCCTCAGTTAAGAAATTACATCGAAGATGGATGTCACCTGAGAGAGAGAGAGAGAGAGAGAGAGAGAGAGAGAGAGAGAGGTAATATCACAGTAGGTCGACTGCAGGCCAGCAGCAAAGGACAGAATCACAGACAGCTTACATCTTTGAATAGCAGTTTCTCAGAATGTCACCCAAGAAGAGCACCATACATGAAGACGTCATCAGGGAAAGACAGCACCACAGGAGGGTAATATCACTAAAAGACAATGCAGAAGGACAAGAGCACGAAAGTACATCATAGGAGAACACCACAGGTGGCCAACGCAACAGGATAACGCTACAAAAACCACAGGACAACTTCACAGCACATCACCTATGAGCAATACCACAAAAAACAACACAGCAGTTGAACAGCACTACAGAAGGATATCACGACTGGAAAGCAGCCTAGTACAGCATGACGGACAACATTACAGAAGAGCAGTAACACAGGACAGTAGCCCAGGACAACACCATACAAGAACAACATCACGGAAGGAAAGCACCACAGGACTACACCAGAGAAAGAATACGAGTACAGCCCTTGATAATATCACAGAAAGACAACACCACAGAACACCACCACAGACAGACATCACCACAAGACTACACCACAGAAAGACACAACAGGAGAACACCACAGATAGACGCCACAGGAATACACCACAGCAAGACAACACCACAGGACACCACCACAAAAAAACAACACCACAGAACACCACAACAGAAAGACACCACAGAACACCACAACAGAAAGACACCACAGGACACCACCACAGAAAGACACCACAGGACACCACCACAGAAAGACACCACAGGACACCACCACAAAAAAACAACACCACGGAACACCACAACAGAAAGACACCACAGAACACCACAACAGAAAGACACCACAGGACACCACCACAGAAAGACAACACCACAGGACACCACCACAGAAAGACAACACCACGGAACACCACCACAGAAAGACAACACCACAGGACACCACCACAGAAAGACAACACCACGGAACACCACCACAGAAAGACAACACCACGGAACACCACCACAGAAAGACAAGACCTCGGAACACCACCACAGAAAGACAACACCACGGAACACCACCACAGAAAGACAACACCACGGAACACCACCACAGAAAGACAACACCACGGAACACCACCACAGAAAGACAACACCTCGGAACACCACCAGAGAGAGACAACACCACAACATTACATCACAGACAGACCACACCAGAATCGGAGTCACTGACCTGGAGATTCTGGCAGTCACAGGAGCCGCTGGGCCTTATGTTCCTGGCGATGCAACACACTTCCTCTGCAGGCGTCATCAGCGTCAACCCCATGGAACCCTTCAGCAGGCCCCCGCTGCGGGTCAGATGGGGAAGAGAAGGAGGTAAGTCGCTGAGTAGTAAGTGATTCGGGAGGTAGATATGTAGGTACAGTAGAATGGTACAGTGATGTGGTAGGGATACAGTAGATCACTCCGTGGATATGTTGATACAGCAGTTCAGAAAGGAAATACGTTGGCAGTTCAGTGGGTAGATATGTAGGTAGTCCAACAGGTAAATATGTATGTACTTTGGTAAGTAGACATGCAGGTAAAGTGGATGTAGGTAGTTTGGTAGGAAGATGTGCAGTTAGTTGGGTATAAAGATGTCTAAGTAATCTGGTGAGTAGATGTGCAGGTACTTCGGTAAGTAGATACCGAACCTGACACAGGTTTCCACGTACCTATCCAGCTTCCTTTCATCAGATTACTTCTTTTGCAAAATCAGCTCCTCAGACGTGAGGTGTGTTGAATCAACTCCGAGACTTTTTAAATCCTAATCATTTACTGAACTTGTGCTGAGGCCTTATTCACCATATATGAAGGCCATGAGTGTGTGTGTGTGTGTGTGTGTGTGTGTGTGTGTGTGTGTGTGTGTGTGTGTGTGTGTGTGTGTGTGTGTGTGTGTGTGTGTGCGTGCTTGCGTGCGTGCGTGCGTGCGTGTGTGTGTGTGTGTGTGTGTGTGTGTGTGTGTGTGTGTGTGTGTATTCTCATCAACCTCCCAGCTCTTAGTCTCTCTCTCTCTCTCTCTCTCTCTCTCTCTCTCTCTCTCAACACACACACACACACACACACACACACACACACACACACACACACCACTACCGGAGTGATGACCACAACAACAGCACAAACTTTGACCATCGTTGCCATCATTACTACATCACCACTACCATTAAAACAACAGCATCACCACAAACAAGATCAACAACAATAACAATAACAACAAGTACAGCAGCAGCAGGAGCGGCAGCAGAGCAAACATAACTACTTGAGTGACCATCACTACCACCGTGACTACAATAACGACAGCGTCCATTATCGTCGCTTCATGATTACATTCAACAGCAATCATGCCGTTGCTAAAATTACCATCTCAGACATTTCCCATCTTATAGCTATTATCACTACCATGGCTATTACTGTAATCATCCATGGTAACGGAACCTACCGCTAAAAACAACCAGTGGCATCACAGGGGAGGATTCCATTAAGATCTCGTAAATATCATGGATCTGAGTGACATAACACAAATGTGATACACAAACTCATTCAGTAACAAACAAGAACAACAGCAAAAGAGTGCAATATCACGCCCATTTGCATCGAATATTTGATTTTGCCTTGTGGTCTTCCACTGACGATAAAATTTTATCATATGGGCGCAGTGATTCAAGCTGTCTTTTCACAATCTCACCACCTTCAGGAAAGTAATTTTAGTAACGTATGCAACACAAATAGTAATCCGCTCATTTTTTATACAAAAAGTGTATAGGACAAACAAAATATACTTATTTGGGGGTACACAAGGAAGCAGCCAAATCGTCCGCGGCAACATATTTACCGGGTGGAAGCGTTGATTAACGACAATCTCGCCAACGGGACGCTTCAGCGCATCAAACATTCAGAGCTATAGGAAACCTAGTGATCCAACGTAACCTAACCTAATCTAAAAAGTCACCGAATACCTACCAGGCCGAATCCCAGTCGCAGTCCAAACCTATTAAACCTAATATAATCTATCCTAACCTAAGCCGTCCTAACATATCCTATTCTGTCCTATCCTAACCTAACCTAGCCTAAACGATATACTCGAAAAATAACATATCTGTAAGGAATCTGAACTTACGCCAAAAATTAAACGTGCGTTAGGGGCGTTTGTCAACATGTTTTGCTACGGGTGGTAACCATCGTAATGACACTATGTGCAATATAAGAAGTATTTTCCTATTTCACAGGTAAAATAAAAAAAAATGTCCAGTATCTAGGGCAATCTATGGAACATAACTAATACCATATTAAAGGTCTAGTTCGGTGGATATCTGGAAGACGGGCACTCATGTGGTAAAGTATTAATGCACTAATTACTCTTAAAATGGAAATACTTTCTTCTTGCCTAACATTTAATCCTTTCACAAAGTAAGGCTCACATCAAATGAAAATTGTTTGAACTGGTCTTGCTATGTGACTTTGGCTACTGATCTTTCCTTGTGATCTTGATTTTTGACTGGCTGTTCTCAGACTCGAATATCTCTTTCCTTCTTCTTCTTCTTCTTCTTCTTCTTCTGAACCCCTCCACAAAGTTTAGCTTAAAGAACATAAAATCTGTTCAAGTTAACCTTGCCATGTGACCTTGACCTTTAACCTATTCTCCAAAACATTAGGTTAACCGCTTGAGTGATCTTCATCATCAATTCAGATCAATATCGTGTTAGTTATTTTGATCACAGACACACGGGTCATGCTTTGACCTTGACATATTACTGATTGTTCTCAAAACTGAATCACTTCGTTCTTGCCTGACCACCACAAGGTTTGATTCACATCAGGAAAATGTTTAAATTGGTCTTGTACTGTGACCTTGGCATTTGTCCTTTCCCTGTGACCTTCATCTTTGACTGATTGTTCACAAAACTGAATCCTTGTACGCTTCTCCTGGGCACGTCACCTTAGATCATCATCATCTTTAAGTCCACCAAGTTTAGTGGCTCTAGCTTAAATCTTTCGTGGAAAATTAGGTGATGTACAGAATATCCGGAAAAGTTCCAATTTTTTATCCCAGGAGGGTCAAGGTCATTGATCTTGTGCATGTTACCTTAGGTCACTGCAGTCTATAAGTCCAAGTTTGGTGGCTCTAGCTTTAATCCTTCATGGAAAATTAGGTGACATCAAGAATATTCGGAAGAGTTCTAATTTCTTACCCAAGTCAGTTTCAAAGAATAATTAACCTATTGTAACCAGACTCCTTGCTGCACTCCGTTCACCATCAATCTGTATTATGGTAAAATTTCAGCTTCTTAACTTAAGTGGTTCTTGAGATAGCATGACTGACTCTTTTTTCTGTGTTCTGAGTAAAATATCTGGAGATCCAGTTGATGGATTGCCACCATATTAGGTCAAAAGAAGCAGACAGGTCTCCAACTCGGTTGACCAAGTTGGAAGGAACCAGGTCAAATAGCCTTTGAAAAATTGCAATTTTAAAATAAGTAAAACCAATAATAATAACTAGAACACTTTAAAATTTTCCACGGACAATTTTGATAAAGAAAAAGTTCCCACAGTCACTGCCTGCTAGGAACCGAGCTATAAATGGACCATGAGGTCAAGGTCACTGATCTTGTGCATGTCACCTTATGTCATCACAGCTTATGAATCCACCAAGTTTGATGGCTAAAGCTTTAATCCTTAATGGAAAATGGAATATCTGGAAAAGTCCCGATTTTATACCACAGGCGGTCTCAAAGAATATTCTACAGATTAGAACCATATTCATTTCTGCACTGCATCCACCTTAAGGCTATACTGTGGCATAATCTCAGCTTTCTACCTTAAGCAGTTCTTGAAACAGAGAGGCTGTTTTACGTTTCTGTGTTTAAAAAAATATCGGAGATCCGCTTGACGAATTGCCACTATATTAGGGCAAAAGACGCAAACAGCTGTCCGACTAAGTTGGCCAAGTTTGAAGGCTCTAGGCCAAAGAGCCTTTGAGATATCACAGTTTTAAAATAATTAATAATAAGAAGAACAATGATGTTGATAAAAACAAGAAAACTTTCCACATGGATGTATGAAGTTTTAAAAGTGATATCTACAAAACAAAACT
>NC_137046.1:22239948-22342448 GCF_032717465.1 Coenobita brevimanus
GATGCAATTTTAGTAGTAGTAGTAGTAGTAATAATAGTAGTAGTAGCAGTAGTAGTAGTAGCAGGAGGAGGAGGAGGAGGAGGTGGAGGAGGAGCTAATGCAGTTAAAGGAGTTATTTGCCAAAATACTACGTTATCCTGGCAAATGGATTTCAGTATTAATTAATGTAAAGTACTAAACATTGAGTGAAGACGAAGGCGAGCTGCAAGGCTTGGTGGATGAGTTTGGGAGAGTGTGTAAGAAACGGAATCTAAAGGTGAATGTAGGGAAGAGTAAAGTGATGATCTTTGAGAGAGGTGAAGTCAGTGAATGTACAGCGAGGTTGGATGGTGAGGAACTGGAAAATGTGAGTACGTTTAAGTACTTGGGTAGTGTGATGAGTAAGGATGGAGGTTTGGAGGGTGAAGTGCTTGAAAGGGTACAGCAGGGAAGAAAGGTTGCTGGTTCTTTGAAAGCAGTGATAAGAAACAGGGAAGTGAGCATGGAAGTGAAAAAGTTACTACATGACAGTATTGTGATACCAACTCTAACGTACGGAAGTGAAGCTTGGACGTTGTTGGAAGGACACAAGTCAAGAGTGAGAGCAGTGGAAATGAGTTATTTAAGAGGAGCCTGTGGAGTCACATGGAGAGACAGGCTGACGAATGAGGATATAAAGGAGCGTTGTGGTGTGGATGTGGATGTGATAGGAAGCGTTATGAGGAACACACTGAGGTGGTTTGGCCATGTGGAGAGGATGGAGGGTGAAAGACTGACGAAGAGAGTGTATGTGAGTGAGGTGGAGGGGGGAAGAGGGAGGGGGAGGCCGAGGATGAGATGGAGGGATGGGGTGGAGAGGTATGTGAGAGAGGGGGGTGTGAGTTGGGAGCAGGGCAGTGAAATGGCGGGGGACAGGGCGACGTGGAGGCGATTTGTTTGTGGCCCCCCCAAACGGGATTGAGGCGTCTGGCAATAGATAGATAGACTAAACATTGGCAGTAAAAATGTAAGAGCAAGTTATAACATGCATAATACCCAACTAGATTGGGTAAACCATGAAGAAAACTTAGGAGTTACAATAACAAATGATTTTAAACCAAGTAAACAATGTACAGAAGCTGTAAAGAGGACCAATAAACTGACTGGATTCATAGGTAGAGCATTTGAATATTTATCCGATAATATCATCCTCACTTTGTATAATTCCTTAGTATGCCAACACTTGGAGTATTGCTTTCAACTTTGGTCAATGTATTACGTAATGGATATGGAGAAACTTAAGAGAGTACAGCAATATACAAAAGTCATGTGCGTTCTCAGATCGAATACTGTTCACCACTGAGGAATGGATGTGGAGCGGTTGCACTGAGGCAGGTGGATAAAATTCAAAATAAAGCTATTAGATTAATCACTAATCCTGCCATTATGCAGGACCTTCCTCCATTATCAGTTCATGGAGATGTTGCTTCTTTAGCGTTATTTTATCGATATTTTTACCTTAAGTGTTCTGACGAACTGGCTTCATTTGTTCCTCCCCTTCACATTTTTCCCGAGATACTCGGGCAGCTGCGAAATGGGAGAAATGGAGTTCCCCCGAGCTAAGCCCTGTATTGGACTATATAGCCCCGCTAGGGTTACAGGAGCGAGCTACCACTCCCGGCACGGCAGCCCGGGCGAGGCTCGAACTCGCAATCCCCCGATTACGAGTCCAGCGCGCTACCACTGTGCTACCGCGCCCCCCTCGGGCAGCTGCGAGAGCCCATGAACTCACACTCTCTCCCCCGCAATGCAGAACTTCTGCTTATCAAAATTCATTTATCCCCAGAACTACTACTCTCTGGAATTCACTGCCTGGGAGTTGTTTCCCACAAACATTTAATCCACTTCAATTTAAATCCAGTTGTTATAAATATTTTATGAGGATAAATATTTTATGAGGATGCCTTTAGGCACATGGACTTATTTTTTTTCCTTTGTTTTTCCTTCCTCCATTCATTATTAATACAAAAAAAAAAGTGACACCTAGATTGAGAAATAAATCATATGAGGAACATTTAGAAGCCCCGAATCTCTTTACCCTGACTAAACGAAGGTTATGAGGAGATTTATTTCAAGTACTCAGAATTCAGTACTCAAAGGATACGATATTGTGGCCATCGATAAATATTTCACAGTTGATCGCTCAAACTACACAAGAGGTAATGGTCATGAAATTGTTGGTAAACGACTTCCGTCAAATGAAGCTAAGCATTTTTTCTTTAACAGAGTTGTAAATATATGGAACAAATTGCCCACAAATGTAGCAAACAGTGATACAGTACTAACATTCAAAAATCGTTTGGAAAAGTATTTGTTATCTGACCCCCAGCTAAGTATGTTCACTCCTGAATAACACATTTCCATGGATTAATGGCTACAAAATTATGAGAAAGCGTTTCCAATCCCATTAAGCGAAATATTTCTTCAACTGAGTTGTATGTGTCTGGAATAGACTTACTTTTACCAGCTACGAGAAAGTTCATTCTCTTTCTGTCAACAAAACACACCGTAAACTTAATATACCCATACATAGTGTCGCGTCATGCCAAAATATATTTATCAATTTGTTAAATGTAAATCAAGTAATATAAGCACGGTAGGATCTGCACAGTTACGCCTGAGTTAATGGTCACTACTCTTACTTTCTACCTGTGATGGGCTGTGGATCACAGAGGGTCCTTGTTAGTTAAGTGACCACCATCGGGATTTTTTTTAAAGTACCAGGGGTCACTGCTTTGGGAGGAAACTTGTGTAATTGTCCCGCATGGGAAAGTTCCTTGTCACAGTGGAGTGAACGGAGCTGGGGCCTGATTGACTGCTGCCTAACTTAAAAGCGCCAGGCAAGGCTGCCGCACCATCCCTGAACATCCACTCTGTGAAATTTACACAATGTGTCTACAGACGTCCCATTAACTCAACTTGCCCGTACATAATGTCATGCCTTAGCTATTTGATTACTCATTTTACTTTACTACTTTCTCTTTCAGGTCATTCAAACTAGTAGCTTATAGATATAATATTAGAGAATATAATTTTTCTTTTTCAGTCTTTCCTATGAAAGTTCCATGTCAGCAGTTTTTCCATGCTGCATGGTGGTTCTTCTCACTTTTTCCTGGAGGGTTTGGAGGCTGGGAGAGCCTTCTTGCATCACTATCCTTGTCCTTCAGCATGTAGAATTAGATCTCACAGTCAAAGTCTACTCTGTAACAAACAGCCTCGAAAGGACCATAAAATCTGTTGCTGTTTGCATTCCTTGGTATTCCTTTGTATACCCATACCTTAGAGAAGATAAGTCTCTGAAATTATATCACAGCTACTACTGTTATCACCAGCATCCGTATCATTCTTTTCATTATCTGAAATTAACTTCTTCAGTAAGATGATGCCTCTTACATATCGTTGTCATCGTCAGGTGATTATATGCAGCTTAAGAGGGACCTCTCAGACTGAAAGTATTTGAATCAACTTCTAGTAGCATATCCATTACGATGATGTTTTGTGTTCTCTTGTGGCTACCAACAAACGCATTTACTAGGATTAGAAAGATCATGGCATGATCAGGTAAGTAACCATCGTCACTTGCTCTGAATGTTATGCCATGGTTACGAACAGTAGCACGAGCAAGGAATTACCACTGTCCTGATAATAACATTCACTAACACAGCTGCCACTATAAACACCAATAGTACTATAGCTTTTATATTTCCTTTTACACGTATTTCCTCAATTGTCACAGTATATGGGAAGTGTTCATTAAAGGCAAATCTTATGGTATTTTGTATTCTTTGGAGCATCAATTTTTTCTTTCTGCCTATTGTGTACAAGTATACCGTCCTCACTGTGTACCACCACTAACTTATTGCTGTAAGTGGTAATCCCAACCTCTCTCTCTCTCTCTCTCTCCAGCAGTATAAGAAATTATGTTCTGTACAATGGAAATTACTGCTGCTATCCAATCGTTTCTGTCACGAATATCTGCAGCACGATTCGCAGTCATGATGGAAAATTAATGAGACGGATGCAACACGGGGCGGCCAATTTACGATTTCACTCCCTCCCTCCCTCCCTCTCTCTCTCTCTCTCTCTCTCTCTCTCTGTCTTCCCTGTTACTAATTTTGCATCTGTCTTGAAATACTTTCAACCTTTCATGTTCTGTTTTTCTAAACAATATAAAATTTTAACTACCAGACCTCAGAGAAAGCAGTCAGATATTTTTAGGCCCGCGCTGATGATGTAAGAGAAGGCTGTGGTTATAGTGTCGGGCGAGAAAAATCCTGTGTGGTCGACAGCTCGTGACTAAAGGCAATGTATAATTAAGTTCATGGCGAGAGTGAAGTACGAGCTTGAGGAAGGTATGTGTAATCGCGTGACTAAGTTTTTTATGACTATTTTTACGAGTGTCTTCTCATGAAAGCACTATTACATTCACACTTGCGTCTGTGCGTACATCACTACTTACAGGAATGCATACGAGATGCTAAGTACATGTATAATAAAGATGTCTGTTCTCACTCTCAGAAGCATATACCTACGGTATTACGCACATTCCCACATTTTCAGAATCCAGCTTTTATCTACCTACATTTACTCGTATCTACCCACAACCTACCACATAGCTATACTTCACTCGTCCGCACACAAAGATACTTACCTACACCCAACCACGCAGAGCCACACTTCACCTAACCTATCCACGTGAAGTTACATCTATCCACACAGCCTCAATTTAGTGTAGTCCCTGAAACTGTAACTAGACATATTTCATTAGTCACTCACGCACACACACACACACACACACACACACACACACACACACACACCGCTCGCTGGTGCAGTGGTAACGCTCTCGCTTGCCAACTGGTGGACGGGAGTTCGCGTCTCGCTCAGGTTGCGAAAAAGTTTCACTGACGAAGTGGGTGGTTACTGTCCCCCTTGAGCAAGGGGACGGGTGTGTGCGTGTGTGGAGGTCACAGCCTTGCCCTTAGATCGGACTATATGAGCTCTCAGCTCCCTTCCGGGAGGGTAAAAGCTGACGATCACGACCATCAAGTGATCCTGACCGACCCGGTGAATTACACACACACACACACACACACACACACACACACACACAC
The DNA here is from genome assembly GCF_032717465.1 of Coenobita brevimanus. Taxonomy (NCBI): domain Eukaryota; kingdom Metazoa; phylum Arthropoda; class Malacostraca; order Decapoda; family Coenobitidae; genus Coenobita; species Coenobita brevimanus. The sequence continues at coordinate 22,245,081 of NC_137046.1, forward strand.
ACACACATCCCTTATGTACATGCATAAAATACTCTGTACATGAACATTTATACACGCACATACATCTTGTTCGCACACACACACACACACACACACACACACACACACACACACATATATATATATATATATATATGTGTGTGTGTGTGTGTGTGTGTGTGTGTGTGTTTCCTGCAAAGTGGGAAACCAGTCATTGAATAGAATGCCTAAAACTTCAAGACACGGTATAAAATAAAATCATCTGTGCACATGTCCTAGGTATTCTGTAGAATACCGCGTTTGTTTTAGACAACGCGTGAATCGAACAAAGTGCAGCAAACAGGCAAACTGTGAAATCAGTCATTTCCTTTACGTTAGGTTAATATTGGTTGCGGTTGGGTTAGGCTGGGATAAATCTAGGATAAGTTTGGATTACATTAGGCTAGGTTACTAAGGTTAAGTTTGATTAATATTAATAAACGCTTAACAGAGCATTCTTTTAAATTAATCCAGCCTACCTCTCCTAACCCAGTCTGACCAAACCTAGCCTAACCTAACTTAAACTTGACCTAGATTATCTCAGCCTAACCCCCTGTTGTCCATTATTTTATATTTTGCCAAAAATGCCAGACATTCTATTAAATACCTGGGCATTCTATTGAAATCCCTAGGTAGAGAATAAGGTCAGAAAAAAATTAGCTTATTTCATACTTTGCCAGAAAATGCTACCCAGTAATTTTATGCAATATCTTAATTTCACACGATGCCGGTAACATATATATATATATATATATATATATATATATATATATATAGTACATCCCCCTAGTACGTGCCTAAATGGGAGGCAGGGGAAGTCGCATACTAGGAATTCGCGTACTGTGAATACATAAACTTATGGGAAAAATTACATAATATGGGCGGCACCCTCCCTCATGGACAACCCTTGAGACGCCTTCCAGACCTAAGTATCGTACTATACAGAGAAACTATCTAAGACATAGTACCTAAGATAAAGTAAACCTACAAGATTATGGCTTTACTAGGTAAATCATTGGTGCTAGGTGGTGGTGACCATCATCCACTCACCTGATGTAATGCTGCCTACTTCTTCCTTAGCCTTTATCATTCTTTTTCTGGGCCTGTCCTCCTCTCTTCCTATATCTCCAATCTTTCCTGTCTGTTCTTATTGCTCTTCTTTCCTTTACAGGTGGCTTTACATTGAGTGACAAGCCTAATGGTTTCCTGCAAGCCAAGGAACCATTTAGAACGCTGGGTGGTAACCATATAACCAAACCATACGTGCTCCCTACGTGTCAACAAGTGGGTTGGTGAAGGGTTAGTGCCCCTCCCCGTAAAACCAATAACTCAAAGCCAAATGGCCACCCCTTACGGGATTATGGTGTCTGGCAATCGATAGATAGATAGATAGACCTTTACCTATTATTGCTTCTTGAGGGGGGCAATGTCGGGTACCTGTGTAACCCCGGATTTGGGCCGCTCTTCGCTGCCCGTCTCGCTTACAAGTTCAATTTGCATACTAATAAAAAATACACTAAAATAAAAAACAAAAATAGGTCCTCGTGTACAAAGGGGGTAGCATACTCAGAACTCGCGTACTGTGAAGATGTACTGTGTATATATATATATATATATATATATATATATATATATATATATATATATATATATATATATATATATATATTATTTTTCAATCAGCCACAAGTAAGCACTTTTCCTCCTCACACACACACACACACACACACACACACACGGATGAACACAGGCGTAATGGTCGACACTTCCACTCTCCATGAATATTTGACACAGGCTCTCCACACCGCCCCTCCTGCCATGCCACTCACATGGCTGTTAACACCACCACCCATACTACTACTACTACTACTACTACTACTACTACTACTACTAGTACTGCTTCTACCACTGCTAGTGTTAAAAGAAATGTGGAAAATTAAAAGAAAGTTCTGTATAAGCATATTAGTTGAAAGACTTCCTGTATTAAGTTATAAAGAAAAGGTATAGGGCATGATGGCTTACATTATGTTTTATTAGAGCATGCATCTGTGGAGTTTTTAAGTATTTTAATGTATTTTATCAACAGTGGTTTTACTCACTGTTATATACCTGTTAAAATACTGAAGGGTGATATCACTCCCATAATAAAAGATCTATGAAACGTAATGCAGCGGACTCCACTAACTATAGACCAGTAATGGTTTCATCTTGTCTTTTAAAAATTTTAGAACTTCATTTTTTGAATATATTAAGTGAGAAAGTATTTTTTGACTCCAAACAATTTGGTTTCTGTAATGGAATGTCTACAGGATATGCTTGTTTTTCATTAAAAGAAACCATTAGGCCTTATACAAAAGGAGTCAGATAATCAAATATTGCTGTTATGTATCCATCATAGGCCTTTGATAATTTTAGTCATTATAAACTGGGTCATAATTTACTGGAGAGAGAAGTTCCCCCTGACGTAACATAAATTCTAATTAAATGTGTAAGAAATCAGTTTGCAAGAATTACATTGAATGGGAGTAAAGTTATGTGTTCTACATTTAATAAAGGAGTGAGGCAGGGAGGAGTTCTCTCTCCTCTACTTTTTAAACTATTCATAGATAATGTTTTAAAAACTCTGACGGAAACTGATGTGGGTTGCTGCCTAGGGGTTGTAAGACAATGCAATTGCATATGCTGATGATATAGCTTTACTCGCTGATAGTGAAGAGCGTATTTTATATTTGTGCGACATATTTGAACAGAATATTAACAGTTTTAATTTAAGAGTTAACATAGATAAAAAAAAATCATATTTCATTGTAATAAGAAACAGGTATAATGTGTCCTTTATTAAAATCGGTATGAAGTGCTGAATGAATACAAATATTTAGGCCATATAATTCAAAACTACTTCTTTGATAATCATGATATTTCTTTCAAACTGAACTCAGTTTATGCTAAATTTAATTCAGTAATTAGAAAATTTAAGATTGTTAATGCACAGACGTTACTGTACTTGTTTAAAGCATACTGTGTGCCTGACTATGGTTTAAATCTTTGGAATATGAAAGATATACTTAGGAGCAATAAATTCAGAAGCTTTCAAAGTGCATTTGTAAATGCTTTCAAGAAAATATATAATGTCCTAAGATTAATAAGTAATCATAGTATATCCAAGGCAGCAGGATTACTTTTACTTAGACACCAAGTTGCACTAGTACAAGCTAGATATTTTAAAGCCTTAAGTAGGAAGAATAATGTGGTTTTTAGGTTATTTAATCAGCTCTCTGGCCCTCATGTTCCTTGTTTATTGAAACAATTTTATGATAAATATGAGTTAGATATATTGGATAGCTCTTTGGACATTATAAATGCTAGAAATCAATGGGTGCAAAACCATGAGGAAACAAGCGGTGTGGAGTTAATGTAAATTTTGAATAAGATGGATGTGTATGTATTCAAACTGTATATATGGGTTTTATTTATTTATTTTTTTTTATAACCAGTGAAATTGAATCCACTCCTCGGTCTGATTGTTAATGATATATTTATTGTAAACATTTTATTATATTCAGCTGTTAAATGATTATCTATAGTATTTATGATGATGAAATGTATTATACTTCACGTATCGCAAGATACAAAATAAAGACAATTAACTGACTGATTGATTGATTGATTGACTACTGCTACTACTACTACTACTACTACTACTACTTTTTTTTTTTAATGCGAGGAAGAAGGAACCAAAGGCCATGAGCCCGCAGTAACAGTTCCCTCCAAGAGAAAAACAAAATACAAGAGAGAGCCAAATTCAAGATCCGATCATTTTGAGATGCCTGGACACATTGCGTTTGAAAGACTGGAGATCATAGGAAGCAGGAAATACAGACAGAGGGAGACAGTTCCAGAGCTGACCTGTTGCATAAATGAAAGACTGGGAGTAACGGTTAACTCTTGCATTAGAGAGTTGGACAGAAAAGGGATGAGAGTTTGCTGCCAGACGGGTGCTACGAGCTCGTCGTAGAGGTGGAGGAATGCAAGCAGACAGTTCAGAGGAGCAGTGACCATTAAAGTAGCGATAGAAAAGAGATAAAGATGCAACAGTGCGGTGAAGAGACAGAGGTTGAAGGGAGTCAGTACGAGGAGGAGAGTTAATGAGACGAAAAGCCTTTGACTCCATCCTATTGAGAAGAGCTGTATGTGGGGAGCCTCCCCACACATGAGAGTTGTACTCCACACAGGGGCGGATAAAACCCCTGTATAGAGTCAACAATTGTGCAGGGGTAAAGAAAGAGCGGAGTCGGCTTAGCACACCCAATCTCTTGGAAGCAGACTTTACAAGAGATGCAATATGATCTTTCCAAGATAAGTCCCGAGTAAATGAAACCCCAAGCATATTCAAGGATGATGCAGGATTAAGCTGAATATTATTAAACATTAGTGGGTACACCTGTGGAAGACTTTGTCGGGCTGATAGGTGTAAGAACTGAGTCTTAGATGCATTAAAGACAACCATATTATTTTTACCCCAGTCAGAGATACGAGCCAAGTCAGACATTAAGTGTGCCATACTACTATTACTACTACTACTACTACGCTACTTCTACTGTTACTGCTGTTGCTGCTGCCGCTGCTGCTGCTGCTGCTACTGCTACTACTACTACTACTACTACTGCTACTACAAACACCACTAGTATTACTATACCTCGTACCAATTAATCTGGCCAGGCATGTATGGCAACACTGTTCCTGCCGAGATCCTGATTAGCTGGAGATGTTTGTTCGATTTCGTTGTTGCTAAAACTGATACTTTTTTTTATTATCAGATGTGATACTGAGTTTGTCGACAATACAATCGTCAAAAGCAATAAGGAATCCGTTTTATACTTATCAATAATGAAGTTTCGTAGGAAGATAGAGATATTGAGTCAACAAAGTATTTTAACAGTCCGAGTAAAGGTCAGCATTCGAACAATTCCTTTAAATCTCTGACACTCCGTAATATAACAGAAAATTAAGGAAACCTACTTAATCTAAGCGTTGGTATAACACATTTAAATTTTAAGATCAGTCCGTACTGTGATAATGGAGGATATATAATGAAATAGTTTTCCTTTAGCTTACTTTGATTTTTCGCAATTTTTTCAAACCTCCCTACCTGCAGAACTCGTCTTTTCATTAGATTTTTTAATTATTCAGAGTTGTGGCACGATTTAAGGGTGCGGACTGATCTTAAAATTTAAATGTGTGTTATACCAACGCTTAGATTAAGCAGCTTTCCTTAATTTTTCTGTTATATTACGGAGTGTCGGAGATTTAAAGGAATTGTTCGAATGCTGACCTTGACTTGGACTGTTAAAATACTTTGTCGACTCAATATCTCGATCGTCCTTCGAAACTTCATTGCTGTTAAGTATATAACGGATTTCTTATTGCTTTTGACGATTGTATTGTCGACAAACTCGGTATCACATCTGATAATAAAGAGTATCAGTTTTAGCAACAACGAAATCGAACAAACACCTCCAGCCAATCAGAATCTCGGCAGGAACAGTGTTACCATACATGCCTGGCCAGATTAATTGGTATGAGGTATAATGCTCTTGTTGCTATTACTACTACTACTACTACTGCTGCTGCTGCTACTACTACTACGGCTGCTGCTGCTGCTGCTGTTACCTCTGCTGTTGCTGCTGCTGCTGTTGCTGCTGCTGCTACTACTACTACTGCTACTGCTGCTACTACTACTACTACTACTACTACTACTATTACCACTACTGTACTACTGCAGTACTGCTGCCACCAGCGAGGCCCATGTGTCCTGTGTTATTGTTGGCAGTGTTGCAGTTCCTAATACTATAATAACACTTCTACGGCAACCTGCTACTCTGATCATTGTGTTTTGTCAGGAGTCCCTCCATCAGTCTCACCATTCACTCCACATCCTCCATTCCAGCAGCTGACATGAAATGGCTGCTATCACTTGTATGACCACCACCACCACTACAATCTTAACACCTGCAACTATTACTACTACTACTACTTACTACAACTACGACTGCTGACTACTAGTGCTACTACTACTGTAGTACTACTACTACTATTTCTACTACAACCACTACTGGTGACATCCTCCTATTCCTTGCTGGAACATCACTACTGCCTTGTGAATAAATAATATACCGATTTTCCATGTGCGTGTTCTCTGATAATAATGCTTCTGACACTGAACAAACAAAAGTTCGTGTGTTTCTTCACGTTGCTGTAATGAACTAACACAGAAACCGACCGTCTCGCCCTCGGTACAAAACTAATAACATGTGTGCTTTCCTGCTACACATGCCGTCATGTCTATCTACCTATCTATATACCGAGGCGAGACAAAGACATAGAAACAGATTTTTCCTTCTATTCCTCTCTCTCTCTCTCTCTTTCTTTATATATATATATATATATATATATATATATATATATATATATATATATACTACTGCCAGACGCCATAATCCCGTAAGGGGTGGCCATTTGACTTTGAGTTAGTTGTTTTACGGGGAGGGGCACTAACCCTCCACCAACCCACTTGTTGACACGTAGGGAGCACGTATGGTTTGGTTATATGGTTACCACCCAGCGTTGTAAATGGTTTCTTGGCTTACAGGATATATATATATATATATATATATATATATATATATATATGCAGACTGACCACAGGACAATTGAAAACAGGGATAGTAAGTACTTTCGCATAGTGCATCTTCAGAGTTAGTTTCTGCATATATATATATATATATATATATATATATATATATATATATATATATATATATATATATATATATATATATATATATATATATAATGTGCGTGTGTGTGTATGTATGCATGTATCGATTGATAGACATATACTCTAGTGATATGGATTCAGATATAGCTATGGACACACGTATAGCTATAGTTAGACAGACATAGAATATGTGAGGAATATACGTTTGTAATTCTTTAGAGGCCAAAAATAATAAACAACTACTGCCTTTTGATGAAACGTCGAGAACTCGGGCCCCCAGCTGTCGAGGCAAAGCGTTGACGGGTGTGCCTCAGCCAAGCCCTGCGCACGGACTAGCCATACGATTTCCATGACCTTGTTGACCTAATGGGGTCATTGGCCCTTCATGCTCTACCACTGATAAAAGTCGGACGAAATCCTTCACAGGATTCAGGAGATATCGTGCTCACAAGGAAAAACTAGAGCTTGACCTTTGACCCCTGAACCTTGCTGACCTAACCATTTCATTGTCCTTTCATACTGAATCAATAGCATAAGTCTAGTCGAAATCCGTCATGGGGTTCAGGAGATATCGCGGCCACCAGAGTGCAACAGGCATACGGACCCACGCATGCACGCACCCACCCTCGCACGCACTCATGGAGAGACCAAGCACTAAATGCCTCCTCCACCATAGGTAGGTAGAGTCATAAAAATGCTTTTAAAAAAAGGAGTCTATATCCCTGAGATTAATATTAGCGACTTTGCACCATCAGGGAGATTTGTTTGTTTAGTTAACTTGACTTTCGGGGCCAATGTGATGGTTTCTCAGCATCCACCACTGTAGTGTGTGTTTCATCATCTGAATTTAAATCATAAGGGGTTAACCCAAAACTAGTTAACAGTTAACCTTGCCTTCAGTGAAGCCTTAATACCTTCATTTCATCCGCTTTATTACACACACACACACACACACACACACACACACACACACACACACACACACCGCTCGCTGGTGCAGTGGTAACGTTCTCGCTTGCCAACTGGTGGACGGGAGTTCGAGCCTCGCTCAGGTTGCGAAAAAGTTTCACTGACGAAGTGGGTGGTTACTGTCCCCCTTGAGCAAGGGGACGGGTGTGTGCGTGTGTGAAGGTCACAGCCTTGCCCTTAGATCGGACTATATGAGCTCTCAGCTCCCTTCCGGGAGGGTAAAAGCTGACGATCACGACCATCAAGTGATCCTGACCGACCCGGTGAATTACCCGGTGACTTACACACACACACACACACACACACACATCTGGTACAAGGAAATAGATAGATAAACGGATGGAGAGAGAGAGAGAGAGACAGAGACAGACAGACAGACAAACAGACAGACAGACAGAGACAGACAGACAGACAGACAGAGAATGATGGATTGTTTTTATTTACGGTATTTTTAAAAATGCTTGCATCATCATCTAACGCTGTGGTATGCAAAATAATTCTGGAATTTTTCTCTTTTTAGCGATAACGATCAGCAAAGCGGCACTGAAGATCGCCTGTCATGAACCACAGGGAAATGGGGATAGGAAGATCATGATAAAAATGATGAAGAATATGATGATTCTGGGCATAGGCTTCACAGCCCCGAAGGCCCACTTGTCCTCCTACATACCATACCCCTTCACATGTCACTTCTTCGATTCTAACACTCATCATCATATTGGGTACATGCTGTGGCTGTCTCGTACAGGACTGGTGTATTGCTATTAACGCGGGTAATTTTACGAAATGTTGATGGGTCCTCTGCTAGATCAGTGAAGTCTTCTTTTAAAAATTCAGATCCATAAATTGTTCCCTGTCCAAGCCGAGATTCGAACCTGGGTTCATTAGGACTGCAGGCCGCCTCTCTACCGACATCATCATCATCATCGTCAATAGCCATTGCAAGCCCAGTGCTGAACAAAGGCCTCCCCCAACCTTTTCCACGAATTCCTTGACTGAGTCAGTCTCTGCCTCGTTTTGCCGGCAAACTCCTATATTTCATCTCTCCTCCTCCTCTCTGGTCTTTTTCTGCTGCGATTACAGTCTCTTGGAGTTCATTCGGTCAGCCTCTTGCCCCATAGGTGATCCCTTACTTACATGACCTGCCCACCTCCATTTCAGATCTTTTACATTTTTTATAATGTCTTTGACTTTATTCTGCTTTCCCACTCAAGTTGATCTTTTCCTTTCTCATTAAGATATTCCCAACACTGACCTTAACATTGCTCTTTGAGAACGGACTAGTTGATTTTTCGTCGATTGGTCACTTTCCAGGTCTCACAACCGTACGTCATAGCTGGAATTCTACTTTCGTTATGTATATACTTTTCGTTTCATACATACCGGCAGGTTACTTTTCATGATGTCTCTGTGTTTACTGAAAGCTTCCCATCCAATTGTAATCTGTCTTTTTTATTTCGCTATCATGGTCTCTTGTTAGTTATAGTATTTGCCCCAAGTAATTGTACTCCTACACTTCTTCAAGAATGTCTTCGTTTATTCTGACGATGTCTTTGGTGTAACTGGATTAAGCATTACCTTGATTTTACTCCAGTTCATCTTTAGCCCTATTATGAGGCTCTCTATTTAGGTCATTTACCATATCTTGCAATGTCTCTGTTGTTTCTGAGATTAGGACAATGTCATCTGCAAATCTTAAATTGTTTAGGCTTTCTCCATCTAAGGTTACTCCTTTGTTCTCCTAGTCTGGCTTTCTGAAAATATTTTCAAGGCATGCTGCATATAATTTTATTAAAACTGTATCTCCCTGATGCACGCCATTCCCAATCTTAAATTTTTTAGAGTCTTTATTTACTTTAACTATTGCAGTTGGCTCTACATATATGTTTTCGAACAATTTTACAATGTTTTCCTGTACTTCTTGTTCCCGCAATGGCTTTATAAGTGCTATGTGCTCCACTGAGTCGAAAGCCTTTTCATAATCATCAAAACCTCAGCACAGGGGTTTGTTATATTCTGTAGTTTTCTCAATTGGCTGGATCATTTTGTGTCGATCAGTAGTCGAATACCCGCTTCGGAATCCTGCCTGTTCACGAGGCTGGTTTTCTTCCAAATTTGTTTATTATTCTGTTCTTCAGGACTTTAGTGAAGAGTTTGTAAATAACGGGTAATAAGGTAATGGGTCCATTGTTACTAAGATCTTTTGAGTCGCCTTTTCTGTAAAGCAAAATAACTATTGCATTACACCATATACTGAGAATTTTCTTCTTTATACACTGAGAAAATAAGTGAGGGAGCCTGTTTTGTACTTCAACTCCTGCATCCGACAGTAAATCTGCTACAATTCCATCTCCTGGGGCCTTCCCTCATTTCACACTTTAGAGAGAAATGTTTACTTCGACTGGTGTTACCTCAGGTATTTCACATGTATCAAATGAAAAGTTAGCTATTGATATTATTGTCTTTAATGCATACAGTTCTTCGTGAAATTCTCCAACTCTCTTCACCATCTTATCTCTGCAGTTATTGACTTCACCGTGTTTGTCTTTCAGTGATATAATTTGTTTCTTTCCTAGTGCCATTTTACCTCAGACCCGTTTCAGACTATTTCCTTTCTTGATGGTTTCATTGACCTGATCCACGTTTCTCTTTCTTTTGTCTTCTCTCTGTCTCTTGTTGATAAGCTTATTTATTTCTGCTCGTTCTCATTCATCTTTGTTTTACTTTCATTTCATTTCCTCTCTTCATGAGTTGGAGTGTCTTTTCTGAGTACTTCTTGGCTTTGATTGTATTAGCTCTCCCCACTACCTCCGCTGATTCTATTAGCATTTTTGTTAGTCTATCAATGAAATCATCAATATCACCTTCAGCATAACGCAGAGCCTGAAATCTGTTCGTTGTTTCTAACGGAAAGGCTCTTTTGTTTTCGTTTAATTTAATTGGTCATATTTTTTAAATTTTTTAAATTAACTTCTTTCATTCATTTCTGAAAGTGAATCTGGAAGTGCAACCCACCATACTGTGGTCACTTCCTATATTTACTTTGTTGATAACTGTGACATTCATGATCGTGTTATTCTTACCTGTTATAATGAAGTTTATTTCATTCCTTGTTTCCCATTTGGACTTCTCCAGGTCCATTTTCTCTCCATTCCTTTGTGCAAGAATGTGTTCATTATTCTCATGTCATACATTTGAGCAAATTAACCACCATTTCACATCTGGCATTCCTTTCTTCCACTCCGATTTTTCCCATACATGCTTCTCCACTTTCAATTTGCCAACTTTTGCATTGAAGTCTCCCATGAATATAGTATATGTGGTATTTTCTTCTTCCACAGTCTGAGAGATATCATCATAGAATGTTTTTATTTCTTCGTCTGAGCTTTGAGAAGTCGGTGCATATACTTGTATTACTTTCAGGGTGTATCTTTTCCTTAGTCTAATTACAATCCATGTTACTCTGTCAGATGCAATGCTGATTTTAACAATGTTCTCTGCAAGACTTCCTATAATTAGAAATCCTACACCATGAACTTTTTCATTTTGCCTTCTTTTGTAATAAAAATGGCGGTTGCTGTCTTGGACCTGAATTAATTTTTCTTGTTTTCTAAAAACCTCACTTAGACTTACAATATCATATATCTTTATATATCTGTATCTATCTCTCTATCTGTCTATCTATCTATCTATATCTATCTATCTATCTATATCTATATCTATCTATCTATATCTATATCTATCTATCTATATCTATCTATCTATCTATCTATCTATCTATCTATCTATCTATATATATATATATATATATATATATATATATATATATATATATATATATATATATATATATATATATATATATATACATGCTAGTAACCACTGAACGATTTTTCCCATCCTAGGCGGAGTGGCTGGTGCTCAAGAAGTTAAGGGTGTAATTTCAATTGCCAACTCCACAATTGTTAAAATTATCACTCATAGTCATCACTGCTTTTATTTCCTCTGCTACTTCATTCATCAATACCATTATGCTCAGCACCACTGCACCATCAACATCCCATCCTCATTATAGCTTTCTATTGAATATTCAGCACACACATATATCAATATTTCTCCCCTATACACTGTCACTACCACACCTGCATCGCTCCCTACCGTTCACACTACGACCAGCATCGATTAATACTTCTGATGGTGTGGCTCATACTATGGCTATCAACTTCCATAAGGCACGGCTACCCAGCACCTTCTCTACCAACACCACTACAACCAAGAATCGCCCTGCCACACATTAAATATCTCCACCACCTCAATAATTCTCTCCAGTACTGTAATTCATCACTTTTTCAACCACATTTTTTCAATCCATTTTCCACTACATTATTCTGACACACTCTCCACCACATCAACATGCTCTCCACCACATCAACATAGTCTTCACCACATCAACATGCTCTCCACCACATCAACAAACTCTCCACCACATCAACAAACTCTCCACCACATCAACATAGTCTTCACCACATCAACATGCTCTCCACCACATCAACAAACTCTCCACCACATCAACATAGTCTTCACCACATCAACATGCTCTCCACCACATCAACAAACTCTCCACCACGTCAACATACTCTTCACCACATCAACACTCTCCACCACATCAACATACTCTCCACCACGTCAACATACTCTTCACCACATCAACACTCTCCACCACATCAACATACTCTCCACCACGTCAACATACTCTTCACCACATCAACACTCTCCACCACATCAACACTCTCCACCACATCAACACTCTCCACCACATCAACACTCTCCACCACATCAACATACTCTCCACCACATCAACATACTCTTCACCACATCAACACTCTCCACCTCATCAACATATTCTCTACCACATCCACATACTCTTCACCACATCAACACACTCTTCACACATCTACACTCTTCACCTCATCAACATACTCTCCACCACATCAACATACTTTCCATCACATGAACACAGTCTCCACTACATCAACTCACACATCACATCAACAGTTTCTCCACCACATCAACATACTCTCCTCCACATCCACATACTCTCCACCACGTCAACACACTCTTCACCACATCAACACACTCCACCACATCAACTCATACTCCACCACCTCAACATTTTTCCACCACATCAACACACTCTCCACCACATCAACACATTCCCCACCATGTCAACATATTCTGCATCACAACAATACTCTCCACCACATCAACATACTCTCCACAATATCAACACACTCTCCACCACATAAACATAATCCCCACCACATAAACATAATCTCCATCACATCGACATACTCTCCACCACATCGACAAAATCTCCACCACATCAACACATTCTCCACCACATCAACATATTCTGCATCACAACAATATACTCTCCACCACATCAACATACTCTCCACAACATCAACACACTCTCCACCACATTAACATATTCCCCACCACATAACGTACTCTCCACCACATCAACACATTCCCCACCATATTAGCGTATTCTGCACCACAACAGTATACCCTCCACCACAGCAACATACTCTCCACCATATCAACACATTCTCCACCACATCAACATCAACACACTCTGCAGCAGATCAGTACACTCTCCACCACATCAACACACACTGCAGCACATCAACACACTCTCCACCAAATCAGCATACTCTCCACCGAGCATTCTAACCCTCTTCACTGCATCACATCATTATACCCTGCGTCGCACAAACCTTCTCGCCAGCCCACAACGCTGACACACATTCATCCACATCACTCCAGCTCAATCCACCACCACCACACCACATTGCACACCTTTCCACGACACAAATCCAACTACACTCTGCATCACACAGGCTCCATCCAGATATCGCATCCAGTCACACCAACCCTTCACATCATCTCCATCATGTCACCTCAGCAATATCTCGGCCACAGTTTCTAATCTCTTAACCATGGTGACGTCCGTTGTATTGTAATCTTGCTACTACCAGATGACTGTTTCCAGCTTAGAAGACGTTGACAGTACTGGAGCAGTGGTTCTTTAATATTTTTCGACCCTGATTCCCCCAGGATCCACTCCAAGTCCACCTAATACCCCGTCTCTAATATCATTACGCCTTTCACTTCATTTTCATGTAAAAAATCGTCGATTAGTCGTGGTAACCAAACACGAAATTGTTCTCTTTTTTCAGTATGCCATTCTGATTACCCCCCCCCTCCACAATCTCTCTCTCTCTCTCTCTCTCTCTCTCTCTCTCTCTCTCTCTCTCTCTCTCTCTCTCTCTCTCTATATATATATATATATATATATATATATATATATATATATATATATATATATATATATATATATATATATTGTTACGGAACAGAGAAAGATAATGTACACTTTAAGTGAGAATACGAAGAGTCACTACTGTCCTGTAAAATTCCAGGTTCAAAACAAAAGAGTTAGGTAAAATTACAAGTTAAAGTTTAATTCTTAAACTAACAACAAAACATTCAGGACTCATAAGGATAATGTAATGGCAAATAAACAGGTTAAATATATGGTTAACTGCAATAGCCTCTATTAACACGAAATTAGCAAGAGTAAATTTATCTAAGTCAGCCCTGATAAAATGAGATACCAGATAATACTCAGTGAATGCCAGATAAATTATTACAGATACAAACTATTATCAAAAATGACTGACATAAAACCCAACATTAATCAAAAACCTCACTAGGCCTAGGAATTAACCTTATGCTACACAGTACAAGAAAAAATGCAACAACACTTATACTCAAATTATACACAGCTGCTAGATGTTTGGAGATTTCTTGAGCCCTCACAATAATAATATCTGTACAGGGGAGGACAGAGATGTGAACAAAATGAGGAGCAGATCTAAGTGGCAATGATGCAGAGACTGAGCTCATTATATAGGGGCCAGCAGAGCTTGATACAACTTGTAAGAAGGACGCGCAAATGAAGCCATGGGGACAAAAGCTGAAAATCCCGCTCTGAATAACAGAGAGAACGACTTACTCTACTATAACGGTAGAAGGGGGGGGGGACTGAGGCAGAACACGCTCGTGATCAAACATGCAGCAAATGTGCGTTAAAATTACACAAAGGATGATGAAATCATAGGCTATGTAACACCTCCCCACAAAGAAAAAAGAAATTTACAAATGAAATTTCTTATTACTCTAAAACAATCTGTATATGGCATTACAGACCATGCAAAGTCCTTCCTAATGTTACAAAACATGAGATCTCCCTAGCACGTTCAGTCATAGGTACTTGCCAGTATCCCTTTAACAAATCAAACTTACTTATGTACCTAGCCTTTCCGATCTTGTCTATGCAATCTTCCACGCGAGGGAGAGGGTAAGTGTCTGTTTTGGTTATCTGATTAACATTTCTGTAGTCAATGCAAAGCCGCTGTGACCCACCCGGCTTAGGGACCAGAGTGACAGGAGAACTCCACTCGCTCTGACAGGGCTCAATCATCTTGTGGTCCAACAGGTAGCCAAGCTCCTTCTGGATGAGAGGAACTTTCACTGGGTTCACACGGTAAGGAGGCAATTTAATTGGCTTTGCATCTCCAACATCGACATCATGCATCAACACAGTGGTTCTTCCTGGAGTAGCACGGAACACTTGCCGGTACTCCTGCAGTAATGCCGAAAACTCCTGCCTTTCCTTGGGAGGTAGATGAGAAAGCTTAGTCTGGAGATCATTCATGATATCAGGATTCTTCCCCAAACTGTCACTCAGGCTCATACTGCATGGGAAAGCTTCACTTGCAGACTCGGGTGGAACAGCTACAGTGCAGGCTGGGTTATTTTCGTCCCGCCTGTGATACAACTTTAGCATGTTGATGTGACATAGTTGCTTGTTCTTTCTACGATCTGGTGTGGCGATGACATAGTTGACATCACTGAGTTTCTTCTCCACGAAATAAGGACCACTAAACTTGGCTTGAAGAGGTTGCCCATGCACTGGTAGCAGAATCAAAACCTGATCTCCTGGCTGAAAGTGGCGTAACCTGGACTTCTTATCATACCAAGTCTTCATCTTCTCCTGAGCAGCTCCTAAATTCTCTCTCGCCAGCTGTAAAGCAGTGGACAGCCGTTCTTTGAACTTCATCACATACTCCAGCAGGTTGACGTCATCTTCCTCCGACAGCCAGCATTCCTTGAGTAACTTAAGGGGTCCTCTTACTTCATGGCCAAACAGTAGTTCAAAAGGTGAGAAGCCCAGTGATTCATTTGGAGATTCTCTTGCGGCAAACACAACGAATGGAAGACCTTTTATCCCAGTCTTTCTGATGTTCCAAACAGTATTTCTTGAGCATCGATTTGAGTGTTTGATGATATCTCTCCAATGCTCCTTGGGTCTGGGGATGGTAAGCTGAAGACGTGATCTGGGTGATGCCCAACTCTTTCAGAGACTGCTTGAAAACGTTTGACATGAAATTACTTCCCCGGTCTGACTGTACCTCCTTGGGCAGACCAAACTTTGTGAAGAACCCTAGCATTTCCTTAACCACGTTCTTTGCTGAGATATTTCTAAGTGGAATGGCTTCAGGATAACGAGTAGCCATATCAATCAGGGTCAACACATAAGAAAATCCTGAAGAAGTCTTAGGAAGAGGGCCCACAATATCCACCAACACACGGGTGAAAGGCGCCTCAAAAGGAGGAATGGGAACTAGAGGTGCAACCTTTTCGGTCTGATTACACTTCCCCACAACTTGACAGGTGTGACAAGACTTACAATACCAAGAAACATCCCTGAAGATACCTGGCCAGTAGAAGTGTTTCAAAATGCGTGCCACAGTCTTCCTCACTCCAAGGTGTCCTGCCAAACTGGAATCATGAGCCACTCTAATGATATCCTGCCTACAAACACGAGGGATGACAACTTGATGTACAACCTCCCATTCACAGTCGGCTGATGCTGTTGGGGGTCTCCACTTCCTCACAAGTACTCCTGACTTTACATAATAACAAGTAGAAGCACCGGCTGACTCTTCTTCACTGTAAGCAGAGTTAGCTAGACCTTTCAACTCAGGGTCAGCAACCTGCAACTCAACCAACTCTTGACGAGACAAATTATCAACACTACGGGGTACTGCCTCATCTGGTGAGTGGTCCAAATTAGCAAGAAAAGTGTCAGCTAGGATAACATCATCATCATCATTATCCTCTAAATCACCAGTAACTTTAGACTTAGCCCTAGTGACAGCACATGCAGGGAACACATCAGGGACATCACAATCCCGGGACACAGCCACTGGCTCACTAGACAACTGAGGAGCTGGACACACTTGACTTCCACCAATATCATTTCCAAGTAAGAAAGTTACACCTGACATTGGGAGTGTCTCAACCAACCCAACCATAACGGAACCATTAACAAAACCAGACTCTAAATTCACTCTGCACAGAGGGACAGAGAAGTAATTATTCCCTACACCTTGTAAGATTACAGTTTCATCAAAGGAATTAACATTAGAGCCTAGAACACTGGTCAGCATAAGGGATTGGCAAGCACCTGTATCACGATATATTTGAACTGATTTCCTGTCATTACTGTCCAGAGGACTGACAAAACCATCAGACAGGAAATTAGCACATGAACTCTTGAGAGTGTCACCCACGTTACTGCTCAAAAGAGGAGCTCCATCATGAGAATTTAAGTTACCCCTCAAAGCAGGTTCAGTTAACTCAGTTAAAGAATTCTGGGAACTCTCAAGAGTGGACACTAGACCAATTGACTGAATATTTAAAGACTCCTTTTTGTTCACATCACGCTGTCTCCTGAAACATTTCTCCGTAGTATGACCAAGCTTACTACAATAAGTACATTTACTTTTCTGAAATCTAGAGGTGAAGCTGGTATTTACTTCCTGAGAAACATCATCTTTGTTCTCTTTCCTGTTACCTGTACTCTGAGTAGAGGCAACGTACTTACTCTCAGCTTTCCCTTTTTCTCTAGAATATCTCTTGTGAGTGAGAACATACTCATCAGCTAAAACTGCAGCATCAGACAAATTATCTATTCTTTTCTCATCAAGATATAGGCTTACATCTTTACTAATACACCTTTTGAAATCCTCCAGCAAAATCATCTGCTTAAATTTACCAAAATCAGAATCCACATTCTTAGAATTTAACCACTGCTCTAACAGATCTTCTTTGATTTTTGCATACTCAATATGGGATTGCTTATCTTGCTTGTAAGTTGTCCTAAATTTTACTCTATAGGCTTCAGGAACAAGCTCATAGGCCTTAAGAATCAAGCTCTTAACTAAATCATAATTATCAGATTGATCCCGAGGCAAAGATGCATAAGTTACTTGAGCTTTACCGGTAAGAACAGTTTGAAGGAGTACTGGCCAATACTTCTTGGGCCAAGTAAAACCTGTAGCTACCCTCTCAAACAACTGAAAATACTTTGTTAAATCAGTTTCATTAAAAGGAGGGACATGTTTAACATTTTTAGCCACATCAAAATCATCAGAGCTAGATGATCCAGTTCCACCTTGTTTCATGCGATACTCATGGTCTGCCTGAATCCTAGCAAGTTCAACTTGTGCGTGAAACTCAGCCTCCTTAACATCAGCCTCCTTAGCACGTGCTTGAAATTCAGCTTCCTTCACACGAGCCTCCTGCAGGGCTAGCTGTAACTTAGCTAATTCAATCTGCGTTTGCTCATTTGGAGGAGTTACATTAAACAAGCTTTCATTAATCATGTCAACAATTTGATCTTTAGAATGATGAGAGCGAACAGCAATTCCCAATTGTTGAGCAACAAGCTTAAGTTCATTCTTTGTTCTGTTTTCTACATCACACGCTGTTTGCACATTTGACAAAAAATCTTTGGCTTCATCAAGTGTAGTAATAGTAGACATAATTAATAAGTAACAGTCACAAAATATCAAGCAATATCCTTATGATAACATCCTGAATATCCTGATATGAGGTCGCCAAATTTATGTTACGGAACAGAGAAAGATAATGTACACTTTAAGTGAGAATACGAAGAGTCACTACTGTCCCGTAAAGTTCCAGGTTCAAAACAAAAGAGTTAGGTAAAACTACAAGTTAAAGTTTAATGCTTAAACTAACAACAAAACATTCAGGACTCATAAGGATAATTTAATGGCAAATAAACAGGTTAAATATATGGTTAACTGCAATAGCCTCTATTAACACGAAATTAGCAAGAGTAAATTTATCTAAGTCAGCCCTGATAAAATGAGATACCAGATAATACTCAGTGAATGCCAGATAAATTATTACAGATACAAACTATTATCAAAAATGACTGACATAAAACCCAACATTAATCAAAAACCTCACTAGGCCTAAGAATTAACCTTATGCTACACAGTACAAGAAAAAATGCAACAACACTTATACTCAAATTACACACAGCTGCTAGATGTTTGGAGATTTCTTGAGCCCTCACAATAATAATATCTGTACAGGGGAGGACAGAGATGTGAACAAAATGAGGAGCAGATCTAAGTGGCAATGATGCAGAGACTGAGCTCATTATATAGGGGCCAGCAGAGCTTGATACAACTTGTAAGAAGGACGCGCAAATGAAGCCATGGGGACAAAAGCTGAAAATCCCGCTCTGAATAACAGAGAGAACGACTTACTCTACTATAACGGTAGAAGGGGGGGGACTGAGGCAGAACACGCTCGTGATCAAACATGCAGCAACTGTGCGTTAAAATTACACAAAGGATGATGAAATCATAGGCTATGTAACAATATATATATATATATATATATATATATATATATATATATATATATATATATATCGATACCCCCTCGGGTTATCGAGGCAATAGTTTAATATCACCTAGACTGGAGGGACACGATATATAATTCATTAACTCCTTCAATACGAAAGTTCTTGGTGAAATGGACTGAAAGTACCAAAAATTTTAAAAATTTGACCTCAGTGTATTGAAGTGGTTAACAACTGTGAGGACTATTTTTTTTTTTTTTTTTATATCTTGCTACTTTCAGACTATTTTATACATTCTGGGTGAGATTTTTTAGTGGAAGAAATAAACGAAAAACTTCGTCACGGGAGTAAAGGAACTGAAATCAACTTCCCCATTATGTCTTACTGTTGTCTCCACCACTACCGTCAACACCCGCCTCACACCATCACTCTCACGCAGACCTCCTCCCTAATACCCTCATTATGATGACGTCTTTCATTTTAGACACTCTGACAACAATTATTCATCGATTTTTGTTCTTCAACTCCAGTAATGAAGGAGTTATGCGTAGGCTACGTCTATCCCCTCACTTCGAATAATCGCTTATAAACTATTAAAATCCTCTGGGAATATCAAGTTACGTCATTAGACTAAAGGAGCTAACCCGTTCAGAGCCATGATGTTCTTTCTATTATTGCTGTAACACCAGACACTTTCATCCAGCTCGTACAAAACCTCGCAG
Organism: Coenobita brevimanus; assembly: GCF_032717465.1. Classification (NCBI taxonomy): domain Eukaryota; kingdom Metazoa; phylum Arthropoda; class Malacostraca; order Decapoda; family Coenobitidae; genus Coenobita; species Coenobita brevimanus. Next base: position 22,265,380 of record NC_137046.1, read on the forward strand.
CGAAGGTGGATCCAGAAACAACCCACATTAACTACGGTACCCAAAACGTCTGTCAGATATAAACCTGTTACCGCCATACGATTTAATGCACTTCGGATCGTTAGATAACCTCGTGGTGAAGGAGAGTTTATAAATATCTCTTTCAACCAACCATGACGTTTATTTTATGTTTACTAGGTACGGATTCATGATTGTATCCAGCGCAGGGGGTGTTTTTTCATATTTTACTTTTGGAGTAGTTGGTGAGTGCGGTGTGCCTGCAGAGATGGATGAGGATGGCAGTGTTTTAGTGGACATTTGTGCCGGGAGGGGGTTGGTTATAGTCAATACCCTCTTCAGACACAAAATGATCCAAAGGTATACGTGGCGAGTGATGAGAAGGGTGGGTGGTGAACTGAATGAACGGAAGGCAATGATTGATTATGTGTGTGTGGATGATAGAATCAGAATGTGTGTAATGGATGCAAAAGCATATAGAGGTTGGGGGAGTGGACTTCCTGACCACCACTTGGTGGTGGTGAAAGTCAAGGTTGAAATGATGTGGAGGAATAGAAGAAGGGAAGGATAGCAAAAAGTAGTTCTTAAAAGGAGGGTGGAAATGTTACAAGAGGAAGGAAAAAAGGCAGAATATAAAAGAGAAGTGGAGGAGAAATTGGGTAAATATGATCTGGAGCAGATGGGGGACATGGAAGGTGTCTGCAAGATATTCACAGAAGAAATCTGTGCAGCATGTGAGGTGGTGTGTGGGGTGAGGAGATGACGAAAGGGGATGCAAGGAACAGAATGGTGGAAAGAAGAGGTGAGATAGGCTGTGGCACAAAAGAAAGCATATAGTGAGTGGATGAGAAACAGGGGTGTAGAGGAAGCTGGGAGACGGAAGAGAGAGTTATGTGTAGAGATGACGAGAGAGGTGAAATGATTAGTAAGAGAGAGTAAGAAGAGAGTGGATGAGGATTTTGGAAAGAATCTGAGTGTAAAGTGGAGGAAATGTAAGAAAATGTTCTGGAAAAAGGTCTATCTATCTATCTATTGCCTGATGCCATAATCCCGTTAGAGGTGGCCATTTGACTCTGAGTTATTTGTTTTACAGGAAGGGGCACTAACCCTCCACCAACCCACTTGATGACACGTAGGGAGCACGTAATTGTTTGGTTATATGGTTACCACCCAGCGTTGTAAATGGTTTCTTGGCTTACAGGAAACCATTATTCTTGTCACTCAATGTAAAGCCACCTGTAAAGGAAAGAAAAGCAATAAGAAGTGACAGGAAAGATGGGAGAAACAGGAAGAGAGGAGGGCAGGCACAGAAAAAGAATGATAAAGGCTGAGGAAGAAGTAGGCAGCACTACATCAAGTGAGTGGATGATGGTCGCCATCGGGTGTTAAAGAAGTTTGTTGGGGAGAGAAAAATAAAAATGGTAGATAACTAGTGAAGAAGGGAGGAAAAGTGAGAAGATGGAGAGAACACTTTAAGAAATTGTTGAACTTAGAGAATGAAAGTAATGTACAGTAATTATAAGTGGCTGGGAATGGCTGGGAGAAGGAGGGATGTGAGAAGAGAGGAAGAAATCAGTAGGATGGAAGTTGTGGAAGCAATGAAGAAAGTCCAAATGGGGAAAGTCCCAGGAATTGATGGAGTGTGTGGTGAAATGCTGAAGCATGGAGGAGAGGTAGTAGTAAAATGGATGTGGACGATGTGCGGATTGGCCTGGGAGGAAGGTAAAGTCCCGGAGTATTGGAAGTCAGGTATAACTATTCTCCTGTCCAAAGGAAAGGGGGAAATAGAAGAGTGTGGTAATCATAGGGGCAATTATCTTCTTAGTGTAATAGGAAATGTATATGGTAGGATACTTATTCACAGAGTTAGGAATTAGTTGGAGAAGAACAAGGAGGTTTTAGGATGGGAAGAGGTTGTGTTGATCAGATATTCATTCTTAGATCTCTCTTGGAAAAGATTCTAGAGAAAGGAAAGACGTTGTATGTGGCCTTCACGGATTTGGAGAAAGCATATGATAGGGTGGATAGACAAGGATTGTGGAAAATATTAAGAATACATGGAGTAGATGGGAAGTTATTGAATGCCGTGAAGAGTATGTATGAGGGTGCTAAGGCTGTAGTGCGTATGGACAGTGAACTGAATGAATTTTTCTATTTGAAGCTTGGATTAAAACAGGGATGTGTCGTGTCTCCATGGTTGTTTAGTCTGTATATGGATGGGGTTATAAAAGAGATACAAGACAGGACAGTGGATGTTGGAGTGGCCCTAATGAGAGAGGACAATGTGTGGAAACTCCCTGTACTGTTGATTGCAGATGATACTCTGTTGTTAAGTGAAGAGGAATGGGAGCTGCAAGGCTTGGTAAATGAGTTTGGGAGAGTGTGTACGAAACGAAATCTAAAGGTGAATGTAGGGATGAGTACAGTTATCGTCTTCGAGAGAAATGAAGTCGATGGATGCACAATAAGGTTGGATGAGGATGAAATGGAAAATGTGAGTTTAAGTACTTGGTTAGTGTGATGAGTAAGGATGGAAGTTTAGAAGATGAAGTGCTTGAAAGGGTACAACAAAGAGAAAGGTTGCTGGTTCTTTGAAAGCAGTGATAAGAAACAGGGACGTGAGCATGGAAGTGAAAAAGTTACTGCATGACAGTACTGTGATACCAACTCTAACGTAAGGACGTGAGGTGGACCTTGTTGGAGGGATACAAGTCAAGAGTGAGAGCAGTGGAAATGAGTTATTTGAGAGGAGCCTGTGGAGTCACATGGAGAGACAGACTGACAAATGAGGAAGTGAAGGAGGGTTGTGCTGTGGATGTGCATGTGATAGGAAGCATTAGGAGAAATACACTAAGGTGGTTTGGCCATGTGGAGAGGATAGAGAGCGAGAAGTTGACGAGGAGAGTGTATGTGAGTGAGGTAGAGGTGGGGAGAGGGAGGGGGAGGCCAAGCATGAGATAGAGGGATGGAGTGGAGAGGCATAAGAGAGAAAGAGGTGTTTTCTGGGAGCAGGGCAGTGAAATGGCGGGGGACAGGGCGACATGAAGGCGATTTGTTTGTGGCCACCCCTTACGGGATTAAAGCGTCTGGCAATAGACAGATAGACAGACTTTTGCTACCTCCAGACAATTTTATTTATCATAGGGAAGACGACTTTGAGAGCTGATAATGCGGCTATATCTGTCCACTCCAATTCTAGAAGTCTCTCCGAAACCAAATAAAATACAGAACTGTGTCTGCAGCAAGAACGAAATATAAACTACGTCATCGGACTGATTAGTCAATACCATCATATCACGACAACCTCATCGTCACTTTTTCCCACTGTCTTGTATCTGTCCCATCCTGTATTTCATCATCTCATTCCCGATTCTCTCTGTCCTTTAGAAACAGCTTTACCTATTCTCCCCAATCTGCAGTCCTTTTCAGTACGATGACACCCTTGCCATCGTATTCTTGTACCAGCACTAGATTTCATTTAGTCTGAGGGAGTCCTTTCACGCTAAATGGGTTACAGACCTTCTCCATTAACCCATTCAGTACGATGACGCTTTTTTTAATGTTAGCGTTTTGCAGCCGGACGATTTTGATCAGCCTATAAGGCCTTTTTATGATGAAGAAGTTAAGACAAGTTCCAGTTTTGTTAATCCACAAATATCCAACCACCAACGAATTACTTTCTCTCCTTTCCATCAATCTTCTATTTTCTATGGTTCTTTTCTTATTTTCGTATCACCTTTTATATCCAACGTTTCATGTCTCAGAACAAAATCCCGCCTCTACAACAACCACCATTCCTCTCCACCACAACCCTCACTCCACTCCACCACAACCCTCACTCCACTCCACCACAACCCTCACTCCTTTCCTCTCCACTACAACCTCTTCCCCTTAACATCACACATCCACTCCTCTCTTCCATCCCTCTAAACTACAACCCTCTACCCCACAAACTTCTTACAACCTCTCTAAATCACAGCCTGCACTCCTCTTCAGCACTACCTCCTACTTCACGAACACCGTTCCTATACAAGAAGAATTTTCAAAGTTATACCACCGATACAATTGTGGACAAAATCAGTAAGGATTGGAATAAAAAAATATCTTAAACATGCATGCACTGTAGCTGCCGCCTATCAAACGCCTGATGTTTACCAGCAGCTCAGCAAAACAGGTTTCAGCGGTGTTTTATGAGTCCTGAATGGTACCTGATATGCTGGGCCTACATTCCACTTTCTGTCGCTGGAGAAGTGACTCGCAACCTGTGTTGACGTACGAACCACAAATGTGAAATGCTTTTGAATGTAGTAAGAAATGCTCGTGGAAGTGTGTTGGAGCGGCTGTGTTGTGAAAGGCAGAATCAGTAAACGTTGCTGAACGAACCTCGAGAAGGTGAAGACATGTGAGAATACATGAAGGGAAGTACTACCACACACTTTCAAATGGACTCCCCAGGCGGGGATTTTACCTAAACCATGATTATCCTGACATGATCTAATTGTGTGTATATGCTTGTACTTATGTATTTATATACACAATTTATATATGCAATTAAATCACTTAAGAACACCTGGCTCATAGATATGCTAATATCCACAAGGAAAAAGAAACACGAAATATCCCGAATCCTTTCGTGTTTTCGCCTCTCACCTGAAGATGTGAATACACGAAAGCGTGCGGAATATTTCGTGTTCCTATTTCTTTGTGGATATCAGCATACATAGATAGATAGATAGATAGATAGATAGATAGATTATAGATAGATAGATAGATAGATATTTATATGTGTGCGTGTGTGTGTGTGTGTGTGTGTGTGTGTGTGTGTGTGTGTGTGTGTGGGTGGGGGTGGGGGTGGGTGTGGGTGGGTGGGTGGGTGGGTGTGTGTACGTATCTTCTGCAAAATTTCAGATCCTCATGAATTACCTTTGCAGTAAGCTGTCTTTAATTATTTCCTGTTTCCTTGCTGAGTTCACCTCTGAAAGGGAGGACTGGGTTGAACGTATGTCTTTTCTGACTTACTCTGTGCGTCTGTGTGTGTGTGTGTGTGTGTGTGTGTGTGTGTGTGTGTGTGTGTGTGTGTGTGTGTGTGTGTGTGTGCGTGCGCGCGCGCCTGCTTAGGCACTCAGGGCCGCGAACTACCCCTTCGATTTTTGCTGACACAGAAGAAAGTATGACAGTGGACACAAGTACTGTGGGTAGGATGGAGGAGGACATGTGATTCGGGGGTTCAGCGCGGTTCAGTGAATTTCTTGCCTTCTTGTTCTTCCTCACATCACCATTTTTTTTTTTTTAATAACAGAAAGAACGGAGGAAGGAAAAACAAACGAAAAAAAAAATTATCCATACACCAGATTACTGGTGTCTTCTGTTCATAAAATATCCGTAACAGTTAGACTTGAACAGCCGTCGGTTGAACTTTGGAGGGAAACAACTCTGGAGAAGCGAGTTCCAGAGAGATGCAGTTCGGAGAATGAAAGAACTCTGATAGCCAGAAGCTCCGCAACATGGCTGAGTGACATTCCAGTCACGAGCGCTACCAGACGCCCGTGCAGCACGAGGAAAGGCATGGAGAGGTGGCACCATGGACGCAACTTCGTCTGAGCAATTACCATAAAAATATCTGGAAACTAATGCAAGGGAGGCAACATTCCTTCTTACTTGCAGGGCAGGCAGTTTATTTATAATGGTAGGGTTGTTAATAATTCTAACAGTTTTGTTCTGAATCCTATCTAGTTGTTTTAATGCAACCTCTCCACATCCATTCCACAAGGGTGAGCAATATTCAAGCTGAGAGAGCACATGACTCTTATAAATTATAGCTAACTGCTCATCAGCGAAGAAGTTACGGAGTAGTAGTATCCCATGTTTTCTATGCAAAAGCTGGGGAAGATTCTCTTATCTCCTTTGCTCTGTTACTTGAGCAAACAAGTAGATAAATAAAAACAAAACGTGTATAAGTAACACACTAGTTGCATATTAAGGAACTTGGTATCTACGAGTATATCATTGTTCAGTAGAGTCATGGCTTGACATGGCTACAAGGACGAGTCTTTGTGATGTATCTGCACCTACACCTTTTTCCAATGTACCTGACCGTTCTTCCTTTCGCATGTCCCTTTTATCCACACACTCCTGCTCCCCGCTTCACCTATCCCCTTCCTCTCTTCTTGCACCCCCTCTCGTCTACCCCCGCCTCTAGCAAGCCTGTCCCCCAAACTCACAATGGCTTTATTAATTATAGATGCAAGACGTGCCACACGGGTGACTAGTCGATTTGAGGGATGGTGTGTGTGTGTGTGTGTGTGTGTGTGTGTGTGTGTGTGTGTGTGTGTGTGTGTGTGTGTGTGTGTGTGTGTGCGCATACACACATACACACAAAGCAACACATGTTTCAAGATAGAATAACAGCTAATATAATTTGCTTACAATGTTAGTAACCGGACAACTTCAGTCCTTATTCATTACTTTTATTCCTTTGTGCTCACGGTGCTTTGATTTAACTTTTTCTTTTAACTCAATTAGCTCTGGGAAAGTGTCATACCCTGATCTATTATGAACAGGTTTAAAAGGGTATTCGGAATCACTCCAGTTTCTCGGCGAAGTTTGTTCAGATTAAGTTATATAGTAGTATTATTCTCCAAAAAAGGGTAGGTATTAGTGGCACTGTGCTGGTTATTTTACAGTGCAAGGCAAAAATCATCGGACAGTGCTCTGAGTGCCTGTGTCAGACAAGAAATATTTACATCCACTGTCGTAAAACGAGAGCGGTGTTATATTTTTAGAAGCGTGTGTGTGTGTGTGTGTGTGTGTGTGTGTGTGTGTGTGTGTGTGTGTGTGTGTGTGTGTGTTCTTACCTAATTGTATCTTTACAGGAATGAGTCAAGCTCGTACTGTCCCGTGTCTTAAACCATATTTATCGTACATATCCTTAAATTTGTGAATTGTTTTGGCACACACTATTTCATTCGGTAGTGCATTCCATTGATCAATTGCTCTGTTTGGGAAACTGAATTTCCTTACGTCTTTATCACCTCTCTTCTTATGCAGTTTTTTGCAGTGTCCTCTTGCTGATGCTTCTCCATATGTTAAGTAATCATTTATGTCTATTTTCTCCTTCCATGATATGCACTTATATAGCATTATCATGTCACCTTTTTTCCTTCTCTCCTGTAGTGTTGGTAGATTCAGTTTATTTAGTCTTTCTTCGTAGCTTAGGTCCCTTAAGCTTGGTATCCATCTTGTAGCGGCCCTTTGAACTTTTTCAATCTTGTCTATATGCTTTTTGAGATGAGGACTCCAGACTACTGATGCATATTCCAGGGTTGGTCTAATGAATGATGTTATTATCCTTCTTAGCATGTCTTCATTTATGTATGTGAATGCTATTCTCATATTTGCAAGCAGTGTATACATGTTCCGTACCTTCTCGCTAATGTGGTCAGCCGGAGATAGTCTGTTATTGATAATCACACCTAGGTCTTTCTCTCTTTCTGATGTGTATAGGGTTTTATTTCCTAACTTATAATCCCAATCAGGTCTTTTTCCACTTTTAACAAACTTGATTACATGACACTTGTCCACATTGAATTCCATTTGCCATGTACTACTCCATTCATGAAGTTTATTTAATTCTTCTTGTAGCTCCCTACAAGAGTCTGTGCTAGTAATTCTCCTTTGTATTTTTGCATCATCTGCAAACATATTCAGATAGCTCTCATTTCCAGTGTTATTGTTTATATCATTTATATACACTAAAAACATGATTGGTGCCAGCACTGAACCCTGTGGTACTCCACTAGTCACCTCTTTCCATGATGAGTAGTTTCCTCTTAGTACTGTCCTCATTTCTCTTTTTATGAGAAAGTCTTGCATCCAACAAAACAGTTTGCCTCGAATTCCTCCTTGATGGTACAGTTTCCATAAAAGTCTTTGGTGTGGTACTGTGTCAAAAGCTTTCTTGAAATCTAAATAGATACTGTCCACCCATCCTTCCCTTTCCTGTACTGTGTTTGTTACTCTGTCATAGTAGCTCAACAGATTTGTAACACATGATTTTCCTTTTCTGAAACCAAACTGTCTTTCTGTTATCATATTGTGTTCTTCTAGATGATTTACCCAAGCTTTTCTTATAAGCTTTTCTAATACCTTGCTTACAACACTGGTCAGTGATACTGGTCGGTAGTTGAGTGGATTTTGTCTATTTCCTTTCTTGAATAAGGGAACAATATTTGCTTTTTTCCAAATATCAGGTAGTTTACCTTGACTCAAGGATTTCTTGAAAATTAAAAATAATGGTTTACTTAACTCCTTTGCACATTCTCGTAATACCCAACATGAAATTTCATCAGGACCACTTGCTTTTCCTCTGTCTAATCTACTTAACTCCTCCTGTATTACTTTTTCTGCTATTTGTATATCTGGTAGTATGTGTGGACATGCGTGTTCCACATAGTTCCTCTCAAAATTTTTTTCTTCTGTAAAAACTAATTGGAAATTCTTAGTTAGTGCTTCACAAATATCTTTCTCTTGTGTATAAGTGATTTCCTCGTCCGTAATGGATTGTATTATATCTTTTACTTTGGTTTTGCTTCTGATATAGTTGTAAAACAGCTTTGGTTGATCACTACTTTTATTTATTATATCCTCCTCAAACTGTTTTGGGGCTTCCCTCCTTATTCTTGTATAGTCGTTTCTTGCCTGTTTGTAATTATTATACGCCCTTTCACTATTGTGTCTTCTGTATCTATTCCACAACAAATCTCTTCTTTCTTTTGATTTTTTACATTCTGTATTGAACCATTTCTGTATTTTCTTATCTGCTTCTTTGTGCTGTGGGATGTACTTCTGGACTCCTATTTCATAAAATTCACAGAATTTTTTATATACAGCATTTAAATCTTGTCCTCTAAGCTCATTTTCCCGATCAACTTCTAAGAAATACTTCTTTAGGTCTTGATAATTTCCCTTTTTATAGTTTAGGCTCTTTTTGTACCTGTCATTGCTGTTTACTATGTCATATGCTATCCTGAAGTTATAAGTTAGTACTGCATGATCGCTTTTGCCGAGTGGAGGGTGATATATTAAACTGTCAATATCATTTTCTTGCCTAGTAAATATTAGATCTAGCACTGAAGGTACATCAAGTCCTCTTTTTCTGGTGGTTTCCCTCACATGTTGCGTTAGGAAAAACTCTTGTACTAGATCCAGGAGCTTTTGGTCCCAACAGCTTTCTTGGCTAATTATATCTAGAGTATTCCAATTTATATTTGTATTGAAATCCCCAGGCAGTATAATTCTTTCCGATTTCTCTTCCATTTTATGTAATAATCATCTTATACTTTGAATTGTACTCTCTGCCAGGTCCTCATATTCGTCTCTTTCCCATGTGTTTGATCTGGGTGGCATGTACAAATTGGCTACAATTACTTTACCTTCAGATGTGTTGATCTCTACTGCAATCAGTTCTACTTGTGATGGTATATCTAGGTTTATTTCCTTGACTTTTAGATTTTTCATAGTTAATATTATAATTCCTCCTCCTTTTTTTAAATTTCTGTCTCTTCTCCATATATTGTATTCCTCTAAGTTTAATATGTCATTGGATATCCTTGGTGTTAATTTTGTTTCAGTTAGGCATATTATTTGTGGTTCATTTTCTCTGACATAATCATTCATCTCTAGTAATTTAGATACCATTCCATCCACATTTGAGTACACCAACTTTATCATTTTGTTTATATACTTGTCATGACATGGTTTTACTACCTTCCTCCTTTTTATTCCATCCTGTTTGTGTACCACTTTCGTACCTGCAATCCTATTACTTTGTAAAAAAAATTTCTTCTTCTCCTCTTCTGATCTTCCCTCATTTTTTGTTTTTGCTTCCTCCCTTTTCTCTTTCAGTAATTCCAGTTCCTCTTGTGTTAGGCATCTTTTTATCCATACATTTTTGAACTCCGCTTTTTCCATAAGATTCTTTGCATTTTTTAGTATCTCTTCCACAGTGTTTACACTCTGGAAAGTCACCTTTAGAGGTCTTGTTTTGCTTTTCTCGTATTTCCCTAACCTTTTGTGTTCCTCTATGTCTTTACTACAGATTTCCTCTGATACTTCTTTCAGTAAGCTCATTACATTTGCCATCTCCTTTTTGTCTCTTGTGATCTTGTTTTTTATTTCTTCCTCTTCTATACCAGTGATTACTATAGATTTGTTTATCTCTACTGAATCTCTGACTAACTTTGGATTGTTTTGGATTATTCTTTTCACATCCTTTTTAATGCTTTTTTCCTCCACCCTTGTTTCTAAGTCTTTCTTTACTTTCACCATTTCAGCATACGTGGTTTCTACATCATTTTTGTAGCTTTGCACAGCTTCATTCACCTGTGTTATCTTCTCCTCAATATCACTGCTCTGGTCCATAAGACTGCTTGCTTGCCCAATTGTCTCTGTGTCATTTTTGAACTCTTCCATAACACTCTCGTGATTGACTACTGTACTTGCCATTTCACTCACTTTCTTCCTAAGCGTACTCATTTCCACTGTTAGTTCACTGATGGTTGTGTCTTTCTTATTGGTCTCCCTTCCTAGTTTTTCTGTCTCTTCCTTTTGCAAGTGCATTTGCTTCTTTATTTCATCAATTTCATTTTTGAAAGCCATTTCTAGTTTGTTTACACGTTCAACCAGTCTATTGTGAGTCTCCACTTCAACCAGTTCTTGGTAGAAATCATCATTTTGCTTTTTACGTTTATCCCTTTTCTTTTCCAAATTTGTTTGACTAAAGTATGTATCCATTTTGCAATAATAAAAGAACAGAGTATGTACTTACAGAGTATGTACACTTTCCCCGTGTTGCTGTAGTCTAAACAAACCCAGCTGACTCAGCGCATTTTTTCCTCGTAGTTCTTTTTTCTGTTTGAACAAGTCTTGTTTAAACTTATTAATTTTTTTCCTTTTAACAATGAAAAATCATTTAGTCTAACCAGGTACAAAGCTTGACTCATTCAAAGACACTAATTTAGGTAATGCCACTGGCCGTGTTGGTTCGATACAGAATGCTGATGTCGGACGTCTGCCTCTGATGACTCCCTGTGTGTGTGTGTGTGTGTGTGTGTGTGTGTGTGTGTGTGTGTGTGTGTGTGTGTGTGTGTGTGTGTGTGTGTGTGTGTTAACAAAATAACTGACAGTTTTTACTTGATTTTAACCAAACTTAGTGGAAGGGCTGAGGTACAACACATATAGTAACCTATTACTTTCAGAACAACAGGTCAAAGGTCAAGGTCACAGGGCTAGGTCAAACACTGAACTAGCAAAATCAGCTTAAAGTTTTTATTCAATTTTCGCCAAAACCTGGGGAAATGTTGAGGGAGAGGCAAGAATGAAGTGATTTAGTTTTGAAAACAATCAGAACAAAGGCCACAGTCGCAGGACAAGGTTAGATTTCGATTCATAGGTGTTACTGTTAACAAAGTTAAACAAAAGCATTCAGGGGCCGAATCCTAATCACATGCCAAAATATGTTGTTGCCTAAGGTACAAATTCGAAGAAAAATCGCAAAACTCTATGGTGTTCAGTAACCACATTAAAAAAAAAAAAAAAAAAAAAAAAAAGGCTATCCATGTTAATGAAACAAAAGCATTCGGAGGTCGAATGTTAAACGCCCACCAAAATATGTTGTTTGCTAAGGTACCAGCTACCTATAAACCAGATTTGAAGACAAGATATTTTCGCAACAGTTTAAGACAGACAGACAGACAGACAAAATCTATATCACCTCTTCTTTCTGAAGACGGGCGATAAAGATTCGCAAAACTCTACGGAACAAAGTCACCACGTTTCACAAAAAGCCAATCCCTAAAAAAAAAAGAAAAAAAGAAAAAAATCGAGGCTGGCATTCAGTCGTTTTTAATCCAATCCTCACCAAAAGTAATAGGCTTCTGTACATTCACATAGTTGCAATTTCTTGAAGGTTTGGTAAAAATTCGTCCACAATATTTTTGAGACATTTTGCCCACAGATACATACACACACAGACACAAGCCAACAATAACTATATCGCCTTGCCTTGCAAATGGTGGCTGATAGAAAAATATGGCAGCTGGCATTCGGTCATCTCTAATCAAATCCTCACCAAAAGTACTAGGCTTCTGCACATCCAAATAGTTGTTATTTCCTAAAGGTTTGGTGAAAATTTGTCCACAACTTTTCGAGCTATTTTGGCAAAACACACACACACACACACACACACACACACACACACACACACACACACACACACACACACACATCAGCAAAAACTATTTTGCCTCGCCTTGATAAAGGCAGGCAATAATAACTCCGATTTTAACCAAACTTGGTGGATGGGTCACTCAAGGAGTATATCTGTCTTTTTTTTTTCTTTTAAGAACAATGGACTATTGGTCGAGGTCACCGGGGAAGGTTAACTTCAACAGTTTTGTCCGATTTAAACCAAACTTAGTGGAAGGACTGACGATAAAGCAGGAACAATCGGGTTCAATTTGGAGATCTATCAGTCAAAGATCAATGTCACAGGGAACGGTCAGAGGCCAAGTTCACATGGGAAGATCAGTTGAGAGTTATGATCTTACCTGAACTGAACTTGTGAAAATGTTAAGGGACAGCCAAGAACAAGGGAAATAGTTGTCAGTCAGAGATCAAGGTCACAAGGGAAGGTTAAATTTCTGTCCAGTGTTTCTCAGTACAAACAAAATATAGCAGTTCTGAGGATGTGAATCGGACTTGGTGGATTGGTTAAGGATCACACAAAGGTTGACCGATAGAACTGTGAGAGCAATATGTAAAAAGTCAGGTCGCATGGTAGGGTCGACTTAAAAAGCTTTTTTATCTCATGCAGACTAAATTTTTGGTTAATAAAAAATTTAAAAAAATCATTTTGTGAACAACCACTCAAAGGCCAAGGTTACAGGAAAGGTCAAAGGCGAAGGGCACTGGGGAAAGTCAACTCCGACTGTCCTTATCTGATGTGAACCAAAGTTGGTGGCGGGATTAAGGTTAGGCAAGAATGAAATAATTTGATTTTGAGAAGTCTGGCAATGGTCAGGCAATTAAATATTTGGCCCTGAGACAAGCTGCTCTTTGAGTGCTTCTTTTGTTTTTAATGTTTTCAAAATTACTTGCAGTTGTTTGATGACGTCATGTGTGTGTGTGTGTGTGTGTGTGTGTGATGGAGAGAACTCTTAACAGCACATTAAGAGTTCTCTCCATCATATAAGCATAATCTAATACAGCAATTTCGGACTACATGTTTAAGCACTTAAACTTTTATCGTTAGTTTTCAACTTTGAGTAAGAATGTGGATTTAATGGCTGCCTGTAAAAACTGGACTCTACAACACATCAAAATCTAATCTGAATAGCATCGCTTAACTGACACATCAAAATCTAATCTTCTGCATAGCATCGCTGAACTGAAATTTTAAACAAGTAGCCAACATTGCTGAATTCTCAAGCATAATAATAAAATATGAATTAAAACGAAGGTGTGAAGACTTACTCAAACGGATCCCCACTGACGTCCGTGGCTACAAGAGTCCAGCGAGAGTCTCGTGTCACCAGATTCTTCTTCACAGCCTGAGGGAGGTCATATAAGTCTCATATTATACGGGAACATCAGCGAATTCAGGAAAAATGAGTCAGTGATAACAAAGCGAAGAAGCAGCTCACGAACAAAATAGTACGTAAGCCTGTAAGGAATAATGGCACTGAAAGGTTAACAGCTGGGATTATGGAGGACTGGGTGGAAGATGTGATGAGGTAATAAAAGCACCGCCTGGTTGTCTAGTGGTCAGAACGTCCCAAGCGGAATGACGGCTTTTAACAGGTTCGATACTAGAAAGATGACTGGGGGCATTTCGATCACATAATGGCATCAAAGAAAGTAGGATGGTCATCAATCCTTAAGTTCACTTAACTACGGTAGCCGAGTCCCGGGCCTCTAGAACTCAAAGGGGGTATTATGGAATTGGTTGTGGCTGGTTTTTAAAATGAACGGGATAAAAATATTCACGAGTCTGAATTACGCCATTACAGACACAATACATTTGAGAAAGAACACTGACCGGATATACTGGTAAGCCATGTAGATGAATGTGGAAAAGGTTAAGGAAAGTAGATTGTTTATATACATATAGATAGATACAGATATACAGTAAATATATATATATATATATATATATATATATATATATATATATATATATATATATATATATATATATATATATATATATATAATTTACCCGGTATATATTCCATCATCCATCCATCTTTTGCCCGACCAGAAGAGTAGGTGATTGGAGCTAGGCAACTCAGACCCGAAATTTAATGAAGGGGTGACCAGTCTCACTTTTTCGTGAGTAGCATTCTGTGAGCAGTAAAACTGAACTACCTCTCAGATGACTGATCGCCCTGTGTGGCAAATCTCTGAGACAGGGGACGTGTCTCACTTCTCCTTCTGCAAATTATGTCACTGTCCTAACGCCAACAACTTTCAGCAGTACTGCCTTGAGTGTCCCTCAGTCAGGGACCCACTGCCTCAGGGGTAGTCCATGACTGTTTTATGTAATTATCTACTTACAGACAATCATTTAGGTATCATTCTCGTGCGATATCCACACATTCGTGGTTGCTAACTCCTGTGCTGTAAACTCAGATCCATCTATTAACAAAACAGTTTGCCCCGTGAGACACTATACCTCATACCAATTAATCTGGCCAGACATGTATGGCAACACTGTTTCTGCCGAGATTCTGATTGGCTGGAGGTGTTTTTTCGATTTCGTTGTTGCTAACACTGATACTCTTTTTATTATCAGATGTGATACTGAGTTTGTCGACAATACAATCGTCAAAAGCAATACGAAATCCGTTATATACTTATCAACAACGAATTTTTCGTAGGAAGATAGAGATATGAATCAACAAAGTATTTTAACTGTCCAAATCAAGGTCAGCATTCGAACAATTCCTTTAAATCTCTGACACTCCGTAATATAACAGAATATTAAGAAAACCTACTTAATCTAAGCGTTGGTATAACACACATTTAAATTTTAAGATCAGTCCGCACCCTTAAATCGTCCCACAACTCTGAATAATTAAAAAATCTAATGAAAAGACGAGTTCTGCGGGGAGGGAGGTTTGAAAAAATCGCGAAAAATCAAAGTAGGCTAAAGGAAAACTATTTCATTGTATATCCTCTATTATCACAGTGCGGACTGATCGTAAAATTTAAATGTGTTATACCAACGCTTAGATTAAGCAGGTTTCCTTAGTTTTCTGTTATATTACGGAGTGTCAGAGATTTAAAGGAATTGTTCGAATGCTGACCTTGACTTGGACTGTTAAAATACTTCGTTGACTCATATCTCTATCTTCCTACAAAAAATTCGTTGCTGATAAGTATATAACGGATTTCGTATTGCTTTTGACGATTGTATTGTCGACAAACTCAGTATCACATCTGATAATAAAAAGAGTATCAGTGTTAGCAACAACGAAATCGAACAAACACCTCCAGCCAATCCGAATCTCGGCAGGAACAATGTTGCCATACATGCCTGGCCAGATTAATTGGTATGAGGTATAGTTCCTCTGTACATACGTTGGTGGATGCTAACTCATATATTGTAAACTCCCATATATCTCTGTGACAAAACAGCGTGCCCTGTGAGATACGGGTTCCTGTGTACATAATGCACTGGTGGATACTACCACCTGTATTGTAAACTCCGACAATGTCTATGAAACAAAATAGCTTGCCCTGAGAGACACGAGTTCCTTTGTACATAACTCTTTCCACCTTTGTGCATAACTCTTTGGTGGAAACTAACTCCTCTCTTGTAAACTCCAATATGTCTTTGCTACAAGACATGAGTCCCTCTGCAAATAATACTTTGGTGGATACTAACTCCCGTATTGTAAACTCCAGTAACAAAACAGAGTGCTCTGCGTGACACGAGTTCCTCTGTACATAATACTTTGGGATACTAACTCCTGTATTGTACACTCCAGTATTTCAATGAGACAAAACAGTTTTCCCTGCGAGACACGAGCTCCTCTGTACATAATACTTTGGTGGATGCTGACTCCTGTCTTGTAAACTCCGATATTTTTATATGGCTAGACAGCGTGACCTGCGCGACACGAGTTCCTGTGTACCTAATACTTGGTCTCACGGTTCTGTTACTAGGTCTGTCGCCCTTTGGGCATAGTTAACTGATTAAACAAAAGCAAAACACCACTCAGATGTAAACTCCTACAGGCTCCATCCGCTTGGAGCGCCTTGCCCTACAAGACCAGAAGCCTAGGTTATATCTTTATCACAAAGCGTAGTAAATGGTTTCCTGAACATTTTGACTTGTCACTCAGTTTAGGGTCACCTGGAGAGAGAGAGAGAGAGAGAGAGAGAGAGAGAGAGAGAGAGAGAGAGAGAATAATTTACCTTCGAAAAGAGATCCACTAGCTGCGGTGTTTCTCCAATGATAACGTAGTATGAAGGTGCTGGCCGCATCTTGGTGAGGGTGTTGGTTGTTTCGTCTTTGACCCCGTTGAGCACGATGACCCGCACCACAGACCCCTCCACCAGGTAGTACAGAGCCTGGTCCAGCTCTGCCCACATAAAGGTCAAGCACTATAAGAAACCCGAAGGAAGGAAAGGATGAAACTTTTTAATTCTTCCAGCCATCTTTCTTTCTTCCTCATCTCTCTCTCTCTCTCTCTCTCTCTCTCTCTCTCTCTCTCTCTCTCTCTCTCTCCATCTGTTTTCCTTCCTTCCCTTCGGCCTCGAGGTGGTGACCAAGGCTCTCAGAAAACCACGAGGCGAGAACTTTGCAATGAATGCTTCGTGAGGCCTATCGAGAAGATAACCATTATACAATATTTTATCCATGCTTTTGGAAAATCTGACATTACTTAACTGGTGCATATGTTTTCCTCTTTTAAATAGATGGAATAATGTGAAGCTTGGACCTTGTTAGAGGGACACAAGTCAAGAGTGAGAGCAGTGGAAATGAGTTATTTGAGAGGAGCCTGTGGAGTCACATGGAGAGACTGACCGAAAATGAGGAAGTGAAGGAGCGTTGTGGTGTGGATGTGGATGTGACAGGAAGTGTTGGGAGAAACACATTGAGGTGGTTTGGCCATGTGAAGAGGATGTAGAGCGAGAAACTGACGAGGAGAGTGTATGTGAGTGAGGTGGAGGGGGGAGAGGGAAGGGGAGGCCAAGGATGAGATGGAGGGATGGAGTGGAAAGGTACAGAGAGGGGAGTGTGAGCTGGGAGCAGGACAGTGAAATGGCGGGGAGAGGGCGACTTGGAGGCAATTTGTTTGTGGGCACCCCTTGTAGGATTTAGGGGTCTGGCAATAGATTGATAGAAAAATGTATAATTTTAATTTTTCAGTTGAGTGAAAGACAGCCGAGTTTCTGATACTGGTATGAAAAATGTATTCTTAGATAACAGTGAGGTAGGCGAGACCACGTCAAGGACAACGTCAGGTGATTAGAAAAGGAGAAAGTGGCTGAGACAAACCACAGTAGTTAGTAGATACACAGACAAGAGGACAGGTGAGGTGGGTTACAGGAAACTTAATGTTTACACTCACACACACACACACACACACACACACACACACACACACACACACACACACACACACACAGAGTACTGCTTTGTGGAGTGTTACTGGCTGATTACTACAGGAAAAGCAGGAAAGAATATTTACTGAAGATTCATTACTGTTCATGAAAGAAAAACATTCGGCAACCGAATGCTAATCGCCCTCCAAAATTTGTTGTTGGCCAAGTTACAAGCTCGGCCCCCACCCCCCGGGGTGGGTGGCGCCCCCGTGGGGGCCGCGGGAGGGGGCCAGGGGGCGGCCCCCCTTGGGGGGAGACAAGGAGGAGACCTGGTGGTGGGTCACCTCCCCGGTGGGGGGGCGGTAGCCGTGCCCCCCAGGGGTGTAGGGGCGGCGGCTTCAGCCAAGGGAGGAGGGGGGTATGGATGAATTTGGCCATATCTTGATACCCTGAAGGTTTCATGTTGATAGCTCAAGCCGTTCGTGAGAAATAATGCTGCTAAAGGCGGGCGAAAAGATCTAATTGACCTTTGGCAGCCGTTTTGCCGATCTTGACCTTGATCCAGAGTCCCTATTTTCGAACTCGGCCAAGATTTTGACCATATCTTGATAACCCTGAAGTTTTCATGTTGATAGCTCAAGCCGATCATGAGATATAATGGGAAAACACACACACACACACACACACACACACACACACACACACATAAACATAGACGGGGGCAAAAGCATTATCGCTCTGCCTTGGTAATGGCGGAGCGATAATGTTTTTCCCCCCTCTAATGATGATGCTTGTGCTCCCCTCTAATGATGATGCTTGTGCTCCCCTCTAATGATGATGCTTGTGCTCCCCTCTAATGATGATGCTTGTGCTCCCCTCTAATGATGATGCTTGTGCTCCCCTCTAATGATGATGCTTGTGCTCCCCTCTAATGATGATGCTTGTGCTCCCCTCTAATGATGATGCTTGTGCTCCCCTCTAATGATGATGCTTGTGCTCCCCTCTAATGATGATGCTTGTGCTCCCCTCTAATGATGATGCTTGTGCCCCCCTCTAATGATGATGCTTGTGCTCCCCTCTAATGATGATGCTTGTGCTCCCCTCTAATGATGATGCTTGTGCTCCCCTCTAATGATGATGCTTGTGCTCCCCTCTAATGATGATGCTTGTGCTCCCCTCTAATGATGATGATTGTGCTCCCCTCTAATGATGATGCTTGTGCTCCCCTCTAATGATGATGCTTGTGCTCCCCTCTAATGATGAAGTAAAATCTCATTCGTAAGGTATATCTGATATGTAAGTTTTGTTTAAATATGAGTACTTTCCCTTTCTGAGTAAAATAATCTGCAAATTACGAGAATGGAATATACAGAATCCCAATTTACAGTATAACCCTTTTATATAGGGAGGTGGAACGGTGATGCTAAAGTCTATTTGATTGACCTGTGCACCTGAGATGTATGGGACAAGTAGGGTGTGTTTGATTCGCGGCTGCTGATTGGCCGCCGATGATGTCATTGAAGTAAATGCAGGTATGTACTGAAGTGCAACATGCGGACGTGGGTGTACACTGTGGATGGATAATTTACTTCGAACGTCATTCATCGTTTTATCAACTTTATAATCAACTTTAATTTTCTTTCATAATAGTAAACATTTTAAGCTAATTTTGACCTCTTTACCTTCGGAAATCATTCCATACTTGAACTGGCTGCTTATATTGCAGGCAATTAAAAAATATAAATATACATGTGTTAAAATGAGAAGAGCTGTAGATTTACATCATTTGCGGCCAATCAGCAGCGGCGAAACAAACACACCCTACTCACCCCATACATCTCAGCTGCACAGGTCAATCAAACAAGGTATAGTATCTCCTACTCGTCCTCAATACTCGTACACACACACACACACACGCGCGCACACACACACACACACACACACACACACACACACACACACACACACACACACACACACACACACACACACACATACGAATTTAACATCTCACATACAACACAAACTAACTGTATACCAGAACACCATATTTTTAACATTTTGTCCTTATTTCAAATACAACACTATCGGTAGGGAGGTAGTATGGTAAGACTAGGATCTCCTTCTGACTTTCTGTACAACCGAACACCAACATGTCACGTACTGCACATACTAACACCATACCTGAACACCATACTTTGGAAATATTATCCTTAAATCACATAGAACCATCGCAGGTAAGGAGCTGGTATGTTGAGGCTAAGGTCTCCTACTGGCCCTTCATGGAACCAAATAGGCCTACTAGCATTTTGCGCGTATCACATACTAACACTATACCGGAACACCATATTATTTTGAACACTGCATCCATAATACCCACATAACTATTATAAGTTAGGAGGTGGTATGGTGAGGCTGGAGTCTCCTACCAGTCCTCAGTACAACCAACCACTAACATCCCATGTACACCACATACTGACACCATACCATTACACCACATTTTGAAAACAGTGTCCTTAATTCCCATGTAACCACTTTATGTAGAGATGTATTATGGTAAGTCTAAGGCCCCACACTGACCCTTAATAAACCGAATGACTAACATCTGACGTACGCCACATTCTAACGCCATACCACAATACCATTTTTGTGTCCTTTAGTCCCATTTAGCCATTGTAGGTAGGAAGGTGGTAGGGTGTGGCTAGAGTTCCCCACGGACCCTCAGTACTACCAAACAATAAACTCTCATCTACACCACAAACTAGCACCAAAGCAGCAATGTGTATACAGTATTTGCTCCGTGAATTCGATAACGTTTATTGTATTTAGGTCTGGTTGCTCGTCCACGACTTTACTAAACTGAAGGTAGACTTTACTTTTCACACACACACACACACACACACACACACACACACACACACACACACACACACACACACACACACACGCACACACACATACACACACACAGTGAGGAGAGGGATGTCGGAAAGAACACAGAAGAGCTGTATATAAGGGTGAGTCAATAATTGAGATACAGTATATAAAAAGGGAAAGAAAGGAATCTTGACATAGAAGCAATACATAAGAGGAGAGGTTAACTGCAGAAATCAAAAGATTATGGATAATTTTGAGAATATGATGAAGATAACAAAAGCTAAAGGAAAAAGCGTCTATGCCGAATTCTGAAATACTTGTGAAGATACACTTTTCATGTACTCTGAAATTAGTTTTTATTTTTTATTTTTAAGAGAGCCTAATTATTTGGACTAATCGACCGATTGCAGTTATCCTCTCGTTTATGTATTATGTTTCATATAGGTTGGGCAAGAGCATAAGTGAGAATAACAGCAGTAGATCAGTGGGCCGATCACAGGCAGCTCCTGGAACAGCGTGACTAGACTACGAGAATAACACAAAAATAACAGAAAGGTGTGGGGGAGTGAAAGGGTAAAGAAGAGATGGTAATGAAGATGAGAGTGAGATCATGTGTGTGTGTGTGTGTGTGTGTGTGTGTGTGTGTGTGTGTGTGTGTGTGTGTGTGTGTGTGTGTGTGTGTGTGTGTGTGTCTTGAGATCCACGTCTAATCCATCCCCTGGATTTGACCTCGGAAGTGTCATGAGGCCTTTACACTTCTCACTTCGCCTCAAGGCCGAGGTTGAAGCCAGGGCCAGTCATAAGGGCGGAGGCCGAGGTTGAAGCCAGGGCCAGTCATAAGGGCGGAGGCCGAAGTCTTGAAAAATGTGACCTTGAGGCCAAGGCCACGAGCTCGAGGCCAGGCCTCAGTCCCATACCTGATCTATCTAACTACGGTATCTATCTATATGCCTGTGTCTATCAATCTATCTATCTTTCTGTCTCCATCCTGCTTTATCCACCCTGTCCATTATTGTTAGAAGAGAAAATAAATTTCTCCATTCATCTAGTAACTATTTTCTTAAAATGTCCCACGCTCATGAGCCGTAATATTTACAGCCATTCCAGAACATCCAATTCAGTCTTTACAGATCGCTTCATTAACTCTATACTCTTGCATTCTTGAGACAGATGTGGTCCATCGTACCAAATGAATGCTTGGGAAGTTTGGTGTTACAACCCCAAGTTCATCTGAATGTAAACCTGGTGAACTGCAAGCTGAAGTGGTCTTTTCCTACAGTCCTCCATTCTTCTTGCAGATGACAGAGGAAAACTGATTGATTGTGCAACCGGGCAGCAGAGTCGTCTGTATAATATATCTGACCACCACGTGAAGACTCCCCTCTCTAGTAGCCTTGGGAAGTGTAAGTCATATAAATGCATGACCTAGTATTCTTGGGAAGTTTAAGAGTCATACTGAAATGCCATATGCAGAGAACGGAAGGAAAAATGGTGGATAAGAAACAGATATCACGGAGATGGATTATGAGATGGGATTCAAACTTAAACTTGAAATAGTATAAAAACAATAATTCAGCCTGTAAGAAGAGGCTAACTGTCATGTTCAAAGTAACCACTGTGACTGACGGGATTCGGAGTCGAAAATGAGAGCGGCATCTGTGGCGTTGCGGCTTTGGAGAAGTTGGTCGGCGGCGGCCATCCACTGGTAGTTTGATATCTGCACCCTTACGTAGGGCAAGCCGAACTGATCACTGGTGTCCCGGGCGTAGGTCCAGCCACCAGCCGTCACGTCCAGCACCACTGCAGCCCCGCCAGCCAGGTGCTGACATACTGTAGCAAGAGGCAGAGAACAGACTGTCAATTAAATTACATATACTGTATGTCAAATGCTGATGAGTGAAGAAAATGAGAGAACTAGATGGATCACAAATATTATGCCATGCATGTATAAAACAAAATGTTTGTTCTGAGTTACGAAGAATGATGGTAATGAAGTTAGGGTCAAGGAACTGCAAACAAGTGGATTTTGAAAATATGATGAGTGCAATCATATAATGCATGACTAGGAAATCTAAAGTTTCATGTGATATTGTAATGACAGAGATTGAAAGAGCTGTAGACTAGAAACGGAAACGTTAGAATGGATACCGGTACGGAAAAAAAAAAAAAAAAAAAAAAAAAAAAAAAGAGTCCAGATGGAAGACAGAATAATTTGGGATGAGGTGATCAAAGGGATTAGTAATGACAAAGAAAAGAGAAAGGTTATTGGTAAATTAGGAGGAAAATACATATACACCATTCTGGAAATGGGGAACTTTTTTAAAAGGGTACATAAACATCTGAATGGATAGTGTAAACAGAGGAGATGCATAGGGTGTAAATGGGAGAAATATAAAGAACGGATGAGGAAACTGTTTTGAAAAGGCAATGAAAGAGAATGACAGGACCAAATTGATACTAAATATGAACAGACGGTGTTGTAAAAGAGAAGATGTGGTTCCGAAGAATGTGATCACTGGAAAAATGAAGATTGTAATGAGGAGGATGAGTGGGAAGGTGGCAGGTGTTGAGGAAACATATGTAGAAACGACAAAATACATGGATGAATGCAAAATGAACTGTTTATGTGAAGTCTGCCGGAAAGACTGGATGAATGGGGTTGTATTTTATCGGTGGAGCAGAAGATGGCTGTGAATGTGACCTTGTACGAAAGTGGTTCCGGTGAATGAAATGCTATCGTGGAATATTCCTACCAATTGCTGTAAAAAAATGAATGGGTGTGTTAAAGTACAGAAGATAAAGCAGACACGAGATTGTCTGGTGAGTGATGAGGGTGGCGTCCGGTGTGATAAGGAATGTTTAGATTAAAACTATTCAGCGTAACATTTAATGAAGAATGTATGTGAGACGCACAACAAACTAGTTAACACTTTCGATCATGAAAATTAATGAAAACATTAACCTGCAATGATCATGGAAGATGATAAGTATGCGTGCTATTGATTAAAATCTGCCATATAATGTAACTATATTTTAAGAAGGCAGTGATCCACGTGTAGGAATAAACGGATGGTTTAATGGACGGATCAGTGCCGGTGGTGTTGTGATTAATATTATGTGTGATGTTTCTGTTGCTCTTCAGGATGTGCTTATGGAAAGATGGCGGAAGTAAATAATAAGAGCGATGGAAAAGGAAGTGAAGCTGGTACCGATAGTGAAAGGTTAGGGATGGAATTTCTCAAGTATGATGCGTTCAGATGATCCTGTGCTGCTTGCTATCAATGAACAACACCTTCTATAGGCTGATTCAGAGTTTTGTAGACGTCTTTGAAAGGAGACACCTGAGTAAATGTACAAAAGAGTTAAGTCATTGGTGTCGACAGAATATGGCGATTCAGTGTGTTGCTGAATGGAGAGAGACCTGAATAGATGGATGAATCCCATTACCTCGGTGCACTGGTATAGAAGATCAGTAAAGAATGTAAAGAGGTGAGAGGTTCTGTTCAAGGAAGAAAAGTGGTCGGTGCTATGATGTCCTTGATCTGAATCACTGGACTGAGCACAGAGGCTTCAAATAGACAGCATGAATGTTCACTATTGCCCACATTAGTGTAACTGGTGAGACTTTGCAACGGCACAGGTCTGAAAAATTATACTGATGATGTTAAGAAATGTGTGTGGATTACGCTGAATGGAACAGTACTTCGTGGAAGATGTGTAGTACGGAAGTCTACTGAGCAGAGGGTAGACGGGAAGGTACTAAAAGGATAAGTATAAACAAAGAGAATGAATATGAACAGCGTGGTAAAATGACTGTATATAAGAAAGCCTGAGGATAGAAGGAGGTGTGAATAGACAAGAAGATAAATGTATATGGTAATTGAATGTGGAAGAAAGTGTGTTGCGGAATTTGTGGTAGCATAAAAATTATCAAATGCTTAAAATGGACGGATGAGGTACGAACATTTACAGAGATGCACATGATAAGGGTTGCACTTTTTTTTGGGGGGGGGGAGGGAGGCAAGCAACGGGATAGCTCTACTCCCTAAGTGTTGTGAATACTTTTTTTTTTTTCTAGAGCTAATGGATAACCTGTAAAGTCAAGTCAAAGCCTTGAATGATAAACTAATAAATGTGACCCATTGACTGCGCGCTGCGTTGGTAGTTTTCTACTCCTGTGCTTTCCCCTTCGTTATTTTCAATAAATAGCAACCTCATTTATTAGTGAGAAAACTGTTAGGATATTGATGCTGATGTATGTTTCTTACCTGCGTCTTAAGACTCCAGCTATGTCAGAGCAGCGACTGCATAGTTTCTTATTGTTGCTGTTGATGATGCTCATATTGTAAAGGAAATCTCTTATTTAAATCATTACCACAGACTACAAACATAACGGTCAACCTACAACGTGCACTGAAAGGAATTTAGCTAACAATGACAGAAAAGAACCAGCATGATAAATGGATTAAAGCTGATCAGAAAGGACTTGAAATTACCTTAATCATGTGTGAAACATGTGAGAAAACATAATTAGTCTTGACTGGACAGAAGTGTCTTTGGATGGCTGGAAATTGTCTATAGATCATTTTAAATTTAAGAAGCCTTTGTGGTACAGTGGTAAAGTGCCCGTTTTCGTACACTAGAGAACGAGGGTTAGCTCCCCGCCCGGGCACCCCTCATGTCTTCTTTGGCGGACATAAGGGGTGCTGTGGTTGAACCAGTGTCGCACACTATAAAGTATGCTTGCACCGAGTAGGCTTACACTGGCCGATTACACTTGGTTCACAGACCATACACACATCCAAAGCCACTCCAACACTCGAGTCACACTTACAAGCACTTCTCACCCTACATACAATCTCTACCAGACAGCCTAAGCCACTTGGTAGAGATACATAGGCTGTCTCGTCCCCACTTCGGTTGGGATAGGCTGGTCCTGCAGTGGACACTCAAACGGCTGATGATGATGAAGAGTTTTCACGGGGTAATGGGAACCAGTTCAGATTATGAGTAATACACAGACCATTAATATACCCATCTCGTTCAGCAGACTATAAGGAGTTCAGTGACAGAAACATAAAATACAACAACGGCTAAACAAGTGAGAAGAGCAAAAAAGAATCCGCTGAGGATATGTGGCACAAGCTGTGCGAAGAAAACACTCATCACACCAGAGTTCAGTAAATTCCATCTTAAACGTAATCAAAACCTTACGCATTTAAAATAGCCAGAAGAGGTTAAAATTCATAGAAAACTGAAAATGTCATATTTTGATCACTCAACCCGTATTTGTCATCAGTAATTGAGGTAGTGATTACAACGTACACGTAAGTATGTTGCAGGTTCAAAATGGCATTCGGGTGTTCGCACCAAAACAACCACAAAAAGCTTTACTCCTATGGGCTTAAAAACTTTCACTATTTAAGTGCAGACCTTTTCACAAAACCCCGCTAACCTTCATGACAGTCGCAAAGTCGAGTTCTTCTTCTTTCTTTCGTTTTTTTTTTTCTTCATCAGTCATAAAGATATACACGAGCGAGTTATACACACAAACGGGAATGTTTCTTTTCACACTTAGAGCAGCATTTTAGCAAGTTGTAGCCAAAAATATTCTTTAGTACTCACGGCCGTATGCTTAAGCAACAAGTCGAGAGGCCTTACATTGGTCCCTACTGTACGCACGAAGAAAACGACAAGCAAGCCCTCAATTATTAGATGGTATGCTGAGACAGCATGAAGGGAGATGGGGTGGTTGGTGGCCCTGCGTGCCCGAGGAACAGCTGGTATGTCAGAAGCACTACCGTGGGAGTCGCCGTGACTATTCTTTGTCAAGACGATGTCCATCAACAGTAAAACAAGACGATTTCCCCCCATTTTTGATATTAGATATTTGCACTTGTTTGTGTGTATAATTTATAAACTTTTACAACAATATACTTTTCAATCAATACTTTTGATATAAATATGAAAACTGGGTATTCTTTTGGGAGACGTAGGGCCACCTCTTAAAAAAAAAATAATAATAATAATTACCTACCCTTGACTTGATTCAGTGACTTTATATAGGTGTACAGAAGTGTCTTTTCTAGTATGAAGAGGATCCATCAATAAACAGTGAAAATATAATTGCAAAACGGGTGGGCTAGGCTAGATTAGGTTAAATGTAGTTAACATAAAATAGGCTAGGTTAATTTGGTGTAAATAAGGCTAGGTTAAGTCACTAAAATTTAGGTTTGGTTTGGGTAAATGGGCACTGGTAAAGGTAATTTCACTCACAAATGGCGTTCTAAGAAGGCGTCCGTCTGTCGTCACTCACAGATTTGGACTAATTCGGTTAGGTTGGCATAAAATTGGTTAGATTAGTCTAAAATAGGTTAAGCAAGGTTAGGATAAGTAAAGTAGGGTTAGGTTACGAAAATTTAGATTAGGATTGGATACATGGGCGCTGATAAGAGTAATTTCTCTTAAAAAAAGTCTTTCTAAGATGGCGTCTGTCTTCACGCACCGTAAGATAGTGTCCGTCTGTAAACATTGCTTATAAAAACGCTTTTTACCACTTTTAAAAGAAATTTAAAAAAAATGAAACTTGAAAACGCAATCGGAAAATACTAGGTGAATTTCATGAAGAGCTAAGGTAAGGAAAAAAACTGAGAAAACTGCAAAATAAGGTGGTCCTGTGCGTCTTTAAGGGTTACCATGAATTATGAATTGGATGCTACTGGTAAAAATTTGAAAATTGTATTAGAAAGAAAAGAAAAATATAGTTTGCAGTGCCTGAGATTAAAACGCTAAGATGATCTGATACTTTCACAACGCTTCAGAGTTTGGCCTATGTGTTATGAAGAGTAACTTTCTCGTTATAGACCGTATATCAACATGTATATCATTACCAATTGCACTGACTGAACGTCCGACATTCAGTTAAATTATATGGATAATGTATAAAAATGGTTTAAACAAATCAGTCTGAGGATCTCACCCTACTATTAACTACTGTTTAAAAAATGATAGTGCGTGTCACCAGAAGTCACCACCAGCGCGGATCAGGGCCCCGACTTGTCCTTGATCTATTACTCCGTAAGGTAGACCGCAGGATTTAATAACAAATAATTCATTTGCAATGCGCACTTGCATTGTATTATTAGCATGTTGAAATATTTTATATATATTAGTTACATTATTCTATGCTTTCTGCATGTACAGGGCTACAGTATTACTAATAATTAAGTACAGAGTTTGCGAAAGCCTTAGCATACTTCACTTTAAAAGTTTTAGAACAACTACAAACTCAGTGAAGTCTTTCTCCGTTTAAACTTTCAGCTTACTGCTTAGATAGGGTCCTTAGGAAAGGCACTGCATTAGCTTTAAGTATACGGCCGTCAGACCTTTTCTCAGAATATGCAAAACTCCATGTCGTGTCGCCCCATTCCACGTTAGCATTTTACCTATACTGTATCAATAATCGTGGTAGCGATTATATCGTGTAGTTAAAAGTAGCTTTATGGTATGGCTATGTGCATTTGGTAGCTACTTCCATAAAAAGTCATAAACTAGGAAGAAGTGCATTCTAAAATGATTATTAAAATATACTGATGGAAAAGGTTCAGAAACAAAATAAGAGTACAGCACAGAAACAAGAGAGAACGTGGGATGGGAGGAGATTCAGTGTTCAGTACAGACCCACTGGGGCAGCTGCATTCCACCAATTACATTTTTTTTTTTTTTTAATGTGGAAAATATAAAACCTCCCAGCCCAAATGCTCCCTTATTTCCGTCATCTATTCACCTTTTGATTCAACACTTTTCAGTGCTACATCTTAATAATAATTCTATAATATAATTTTTGCCTTCTTATTAATAAGTGGGCTGGGCATGATTCAGAAACAATTTAATGAAAGCACTGATGTATACAACTGTCAACAGAGCGTCCAGTGAAACGAATTTCATCCTACACGTACATATTTGTAAAAACTATCCGTGCCATATGCGGCACCTTTGGGAGACTAATTTCGTCGACTGCCAATATAAAAAAAAGGGGGTGGGGGGTATAATCCTTTTTTAATTCATCTTCAGACATATTTCGTCCTTGCAGTTAGATCATTTGTCAGTTCATTTGGCTACTCAGCTTTCTTATCTAGGTTTCCCAAGTACTCATTCACTATATGAGACCATCGTTTTAGGCTTCTATGCGCCCTTCCACCAAGAGTCCCTCACATATACCAATTTTTATCACCCTATAGTTGCGGCGCACGACTCTGAGGTTGTCATTATCGTACCCTGACAACCTACCATTCAAAAGTGCGTCCGATTTCGTATCATATTATACACGAATCACATGCGTCTCATATCATACACGAAATCAGATGCACTTTTGAAAGGTAGGTTACCAGGGCACCAAAATAACAACCTCAAAGACGCGCCGCGACTCGAGTCATGTCCAGTCTCTTCTTCATTTGACCATTCAATCTAAGCCAGTGGTTCTTGACTTTTTAGTCACGTTTCCTCTGATGGTATCATAGTAAGGTGGGGCTACCCCCATTCCGACTGTGAAAAAAATGGGAAAGAAAATTTCGGGTTATTTTTGTATTTCTAAAGAACTCTTGCAAAAGATATCATCTCCCAACCCTAGTTTCTGCCTTTAATATATGAGATGGGGTGATACGGAACTTGTTTTGAAAATACTATCAAATCACACAAAATTGATGAAAGTGTGTTACCCATCAGAACGCCGAATTACCCCTATAGAGGTAGTTGCCCTCAGGTTAAGAACCTCTGATCTACACACATCCTCTTATACTGTTTGATCAATAGGCTTCCTTACTCAAGTCATTCCTGATTTTGTACGTTCTTATTCTATCTATCCCTCGTGATCAACATACAGTCCTTAACGGTCCTTTTCCAGTATTATCATTTTTTTTTTGTACTTTTGTATTTTTTTTTTTTTTTGTATCGAATTGAGACTTTCATGGCACCAAGTACTTTACCTTCTTTTGTCACTACTTTCCACTTCATTTTCATATTCCCCTCTTTTCTGTCTCCATACTAAAGGTACTTCAAGCCATTCACTATTAGGCCTTTTTCCACTCGTCGAAGTTGCACTTCGTGAATCACCCTCTCTCTCAATAATCATTCCATTAACATTTTAAATGTCACTGCTCAAAGGCATCAGCTTCGACATCACACACCTCTGTGTCACTCCATCAATAACACAGAACCATTTAAACGTCCACCTACTAATGCACATGCTTAACTGTCAACATTCTTTAAAGCATTCACCAACTATCCTTCCATATCACAGACACCCTTCCAAAATTATTTGTGTCCGCAACGTCATATGCATTATCGAGGATGTCATCACAGGATTTTTCCTTTATATGCCAAAAACATATATTTGATTAACATGTCCCCTGCCACTCCTGAACTACACTGTTCAACACTCAGCGGACATCCTGATATCTGATATCTGTATTAACCTCTCTGCTGCTATAGTCCTTCATTTGCCGTATCTGCACCAGTCAGCAGACTTAATCCAATTCGGTTACCTTTATATTTGTGCAAAAGTACAATCATAGACTTTTCACACTCCATTAGTAGAACTCCAGTCATCCACACTTTGTGGCATATTTTCTGTAAACAGGGGAGTAGGTAGGTAGTACCAGCTGATCAGGGCGGTACTCCCGAGAAGGATGGGAATGCTGTTGATAGGGAGAGCTGGAGCTCCTGTTTCACTAGCCATCACGATATCTCTTAGCTCTCTATTTTCATTGGATACACTACTTTACATGCGTTTTACATTCCACACAACATACCCCACTACGTCACAAGGGTTGACACCAGCAAGGGCATGCAGCCAGGAAACTTCCTCCGCTACCTAGTGGCGAACCTGGGGGGAGGCGTGGCACGGGTTCCACCACCATAGTTCTTCAGACCAGTGTAGGATGGGGTCAGATCTGTGCCAGAGGGTACAGGGCACTAAGGCTTCCAGGCTGCCACTTCCGCCCAATAGATAAGGGTCCAGACTGGGCATGTGGGCGGCACTTGTGGTTTGTCTCCCTTTTTATAATCCGATAATGACAAGAATGAGAAACAGAAAATGCAAGCCTGTGGAAATCAAATCACTCAAGGGGTTCTGAGTGACTTCATGGAATGAGAGTAGTTTGAAGGGTAGAGTCGAGGGAGTAGTTGAGACGGTGAGTAGGAGGCGGGTGGATGTCGGTTGTATACAGTAAGTCATGTATAGGGGAAGGTCAGTAAGGATTATTGCCGGGAAGGACTGTAGGTATAAGTTATTTTGACAGGAAAGTGTAGACAGATAAGGTGGTGTGAGTGTGGCAGTGTGCTGATCAAGGAAAAATGGGTGGAATATATCATGAATGCAATGAGAGTGAATGAAAGGATTACAGCAGTGAAAATATTGCTGACAAACTCACAATCTCGATTATATCGGCATATACTCGTACTCCACATGATGGCTTGGATGATGTAGAAAAAGATAGATTCTGGGATGATTTGATGCGTGTGATTCGTGGTATGGGGGATGATGAGATTGTAGTTTTGGAAGGGGACTTGAATGTTCATGTGGGTGAAGCAGCTCAAGAATATGAAAGGGTACATGGGAGATGCACAAATGGTAAGAGAAATGTGAAAGGGGAAAGGATACTCGAATTTGAGGAGGCAATGCATGATTGTGTGCAACACTCATTTTAGAAAAAGAGAGAGTAGGTTGATTACATATGAGTCTATGAGGAATAGTAACCAGATTGGGTGTTTCCTGGTCGGGAGGACCGGTAGGAGGTTGGTGAGGGATGATACAGTTCTAGGGAGCGAAGAGTGTGTGCAGCAGCTTTATTTAGGCAAGAAAGGAGGAACCGAAGGTCAGAAGCCTGCAAGATTGTTTCCTTTACGAAAAACACCAAAATAACAGAGAGCCAAATTCATAATCCGTTCATTTTGAGTTGCGTGAACTCATCATAGGCAGCGGAAAATACAGGCAGAGGGAGACAGTTTCAGAGACGGCCAGTTGCATACATGAAAAACTAGGAGTAATGGTTAATCATGCATTTGAGAGCTGGACAGAAAAGAGATGAGAGTTTGTTGCCAGACAGGTGCTATGCACCACCATAGTGATGAAGGGATGCATGCAGACAGTTCAGAGTAGCAGTGACCATTGAACTAGTTATAGAAAAGAGATAATGATGCAACAATGTGGCAAAGAGACAGCGGTTGAAGGGAGCCAATATGAGGAGGAGAGTTAATGAGACAAAAAGCATTTGATTCTACCCTGTTGAGAGGACCTGTATGTGGGAAGCCTCCCCACACATCAGAGTTGTACTCTACACAGCGGGGGGGGGAAAAAACGTGTATAAAGTCAACAACTGTGCAGAGGTAAAGATGGCACGGAGTCAGCTTAGCACACCTAATCTCTTAGAAGCAGATTTAACAAGAGAGGTAAATTGATCTTTCCAAGATAAATCCTGCGAGAATGAACCCCAAGTATGTTTAAAGATGATGCAAGACTGAGTTGGATATTGTTAAATATTAGAGAATACTCGTGCGGAAGATTTTGTCAGATTGAAAGATGTACGAGTTGAGTTTTTGATGCATTAAAAACAACAAGATTACATTTACCCCAATCAGAGATATAAGCCAATACTGACATTTGGTGTGCCATAGCCTCATCCCTTGGTTGTTGAAGTACTGCTGATATGGACACTGCGGGAAGCAAATGGAAAGATGAAAGATGGAGTCATCAGCGTATGAGTGGACAGGGTTAGATGTACAACTTAGAAGGTCATTGATGAATGAAGGCAAGAGAGTTGGTGATAGGACAGAGGCCTGAGGAACACCACTACTGATAGCTGTAGGAGCAGAACGGTGGCCGTCTACAACAGCAGCTATAGAACAACCAGAAAGGAAGCTAGAGATGAAGGCACAGATACAATGATAGAAACCGTAAGAGAGCAGATTGGAGGTTAAAGATTTATGCCAGATTTTACCAAAAGCCTTTGAGATGCCAAGTGCAATGGCAAAGCTTTCGTCAAAGTCCCGAAAGGAGGATGACCTGGATTCTGAAAAGTAGGTGAGAAGATCGACAGTAGAGCGTCCCTGATGGAACCCTTACTGACGATCAGAAAGAAGGTTGTGATGGGAAAAGTGACTTAATTTTTTTTTTTTAAGAGTAGATTTAAAAACTTTTGAATTACAGGATGCTAAAGCAACTGGGAGACAGAGATCTGGGAATGGCCACCCTTCACTGGGGTAGACTGAATGAGAGTAAACTTCCAGCTGGGAGGAAAGATACAAGTTGACAGACAAAGGCAAAAGAGTTTACCTAGGCAGGGCGTAAGCACAGAAGCACAGTTCTTGAGGACAACAGGAGGAACACCATCAAGAAATTTTAACTTCAGCCATAAGGAAATCAGAGGAGGGGAACAGCACCGGAATTGTCTAAGGCGGAATTGGAGGAGAAAGAGTAAGTGAAGTTTGCTTTATCAATCAAAGAAATAGCTACAGAGCCATTAGAATGGAAAAGGGGAGAAAAGGATGATGAGGTAAAGTTGTCAGAAAGGTTTTTGGCAAGGTGCCAAAAGGTGCGGGAAGAACTTGAGTTGGAGACTTCTGAACATTTACTACGAATGAAATTATTTTTAGCTGAGTGAAGAGCAGACTTACCACGATTCCGGGCAGAAACATAAAAGAGATGAGACTCAGGGGTGAGTTGGCTCCGGTACCTTTTGTAGGCCTTCTCCTTGTTGTGGACAGCATTAGAACAAGGGTGATTAAACAAAACGTTTTATTGCACTGGTCACAGGATATGAGATTGGAATGTTTGCTTCCATCCCCGAAAGAATAACCTCTGTCATGCATAAAGCACGCTCAGATGGCTCTGCGCCATGGAAGCAAATCAAAGGATTTCTGCCTGAGGGTCTCCCAATCAGCAGCTCCAAAGTGCCACAGCTTGCACTTCTTGGGAGGGTCCACAGGACTTGCTGGAGAGATAGGACAGGTTAAGGTGATAAGGTTGTGATAGGAGAAGCCCAACGGAGAAAAGATTAACAGCATAAGCAAAAGGATTAGTTGTAAGGAAGAAGTTAAGTATGTTGAAACTCTTTCCAAGGCGGTCAGGGATATGGATTGGGTGCCGTACAAGCTTCTCTAAGTCACTGAGAATAGAAAAGATTTAGGCTTGTTCACCAAGTGAATTAGTGAAAGAGGAGGAGAACCAAAGGTGGTGGAAATTTCAGAAAAAGAAGAAATTGGTAGGATGTGCTCCACCATAGATTTATGTTAGTCAATGAATTTTTCATAGTCAATAGAATTATGGGATAAGTGACCAGCCCAAATATATGTAATCTGAGAATGACAGGGTAGCCGAAACCATAGAGTCGAGAATTCAGAAGAATCGAGTTTAGGAACACGAGAGCAAGGTATGTTGTTGCACATATATACACAACAACCACCTTTGGCTTTCAGATGACCATAGAGAAAGTAGGAGGATACAGAGATGGGTTTGCTATCAGTCGCCTCAGACAGTTGAGTGTCGGTGGGGAAAAGAAGGTAAGGGTCAGAGGAGGAGTGGTGGTGTTTGACAGAAGGAAAGTTAGAGGAAAGGTTGCAAATGTTTCAGAAATGAAATAGAAATGAATCAGTGGTTCCACACATTTCGTTTGGTCGTCACCGGGAGAGAGACAGTGTTAATGAACAGCACTGAGCTCTCAAGAACAATCCATTGAGAGTTACTTATTCAGTGTGTGGATGGACGAGGGGCCCTCCAAGACAAAGGGTAGTATGGCGGTGGGATGAGTGTGTAAGAGCCGCTGTTAAAGAGGAAAGACGATTTTTACGGGAATAGAAAGGTGGTGGTAACAGAGAAATACTTGGCTGCCAAGTATAGGGCTGGAAAGAATGCGTCCAGGGCAAAATCTGAGTCTTAAAGATTTTTGTAGATAACCTAAGTAGCGTTGACAGAAAGAATAAGGTACTTAAGGTAGTAATTCAGATGAAGAGGAAAAACAGGGATATCATAGGCAAGCACTGGTTGAAGTTGACGAAGGAAAGGTTGTGGTGGACAATGAGGATATTAAAGAAGCCTGGAGAGAGCATTATAAACAATGAGGAGTTTGATTGGAACAAGGAAGGTTTGGAGTCAACAGATCCAGTGTTTGGTCCTTGGACTTTGACTGATGCTCCTACTGTAAGCAGGACAATAGGCAGGATGCAGTTGAGGAGGGCGGCGGGAATGTCTGGGTTGATTAATGAATTGATGAAGGCCTCAGCAGATATAGGAATGGGTTTAGTTGCTAATATGATAAATACGTTTATATCTGAGTGTGTTATCCCAGATAGCTGGCTGAAGAGTTTGACTTAATGTGTACAATAGAAGGGATGATCCCATGGAAAAAGGAAATTATAGAGACATACAACTTTGAACAATATAATGAAGGTAATGGAGAGTCCTAGAATATATGATTTGGAAAAGAGTGAATGTTGATGGGGTGCAGGTTGGGTTTATGCCAAGGAAAGGGACCACTGATGCCATATTCATTGTCTGACAGCTTCAGTAAAAATAAATAGGAGAGAAAAGTTAGCTGTTCTTTATTTTTGTTGATTTGGTTTGGAAAAGGCCTTTGACAGAGTCCCTAGGGAGGTGGTGAAATGGGCAATGAAAAAGTTTGAGATCGAGGAGTGACTTGTTAGAGTGGTTATGGCGGTGTATGTGGCTGCTCATACCCAGGTGGGAGTGAATGGAGACGTGAACGTTGACGTGCATCAGGGGTCAGTCTTGAGCCCATTTTTGTTTATTGTGGTGCTTGAAGCTCTCTCACGTGACTTTAGAAATGGACTTCCATGGGAGGTGTTGTACAGTATGCTGATGAGTTGCTGCTGAATGCAGAGAATGATACGGAGCCGGAGGAAAGATTTAGGAAGTAGAGAAAGGAAATGGGGCACAAGGATTTGAGAGTAATTAAGGATAAACCAAAAGTGATGATATCTAGGGCTGGTGGCAAAGTGGAAGGAATGTGGCCATGTGCTCTTTGCCACAAGAATGTGGGAAGTAACTCCATCCTGTGCACTGTTTATGACAGGTAGGTGGGTGCATAAGGGATGTAGTGGTATTCAAGGTAGACTGCGAGATAATGCTGATCTCGTGTGAACGGTGGTTGGGGAGAACATGAAGAGAGTGCCAGGAGTGAAAGGGTTGATCTTGCTGAAGAGTCTCTGGAAAGTGTAAAGGTGTGGGATATATTTTCCCCCAGAGCAGTTGCGCTCTCTAAATTTATCATAGTTATCCCTGGTTAAAGGCAGAGGATGTAGAGACTGTTGTTAATTATTCAAGCGGTTTTAATAACCCAGAAACGACGTTCTCTTTAATAATTCTTGTTATTGATAAATTAAATGCTACTGCATTTAACCCCCGTGGACAACTATGCATTGTAAATACATGTAATTATGTGGTATTTTCCACTGACCTAAACTGCGTCTGCGCGATAGGTGACGTGGCAAGCAGGGAAAGATTCCCCTGTTAAGGCAGATGTGGAATTAAGATATTTACATAGTTAAAGGGAATAATTGGTCTAACTTTAGTTTAGTGGAACTAAGATTAATTTGTTAGATTTGCCCTGTACATATCATGATGTAATTTAACTGTATTTAGTACTGTAAATAATTAAAAGTTGGCAACCTACCATTCTATGAGGGAGGTAGAATTGCCGCGTTCACTCACTCTGCTCCTAGCTCTCGTGGAGTTAGCAAGGTTGTACATACACACCATAAGGACGCTTGCTTGCCCAAGCAACTATACCAGGCAGCCTCATCGTCATCGGTTAACGATCACTCCCTCTTCATATAGCTAAGTAACCGTTACGAATTTGCCAATTCAAGGGGGGATTAGCGAAGAGATTGATTAGAAGATAGTATTGTAGGTGAGTTAAATTTAATTTACGTTTCACCTAACTCTATGAGACTTGTTTGATTTACTTAGACAACTTTAGGGAAGAGTAACGACCTACGAGTTGTGTACCGAGAAAATTCTTGCATAGCGGTGTCCCGGCAGGGATACCGACTTGGATACATTAAACATTTCTCACATTTTGGTGCCCAGAAAGAGGGCCCCGATTTGTTTAACAGAACTACTCAACATTTTTCACATTTTTGGTGCCCCGACCGAGTGAGGAAAACCGATGTGTGCCGAGGCACTGAATGTGTTTAAAGTTGCTTTTGTGGGGCACAGTTTACTACCACGTTCGGTTGAAGTGGGAGACGTGGACGTACGTGTCTATAGAGCTCCGGGAGGAAAGGCAAGCTTTTTCTCTGAAGATGAAAGGCTGAATGCCGTACTAGACTGGGAGCATGACCGTACGGTCCTTTTCCTTGGAGGAAATGATATCCATGAGGACGTGGAGGTCAATGAAGTTGTGGAGAATATTTTAGCAGTGGTAGGAGCCATAGAGGGCTCTTGTAAATCCTCAGTAGCCATAACCCTCCTCGAGCCAAGGAACCTGCCATATGGCTCTCCAGTTTGTTATGGAACATATAAATTAATTAGCAGAGCTGTAAACCGAAAGTTGCAACGGGCCAGGAAGGGAAGGGATTTCATACATTTTAATGCCAAGCCCTTCCAAGCAATGTTGAAAGCTGATGGTATACATTGGAACCGTCATGGTAGGGAAGCGGTTCTGCAGAAATTTATAAATTATGTAGAACATAAAAAAGGAGAGTTCTATGCTGTACAAGCTATGGGTGGGCCTATGGAGTATTGAGGTAATAAATTCTGAACTCGGGGAATATGGGTGTTTTGGCAATTGAGTGTGGGGATGAAATAAAACCCTAGAGGTTTAATAACCCTTGGGGATAGGTTGAAATTATAGACCTAATCCCTACACTCCTCAAAATTAAATGCATAATTAGCTGAGCTGTAATGTATATTACGAAATTGGGAGAGGGGATAATTTGCACAATGAGGACTTAATCCCTACCCTCTTCAAAATTTAAAATAATCAAATCATTACTAAGTTGAGGTAAAATTGTGGTTGGAATTCATAATTAAATTATTAAATTAGAACTCCGTCAACATGTCTGTTTCTTTATTGCAAAGATCTTCTAGTAGTAAGGCAGGATGGGTAACTAGAGCCATAAATGATTGTAACCAGTCGCTGGACCAAATACCTCTGTCCAAGGAGAGAATAAATAGTCTCCTAAATATTCTGAAAGATCGATGGAGTAAGTATGAAGAGAGTTACATAACTTTAGAAGCGGCTATAGTAAAGGCTGAGAATAAGGAACTCTTAGAGTCAGAAACTACGAAGTTTGAAAGCAAATTAGAAGAATACTTAACTGTAGTGAAGACACTAGTGTCAAAATTAGCTGACACTGCCGCGGAAACACAAGTTGTGGCACAGCAGAGTAGAACTGTGTTACCACATATAACGCTTCCGGAGTTTGATGGGGAGCAGAACTGGATATCCTTTTGGGATCAGTTCAAATATTTGGTACACGATAGAACAGATCTCCCTAAAGTCACCAAACTTACGTATTTGTTAGGACAGGTCAAAGGAACACCATATCAACTGATAAAAGAATTACCAGTAGAAGAAAATAACTATGAAGTGGCTTTGACCATCCTTAGACAAAATTACGAAGACAGGGAACAAGTTAGAAATCATTTAGTAAAGGTTCTAATAGAATTACCCACGCCTAGGCACGATTTTGATTCCTTGCAAAAATTTAGAATTGCACTGAGTTGTAATTTAAAGGCCTTAGGTACTTACGAAGATATTAAGACATCAGATTGGGTGCTTTCAAGAATTGTGTCCTTAAAGCTACCACCGAAAACCAAGGATGCTTTGTATGGTAGGTACCAGAAGGATAATTTCTCCTGTGAAGAGATAGAGGAAGGCTTGATGCAACTCTGTAAACATTTGCAAGGAACATTAAACACTACTGAGGTCAAACAGAAGACTGAAGTAAAGAAAAAACCCATTAACCAACTGATTGGGAAAGTTAAGTCAGAGAAGACTAAGTATGTGCCTAAAGAAGAGATAGGTACTTTCCTTAGCTCCACAAAGGCCGAGGATAAGGTATTAAAGATCAGGAATAGACATGCTGAGGATATTAAGGAAATAAAACACTTCATGGTAAAAGACAGGAAAGTTTGTGTCTTTTGTGGTGAGCAACATTCCAGTGTATCTTGTCAACAGTTCCCTGATTATGCTTCTAGA
This sequence comes from Coenobita brevimanus, assembly GCF_032717465.1. Classification (NCBI taxonomy): domain Eukaryota; kingdom Metazoa; phylum Arthropoda; class Malacostraca; order Decapoda; family Coenobitidae; genus Coenobita; species Coenobita brevimanus. The sequence goes on from NC_137046.1 coordinate 22,304,085, forward strand.
TGTAGGGAAGCGTCAGGAACTGGGGTGTTGTATAATCTGTATGAACTCCGAACATGCTGCCGCGGACTGTAAGACTAAATTAAATCTTTGCTTTAAATGCAAAAAAGATCATCATCATAGTGCTTTATGCCCTAGGATGAAAATTGAGGTTCCTAAACCTGCAAGCGTCAATATGACAATTGCAAAAGGGAATGCTCCATTAGTAATGCCAGCTGCTGTACCAGTAGCAGATGTGAAAGTATTGTTTAAGAAGAGAAACCAATTAGTATGTACCCTGTTTGATACGGGTGCTCAGAAAACTTTCATTTCTGCAGACATTGTGGAAAAATTAAAGTTACCAGTTATCGGCAAGGTAAATCTAGCCATTACAGGATTCTTAACAACTTGGAAGGCTTAGTCTTTTGATTTAGTTAGACCTGTAATACAATTAGGCAGATATAAATGCCGTATAACAGCAGCTGTGTTTGATAATATGGAGACAAGTATATACATAAAGAGCTTGAAGGAAACCTCTGATCATCTACAAAGCTCAGGGATAAAGTTGGCTAAACGGAATGTGGAATCGGATACAGTGGGTCCCATAAAAATGATAATTGGTTCTGGTTATTGTGGAAGATTCCTACATAGGACTTTCAAAAGGAATAAGGTACAGTTGTTCAAGAGTCCAGGAGGTAACCTTATTATGGGTCAGTTGCCTTTTCCAAAACAAGTTAAAGGAGAGGCCAAACTAGTAGACTCAGTCTTTGTTACCCCCACACAGTCATTGATGGTAGCTAGAATAGGTGCAGAATTAGAACCTACTCAGATAAATGACTTGTTGGATGAAAACATTGAACCTGTACACAAACTGTGGGTCCTAGACAGTGTAGGTATACACTCTGAGGAACCAACCCCTGAAGATAAAATAACATTGGACTTGTATAATCAGTCTGTGGAATTTAAGGATGGACAGTATTGGGTAGGATTACCACGGAAACTAAACCATTCTGAGTTACCAACAAATTACCAAGCAGCTAAAGCTCAGTTAAATTCTCTTCTAAGAAAGTTGAGAGATAAACCAGAACATCTGACCCTATATGATAATATTATAAGGGATCAATTGAAGAATAAATTTATAGAAGAGGTAGAATACCCTGTTAACCACAAAGAAGGACACTACTTACCACATCATGCTGTAAGCAAAGATTCAGTAACTACTCCCATAAGAATAGTATTCAACTGTAGTAGTAAAGCGTCCAAGGGATCAGCTAGCTTGAACGATTGCCTATACTCTGGACCTACACTAACAGAGAAGTTAGGGAATGTGTTATTAAGATTTAGAGAGAAACCTTATGCTTACACAGCAGACATTAGTAAGGCTTTTCTCAGAATAGGACTGAGAGATGAGGATAGGAAATTTACAAAATTCCTCTGGCCTCATGACCCTCAAAATGAGGATAGTCCAGTGAAGACTTACTGTTTCCGATCGGTGCTCTTTGGCTCTTGTGCTAGTCCTTTCCTACTTTGCAACACTTTAAAGCATCATTTTGAAAATGCCAAATGTCCAGAAATAGGGCAGGCTTTTTATATGGATAATTTGCAAGGTGTTGCTGATACAGAGTCAGAAGCTTTGAAGGCTTATGAAGTAGCCAGTTCCGAATGTGGGAAGGCAAATTTGCCGTTACAGAGCTGGAATACAAATGCACCGCTTTTGAGGAATAAAATACAAGAGGACTATCCAGATTCTGACATTCCCAAAACTCAAAATGTGTTGGGTCTTAACTGGGATACAACAGCCGATGTAATAAGTTTGAAACCAATTAAGTTCTCTGATGTCACTCTCACCAAGAGGTCCTTGTTAAGTCAGGTTTCCAAGCTATTTGACCCATTAGGATTTGTTAGTCCTATAGTTATTAGGGGCAAATGTTTAGTACAGGAGGCTTGGCGAGAAAAGTTAGACTGGGACACTGAATTAGGTGAGACATATGTGGAACAATGGGAACAGATTAGAAAGGAGTTTGAAACCACATCAAGCATATGTATTCCCAGGAAAATAAACAGTAATGAGAAGTCGCACTTACACATATTTTGTGATGCTTCTCAAAGGGCCTATGGAGCAGTAGCTTATTGCGCAACAGGAGAGGATAGTAAGATTATTATGTCCAAAGCTAGAGTTGCGCCAATTAAAGAAAGAACCCTACCTCAAATGGAATTGGCTTCCATAGAAGTAGGAACTAAATTGGCCAGGTATATAACTACTACTCTTGATACTCAGTTTGAGGATATTTACATATGGACTGACAGTGAGATTTGTCTTTACTGGATAGGGAAGGAAGACAGTAAAATTCCTTTCGTCCGTAATAGAGTGAAGACTATTAAAGAGCTGTCTTCCAAATTTAATTTCATGCATGTGTCCTCCAAACAAAATCCAGCTGATCTGCTCTCGAGAGGTTCGACCGTAAGGAGACTGATCAAAGATAACTTGTGGTTTAAAGGTCCTAAATGGTTACTCACTAAGGATTGGCCTGAACAGAAACAGTACAGTATTGCTGAGATTAGTGTAGTGAACTTGGATCCTATATTACCTGAGCCAGAAGTAATTGACATCAGCCGATTCTCGTCAATAAGACAACTTCTAAATACTACTAAATTGGTTGTTGAATTTTTGAATTAAAAGGTGGGGTTTCAGAAATTAGATCCCCTAGACTACTGGCTGAAAAGAGTACAAAGAAATTCTTACGGGGAAATATATAAACTTTTAGGCCAAGACACTGGAAAAAGGAATAAGCTGATGAAGAATTTAGGCTTGTTCTTAGACGGAAAAGGTCTGATAAGATGTCGAGGCCGATTGGTAAAGGCTGACTTGCCCATCCAAACCAAACATCCCATTTTATTACCTAAGAGTGGATGCTTTGTACAACTTATTATAAAGGAAGCCCATGATTCCACTCTTTATGGAGGTGTACCGCAGACCTTAGCCCAAATTCGGGAAAGGTACTGGATTCCTAAGGGTAGACAGGTTATTAAAAAATATCTCAAAAACTGCATCATTTGTAGGAGGTATGAGCAGCGACCTTATATCTACCCAGGACCACCAGCCCTACCGAAGGATATGGTGAACATAAGTCGGCCCTTCCATATAACAGGAGTGGACTACACATGGGTTATAACTGTTACGGGTGAGGAAGCTCCCCATAAAGTTTACATTTGTTTATTTACTTGTGCCTACACAAGGGCAGTCCATCTAGAACTAGTGGAAGACCTAAGCTCAGAGACATTCCTCAATGTCTTTTGCAGATTTGCCGCTAGAAGGTCTTGTCCTGGTAAGTTAATAAGCGACAACGGAACTAATTTCGTTGGAGCATCACCCTTACTGTTGAACATAATGAAAGACCCAAAGGTTAAGTCGGCGCTGGGAATCCGAAATTGTATTTGGCAGTTCACAGCTCCAAGAGCTCCATGGCAAAATGGATTTACCGAAAGAATGATTGGTATTGTCAAGAACTGCCTGAGGAAAACATTACATAGAACTTAGATCACGAGAGAAGATTTAAGAACAGTAATAACTGAAATTGAAACCAGGATTAATAATAGACCTCTGACTTATCAAGATGACACTAGCGACTCGCTAGTGACCTTAACACCGGCTCACATGTTATATGGCAGGAAGCTCCATCCGATGCCTTGTGTGGATATCCAGGAAGAAGTTGATGATCCTAACATAGAAATTAATGATTTAGGACAACACCTTCGGGAGGGATATCAACGTCTGAAAAGGGTGCTGGATACATGGAATAGACATTGGAGCGAAGAGTATCTTTTGAGCCTACGAGAGAGGTTTTATGGAGCTCAAGCTGCCAGCAACAAATCAGTTATTAACATAGGAGATGTGGTCTTAGTGAAGACTGAACAGCCAAGATCCCAGTGGCCATTAGCTAAAGTGATCTCCACACACCCAGATTCTGAAGGGGTGCTGAGACTCTTAAAAATAAAAATGCAGGGGACATACCAGTATAAAAACTATTGATAAACTGGTACCCCTTGAGTTAGCAGCCACTCCGGATCCAGAGAATGGTGAAGATCAAACGGGTCAAGAGGCGCGACCTAGTAGGGCTGCAGCACAGGGTTCTCGAGAACTATGGAGGGAACTCTTGGCTAAGGGTCATATTACATGATACAACGTATCATTTTCCGCCGGCCCCAAAACTGTGGGAAATATTTTCCCCCAGAGCAGTTGCGCTCTCTAAATTTATCATAGTTATCCCTGGTTAAAGGCAGAGGATGTAGAGACTGTTGTTAATTATTCAAGCGGTTTTAATAACCCAGAAACGACGTTCTCTTTAATAATTCTTGTTATTGATAAATTAAATGCTACTGCATTTAACCCCCGTGGACAACTATGCATTGTAAATACATGTAATTATGTGGTATTTTCCACTGACCTAAACTGCGTCTGCGCGATAGGTGACGTGGCAAGCAGGGAAAGATTCCCCTGTTAAGGCAGATGTGGAATTAAGATATTTACATAGTTAAAGGGAATAATTGGTCTAACTTTAGTTTAAGTGGAACTAAGATTAATTTGTTAGATTTGCCCTGTACATATCATGATGTAATTTAACTGTATTTAGTACTGTAAATAATTAAAAGTTGGCAACCTACCATTCTATGAGGGAGGTAGAATTGCCGCGTTCACTCACTCTGCTCCTAGCTCTCGTGGAGTTAAGACTCTGCTCCTAGCTCTCGTGGAGTTAGCAAGGTTGTACATACACACCATAAGGACGCTTGCTTGCCCAAGCAACTATACCAGGCAGCCTCATCGTCATCGGTTAACGATCACTCCCTCTTCATATAGCTAAGTAACCGTTACGAATTGGCCAATTCAAGGGGGGATTAGCAAAGAGATAGATTAGAAGATAGTATTGTAGGTGAGTTAAATCTAATTTATGTTTCACCTAACTCTATGAGACTTGTTTGATTTACTTAGACAACTTTAGGGAAGAGTAACGACCTACGAGTTGTGTACCGAGAAAATTCTTGCATAGCGGTGTCCCGGCAGGGATACCGACTTGGATACATTAAACATTTCTCACATTTTGGTGCCCAGAAAGAGGGCCCCGATTTGTTTAACAGAACTACTCAACATTTTTCACAAAAGGAGTTTTGTTTTTGGGGGGACATATTATGTGCTGGATGTGGGGCTGGAGCTAACTCTATGACTAGGGTAAGGAGTGATTGGAGGAAGTTCAGGGAGCTGTTGCCTCTCCTGACATGAAAGGGCTCTCCCTCCGTGTTAACGGATCCTTGTAAGCGGCATGTGTTAGGAGTGTAAAGCTGCATGGTAGTGAGACCTAGGCAATAAAAGAAAAGGATATTTGTAGGCACTGAAGTACAGAAAGGACAATGTTTAGATGTATGTGTAGTGCGTCCTTGAATGCGAGGCATGGGGAGGGGGCTAGGATGACAACTGAAGAGTTGAGAAGAAGAATGGGGCGGAAGTGTATTGTTGTTGTGATGAGAAGATGTAGACTGAGATGGTTTGGACATGTTGAGAGGATGGAGGATGACAGTTGGGACCAGAAGGTGAGAAGTGTGAACGTCAGGGGCAGGGTTGCAAGAGGCAGACGGAAAAATAATGCTTGGGGCGAGGTCATTGACTGTGCCCTCAGGATAAGGGACTGAGTAAGGAAGCTGGCAGAGATGGAACAGCGTGGAGAGTTGCCATTAGACGACCAAGGCCGACGCATGCAAGTATGTTTATGCCTTTATAAATGAGAAGAATGACGAACTACCCTCGTTCCACTATATTTTATCGTTTCTACGTATATCTCACCCATGTTTGCTGCCTTTGCGTTGGTAAGCCCTTTCACATTTCTTTACTATCACTGACATTTCTCGAACGCCACATTCTTTCATCATGTTACTGTTAATTTAGAGCACCACCTAACTCAAGTCATGCTAAATTCTCTTCTTTTCTTGTCATTCTTACTGATCATTTTTTCAACACAATTTTTCAGTCTATCCATTTTTACCTGCAGCGATAGCCACCAAGTCAATGAGTGGTCTGCATACTTTTTATTCTTCTTCTGCTTCTGCCGGATTTGTTAACCCGAGGCATCCCGTCAACGTATGACTACGTTGCAACATTATGTAACTGCCAGTCCCATCGACGTACTGGTACGTCGTGCAATTGCAAGGTTCATAATTTTCACAATTTTCAAATCTCCCGCTTGATTTTTGGTACGTAGGGTCGCGCAACCTTCCCCTACCTGCCACCAGGTGGGGACACACGGTGACCCCGCGCGACCCCCACTCACCCTCGGCTCGGTCACTCACCTGTTAGCAGTGACCCAGGTCAGACATGGCACACAAAGGTCTCTCGGAGGAGGAAATCTAAGCCACCCTGGACGCCTTCACAGATGACAGTGATTCGCCACTCGATGACGAGGTGGTGGACAAAGATTATGTCCAACCAGAGGAGATGGAAACAAGCAGCAGTGATGAGGAGGTCCCGTTCCCCAGGAAGCAGCACTACGTGACCTATCGTGCTGCTAGAGAGGGCCAGCCTGCACCAAAACAGCATGCAACCACCTCCAGGCAGCCCCTACATGATGTGGAGCCCGATTTCGAGGACGAAGACAGAGCCGTGGGACGTGCTGCCACATGGTACGGCCGTGAAATTATCACTCATCGCACACCACATCGTCCTAGCAGGTATGGGCCTAGTGTTTTGTTTGGGGAGGGTGGAAGTGGTGTGGAGGGAGTGGGGAGTCAAATCGAAAGTTCTGGGGTGACAACTGAAAGTGAGAGTGGCGGGAGTGAATCATCGCTCTCCCGTGGTGGTGTGAGGCGATGGGGCGTATCACATGGGGCAGTGAGGGTGCGTGATGTATCACGTGGTGTGATGATGGAGGGGGAAGGTGAGGAGGAACCACTCCCCAGCACGTCTTATGCTCCCCAGTATTCCCAGACTTCCTCCCCACAGCCCCCTGATGTTCCCCAAGGCCGTAAGGGTAAGTGAAAGGGGAAGGGTAAAGGCCGAGGGAAGAGGAGTGCGATTGGGGAAGCCCTCCGCACTGCTCCTCCCCAACCTCCCCCACCAGCATCTCCTCCCATCCCGACGAAGGCGACAATGGGAATGATGGGGGCGAGGGTTATGTGAATTGGAATTGGGAGGATGACAGTGATTTTTCTCCGATCATTCACCCCTTCACTGAGCAGGGGCGCGCTGGCTGCACGACTCCAGGAATTCACCGTAGTTCCACCAGGCTGGATTTTTTCCACCTGTTTTTCAGTGAGGGTTTTGTGGAGCAAATAGTGGAACAAACCAACCATTTCACTAGCAGCCAGCGCCGTGAGAGTGAAAGACTGGGCACAAGGAGCAGGCATTCCATCATTTATGATTACCCTGTCTCCCTTGCAGAAATGTTATTGTTTTTTGCCCTGGTACTTTTGATGGGTATTGTACGTAAAACAGAATTCCGGCATACTGGACAAGGGACCCTATCATGCAGACACCAATATTTGGCAAAATTATGAGCCGTAATCGCTTTCAGCAAATTCTAAGCTGCCTCCACTTTTACGATGCTAATGATCCTGCAAATGCAAATGACACAGATAAGATGAGGCGAATTAGGATGGTTTTTGATCACCTACGGCAAACATTCCGTTCCTCATTACCTATACCTATAGAGACCTTGTCATAGACGAGAGTCTCGTGTTGTGGAGAGGCAATATTTCCTTTCGGCAGTACATACACAGCAAAAGGCACCGTTTTGGGTTCAAGATCTTTGTTATGTGTGACTGTAGGACTGGTTATGTGCAAGACATAGTCTTGTACACCGATGCACAGACAGACATAATAGAGGATCAGAGGATTGGACTGTCTGGAGCAGTGGTAAAGACAATGATTGAAGACTACCTTCATTGTGGTCACGTCCTTTACCTGGATAACTGGTACACCGATGCACAGACAGACATAATAGAGGATCAGAGGATTGGACTGTCTGGAGCAGTGGTAAAGACAATGATTGAAGACTACCTTCATTGTGGTCACGTCCTTTACCTGGATAACTGGTACACCGATGCACAGACAGACATAATAGAGGATCAGAGGATTGGACTGTCTGGAGCAGTGGTAAAGACAATGATTGAAGACTACCTTCATTGTGGTCACGTCCTTTACCTGGATAACTGGCACACTAGCCCTTTTCTCGCTCGTTATCAACACAGGCATGACACGGGAATCTGTGGTACCGTAAAGGTGACCCGGTGTCACATGGTCAAGGTGGGGCGGAAACTAGAAAAAAATGAGGTGGTCTTCTTCCAGGCTAATAATATCCTAGCTACAGTGTGGAACCACAACAGAGAAGTCAGCCTATTGTCCACGGTTCACCGCCCCTTGATGCACCGTACAGAGTCCGTGGATTACCGCAGCGAGAGGAGGCGCCACATCTGGAAACCTGAGTGTGTCCTTGATTATAACATCAACATGTGCCTGGTGGACCAGTCAGACTCCATGATATCCACTGTCGAGTGTGCCAGGACCACGATGAAGTGGTACAAGAAGCTCTTCTTTCACCTGCTAGATATAACTGCCCTCAATTGCCACCACCTGCACGCCATGACAACAGGAGTGCAGGAAACCTTTGAAGGGTTTGTGAGGGAGCTTACACGTGAGATTTTTGCAAGGTATGCGGTCGAGAGGCCCCAGCAACGCACACGCACTGCCCCTGCCGCCCAAACTCCCCTGAGAATATCCGCCCCCCATTTCCACACTCCTATACCTCCCCAGCCAAATAGACCTAGGCCCCAATGCAGGTGTCATGTGTGTGGCAATTCCCGTGTGAGACCCACCACTCAGAGAAAAGACATCCGCTACCAGTGCGTAGAGTGTGACATGGGTCTCTGCATCCACCCTTGTTTTAGTGAGTATCACACCTTGATGCAGTTCTGATCAGGTGTGAATGCGATATGACGCTCATACTCAGGAATAAATGCGACATACAGACGCTCAGTGTAATTATAAGGCCCGTAGATATGTCAATAGTAGTATGGAAGTGGAAACGGGTGTAATATAACCGGAAAATTATTATGTAAGTGAATAAATATATTCCAAGTGAAAACATTCCTAGCAAGTGCGAGATTCTGACACTCAGTGGAGTAAATAAGGCCCTTTAATATGTAAATAGTTGTATAAAGTGGAAACGGGTGTAAGGTAAGTGGAAAGTTATTATGTAAGTGTATAAATATTACCTAAGTCGAAACATTCCTAGCGAGGGTATTTTGATGCGATATTCTGACGCTCAGTGGAATAAATAAGGCCTGTAAATATATAAATAGTAGTATAAGGTGGAAACGGGTGTAATGTAAGTGGGGAAGTATACTGGGAGTGAAGAAATAAAGTAGAAGTTGAAACACGAGTGGTAGCGAGTGTGCTTGCTACATGAATATGCGCTAGCATTTTGCTAAATACCCTCGTAAGGAATGTAAACAAGTGAAAACATTTACATTGGTTGAGAAAAGGTTCAATGTAAAAAAAACAATACTATGAAAGTGGAAAAATGATAATGTATGTTGATAGAAAAGTCATAGCGAGTGCGCTGAGTAAGCAGATGTGTGCAATACTCGGTAGTTATGCTAAATGTCATCGTAATGAATGAAAACAGCTGAAAACATTTACATACAGTAAAAAATGGTAAAATGGCATTGAAACAGTGTTATGCAAGTAGAAAAAAATGATATGTTTACTGAAACAAGAAACTTAGCAACTAGCATGTGACCAATATGACCAAACTCGCTATGCTCACACGATGGAACAATGCTTATTTTTCTTATATATATCATTGAAAACCATTATATTGTTGTTATGATTGTTTATTAGTTCATTCATTCATTCATTCATTCATTGCCAGACGCCATGTATCCCAAACGGGGTGGCCAAGGGCTTAGAGTTAATTGTTTTACAGGAAGGGGCACTAATCCTCCACCAACCCCACTTGACACGTAGGGATGCCAACAGCATCTGGTGTTCCCAGGCGGTCACCCATCCAGGTACTAACCAGACCCATCGTTGCTTAACTTCGCTGATCGGACGGGAAGCGGTGTACTCAATGTGGTTTGCCCGTTCAAAATCAATAAATATAGATGTATTCTTTGTTGCTTCTCCCAAAATTACCTACCATAGAATACGTGAGCGCCTCACACGTCAGTGAAAGAATACGATACCTGGCACGGGGTACCTCACCTGTTCCGACCACTTATGGACCCCGGTAAGCCCTTTCTTGGTGATTTTCCTTTGTTTCCCAACAAAAGCGGAGGTTTTGGCCAATTTCTTTTTCCAAAATAGCTCGGGACTGGGGGGTATCGGAGGTGCGAAATCAGTCGGGACGTGACAGGTTAAAAGGGGGTCTTTGGAAACATAAAAGTGGTTCCATGAAAGGTAATATGACATGGAGAATCCAAATTTGCCATCAGCTGACACCTGAGATGGCGCCATCTAACGACAACTTTAGTAAAAGTGTTTAATTTAAACGTATTGAGACAAAAGTGGCCCCCATATAAGGATATTTGATATGGAGAATCCAGATTTGCTGTTAAGCTGACACCTGTGGTGGCGCCATCCAGCATCTCTTTGTTAAGACTAGTTGCTTTTTACAGCAAATTGTTTGAAACAAGAGTCTTGCCGCAGGTTCCAGCGCGGTTCTACTCTTGTTCTTTCATTTCTTAACATTCTACCATATTCGTACCTTAAATCCTACATTCATTCTTCCGTTTTCGCTTCTGTTGACCTCGACAGTTTCTTTGTTTCCAAAAATAATGTTCTCACACATTTTTTTATTCAAATACTCCAATCATTAAGTAAATAGATGAATAAAGTCATAAATCTTACATTGCTTCTCTCCATCCTCCTCCTGTTCGAGCGACACTCTAACCATCTGCTGCTTGAGAGTGAGGCCTCCCGTCTGCTGCGCCTCAGACACCGCTGTCTCCAGCCACGACAGGCCTTCGCCCAGGCTCTCGTCCAGGACGCTCACTGTAGAGACCAGGCAGGGAGGCAAGATGAGGTGAGGTAGAAAAGATGAAGAAAAGTAGGGTAAACGAAATGAAATATGGGGACTGAGGTGAGGTAAAGAGGATGGAGTAACAGTTGAAGACTGAAGAGAGATGAAAGGTACACGAGAGGTAAAAGTTCAGTTTTAACTTAGAAGGGCTTCGGAGAGATGAGAAGGATGAAACAATGTAGAATGGATATGGACAGAGGAATGAGTTGATAGTAAGACATAAAATAACATTTTCAGGTTTACCAGAGGAGATTGAGATTGATCTGAAGCAAAAGTAGAAGGAAAAAAAAAAAACATGAATGTAACAAAGCAAACGGTAGACCATACTTTTTTACTTTCAATAATCAATATATACATTACTGCCACTTAACATGCACTAACGTTCGCTACACAACCGACATAACTATGAGAGAGGGCAACAAGCCAACAGAATGTAATATAAACAGTGTTGAAGACAAGCCTTTATTAAGTTGACAACGTTTTGCTTTATCATGGAGTGCGATGGCCACTCCTTAAGTAGGAATGGCGCAGGTTCAAAATGGCGTCCTGTACAAAGGGTATAGGAGCATTTGCACGAAAGCGGTCGCAAAGCCCAGTTCTAAGCTTATGAACTAAAAGACCTTCGCTATTCAAGTGCAAAACTACTCGCAAAGTCTTGCTAACCATTGTAGGAGTCGCAAAATCGAATCGCGAAAATACTGACTTTGTTCTTCATCTTTCTTATTTCATCAGTCATAACTCCAAAACAAGAAGGCTTGTGCGAGCGTACTATATACCAAAACGCTGCTTGTCAAGCGTAGATGTTTCTTTTCAGGTTTAGAAATGCATTCGGGCTACGGTTCGCGAGTTACGGCCTGAAAACCGCATCGCGGTCACCCATAAGTGAGTCATTTTGCGCAATATTGGTTAGCTACAGCTCGCCTGCGGTTAAAGAATGCACCAACACACTTATTTTCACGGGAAGGCACTCTCGTTTTAGTAATTCGGTATGCTATGCATGTAACAATCCAAATCTAACACTTGCTTTATACATAATTATACTTCCACAAAAGATCATAATCTAGGAAACAAAAGTTTTCTTCTAAAATGATTGTTAAGAAATAGGAATGGCAAAAGTGCACAGATAAGAGATGAAAAAAATACAGAAGCAAGAGCATTCCACCAGCTACACATATATGTTTGTGGTTAAGGTGTGGAATTTAGTAATCTGCAAAGGGCACAAGTGCTGAGAAAAGAGATGAAAAAAGCACAGAAACAAGATGGCATTCAGGATGGGTGAAGATTTGGAAACCTATGCCCATTACTACATTCCACTAGTTACAAGCTTGTGGCTAAAGTGTGGAATGTAGTAATAGGTATAGGTCTTCAAATCTCATCCCATCCTGAATGCCCACTTGTTTCTGGGATTTTTTCACCTCATACTTCAGCACTTTTGCCCTTTGAAGATTTGGAGACCTATACCCATTACTACACTCCACACCATAGCCACAAGCATGTATTTGTGGCTGATGGAATGCTCCTGTGTGTGTGTGTGTGTGTGTGTGTGTGTGTGTGTGTGTGTTTTTCGTCTCTTATCTGTGCACTTTTGCCATTCCTACTTCTTAACAATCATTTTAGAAGAAAATTTTTGATTTCTAGAACAAAATTTTCCAAGTCAGTGAACAATATTCCAAGTGGACATCTTACATTATCCTACTTTGGTGGTGAGAGGAGCTGAAGATCTGTCTATCTATCTATCTATTGCCAGACACCTTAATCCCATACGCGGTGGCCACAAACAAATAGCCTCCACGTCGCCCTGTCCCCCGCCATTTCATTACCCTGCTCCCAGCTCACACCGCCCTCTCTCATATACCTCTCAACTCCATCCCTCCATCTCATCCTTGGCCTCCTCCTCCCTCTCTCCCCCTCCACCTCACTCACATCACTCTCCTCGTCAGTCTCTCACTCTCCATCCTTTCCACATGGCCAAACCACCTCAGTGTGTTTCTTTTAACGCTTCCTATCACATCCACATCCACACCACAACACTCCTTCACATCCTCATTTGTCAGTCTGTCTCTCCATGTGACTCCACAGGCTTCTCTCAAATAACTCATCTCCACTGCCCTCACTCTTGACTTGTGTCCCTCCAACAAGGTCCAAGCTTCACTTCCATACGTTAGAGTTGGTATCACAATACTGTCATGTAGTAACTTTTTCACTTCCATGCTCACTTCCCTGTTTCTTATCACTGCTTTCAAGGAACCAGCAACTTTTCTTCCCTGCTGTACCCTTTCAAGCACTTCACCCTCCAAACCTCCATCCTTACTCATCACACTACCCAAGTACTTAAACGTACTCACATTTTCCAATTCCTCACCATCCAACCTCGCTGTACATTCACTGACTTCACCTCTCTCAAAGACCATCACTTTACTCTTCCCTACATTCACCTTTAGATTCCGTTTCTTACACACACTCCCAAACTCATTCACCAAGCCTTGCAGCTCCCCTTCGTCTTCACGCAACAACACATTATCATCTGCAAACAACAGTACAAGGAGTTTCCAAACACTGCCCTCTCTCTCTAGGGCCGCTCCAACATCCACTGCCCTACCTTGTATCTCTTTTGTAACCCCATACGTGCAAAGACTGAACAACCATGGAGACATGATACATCCCTGTTTCAACCCGACCTTCAAATAAAAAAATTCACCGAGTTCACAATCCACAAGCATTCCAGCCTTAGCACCCTCATACATACTCTTCACAGCATTCAGCAACTTCCCATCTACTTCGTATATTCTTATTACTTTTCACAATCCTTGTCTATCCACCCTGTTATATGCTTTCTTCAAATCCATGAAGCCCTCATACAACTTCCTTCCCTCCTCTAGAAACTTTTCCACTAAAGGTCTAAGAATGAATATCTGATCTACACAACCTCTTCCCTTCCTAAAAACCTCCCTGTTCTTCTCCAACTAATTCCTCTGTTATTTCCCTAACTCTGTCAGTAAGTATCTTACCATATACTTTGCCTATTACACTAAGAAGATAAGTGCCCCTATGATTACCACACACTTCTTTCTCCCCCTTTTCCTTTGTACAGAGGAATAATTATACCTGACTTCCAATCCTCCGGGACTCTTCCTTCCTCCCGGGCCAAACTGCACATCTTCCACATCCATTCTACTACTATCTCCCCCATGCTTCACCATTTCACCACACACTTCATCAATTCCTGGGGCTTTCCCCATTTTGTCTTTCTTCATTGCTTCCACAGCTTCCTGCCTACTGATTTCTACCTGTCTTCTCACCTCCCTCGTGCTCCCAGCCATTCCCCAGCCACTTATACTCGCATTACTTTCATGCTTTATGTTCAACAATTCATTAAAGTGTTCTCTCCATCTGCTCACTTTTTCTCCCTTCTCCACTAGTAATCTACCATTTTTATCTTTCACTCCCTGACTAACTTCATTGCCACCCAGCCTAACTCACTTTACCTCTTTCCAGAACATTTTCTCACAGTCCCTCTGCTTTACACTCACATTCCTTCCAAATTCCTCATCCACTCTTCTTGCTCTCTCTTATTAATCTTTTCAACTCTCTCTTCTTTCTACATATAACTCTCTCTTCCATCTCCAAACTTCTTCCACGCCCCTATTTCTCATCCATTCTTCTTTTGTGCCACAGCCTGTCTCACCTCTTCCTTCCATCATGCTGTTCCTTGCACCCCCTTTCGTCTTCTCTTAACCCCACACACCACCTCACATTCTGGACATATTTTTTCTGTGAATATCTTGCACACACCTTCCACGTCCCCCATCTGCTCCAATCCATATTTACATAATCGTTCCTCCACTTCCCTCTTATATTCTGCCTTTTTCTCATCTTCTTGTAACCTTTCCACTCTCCTTGCAGCTACTCCTTCCTCCTGTCCTTCCCTTCTTCTATTTCTCCATTTTACCTGGACCTTGATTCTGACTACCACAAATGTGGTGGTCAGAAAGTCCACTCCCCCAGCCCCTATATGCTCTTGCATCCATTACACACTTTCGCATCCTTGCATCCATACACAAATAATCAGTCATTGCCTTCCTTTCATTCAGTTCACCATCCACCCTTCTCATCACTCGCATGTATACCTGTGGATCATTTTGTGCCTGAAGAGGGTATTAGCTATCACCAACTCCCTCCTGGCACAAATGTCCACTAAAGCACTGCCATTCTCATCCATGTCTGCCGGCACACCCCACTCACCAACTACTCCATCCACCTTCACATTCCCAACTTTTCCATTCATATCACCAGTCAAAAACACTTTCCCATTCCTTTCAAACTTTTCCATGCACACTTCCACATTTGTCCAGAACTCTTCTCTCACTCTCTTTGCACGATCTTGTGTTGGCGCATACATGCACACAATCGTCCACATTTGTAGTCCAACTTTCAAACTTACCTACAATGCCCTTGAGCCAACTGATCCATGCTCTCTTATATTCTCCTTCCATCTCTTACTCACAACAATACACACTCCTTTTGCCCTCTCATCCTCACCTACTCCCGCACATATACTCCAACCATACTCCCATTCTCTCACACTCTCTCCTCTCCATTTAGTTTCAGGTAACCCACATACATCCACTTTCGCACCCTCAAACACCTGGACAGTCTCTCTCTCACCTCATCATTTGCACCCCTTACATTCCACGTCGCCATCCGTATCATGTCCTTTGTTCGGTCCTTAGTTGTCATCTTTTGGACAGTCCAGGTCCAAGCTTTCTTGTTCGTATTTTTAGTTAGTTGTTTTCCGGGGGGGGGCACTAACCCTCCGCCAACCCACTTGCTGTCACGTAGGAAATACGTGTTGGTTGGTTATAAGATTACCACCCAGCATTGTAAATGCTTTCCTGGCTTACAGGAAATCTTTTGGCTTGCCACTCAGTGTAGAGCTACCCTAAAAACAGAGTACCACTACACTAAGTGGGTGGATGATGGGGGTCCCCACCTACTACTTAAGATGTGGGCGACATTTCCTGACATTAAAGGATTACCTGGACACATCAGGACTCGTGAGGGATTACTAGAAGAATAGTCTGTGACGTTCCGTAAGGGAATATTTTGGAACAAAGGGAGTGGATGACGGATACCTATGTATATATATGTATTCATACACACATGTACACATACATGTACATACACATATACCTAAATAAACACACATACATATATACGGCTGGGTAAATATGGATTGGAGCAGATGGGGGACGTGGAAGTGTGTGCAAAATATTCACAGAAAAAATCTGTGCAGCATGTGAGGTGGTGTGTGGGGTGAAGAGAAGGCGAAAGGGAGTGCAGGGAACAGCATGGTGGAAAGGAGAGGTGAGAGAGGCTGTGTCACAAAAGAAGAAAGCCTATAGTGAGTGGATGAGAAACAGTGATGTGGAGGAAGTTGAGAGACGGAAGAGAGAATTATGTGTAGAGAGGAGGAGAGAAGTGAAAAGATTAGTAAGAGAGAGCAAGAATAGAATGACGGAAGAGAGAGTTATATGCTGAGAGGAGGAGAAAAGTGAAAAGATTAGTATGAGAGACTAAGATGAGAGTGGATGAGGAATTTGGAAAGAACCTGAATGGAAATTGCAGGGAATGCAAGAAAATGTATTAGAAAGAGGTAAGGAGAGTTAGACAGGTGCCAAAGAAGTTAGTTGGGGAGTGAAAGATAAAAATGGTATATTACTAGTGGAGAAGGGATAAAAAGTGAGCAGATGGAGAGAACACTTTAATGAATTGTTGAACATAGAGAATGAAAGTAATGCAAGTATAAGTGGCTGGGAAATGGCTGGGAGAAGAAGGGATGTGAGAAGAGAGGAAGAAATCAGTAGGATGGAAGCTGTGGCACCAATGAAGAAAGTTAAAATGGGGAAAGCCACAGATACTGATGGAGTGTGTGGTGAAATGCTGAAGCATGGGAGAGAGATATTAATAGAATGCATGTGGAAGATGTGCAGATTGGCCTGGGAGGAAGGTAGAGTCCCGGAGGATTGGAAGTCAGGTATAATTATTACCCTGTACAGTACAAAGGAAAAGGGGAAAGTGAAGTATTTTTCTTTTTAGTGTAATAGGAAAAGTATATGGTAAGATACTTATTGACAGAGTTAGGGAAAAAACAGAGGAATTAGTTGGAGAAGAACAGGGAGGTTTTAGGAAGGGAAGAGGTTGTGTAGATAAGATATAAAGTGGAAAAGCTTTAAGAGAAGGGGGAGAAGTTGTATGCGGCCTTCATGGATTTGGAGAAAGCATATGACATGGTGGATAGACAAGGATTGTAGAAAGTATTAAGAATATATGAAGTACATGGGAAGTTCTTGATGGCCATGAAGCGTATGTATGAGGGTGCTAAGGCTGCACTGCGTGTGGATAGTGAACTGAGTGAATTTTTTATTTGAAGGTTGGACTGAAACAAGGATGTGTCATGTCTCCATGGTTGTTCAGTCTGTATATGGATGGGGTAATAAAAGAGATACAAGGTAGGGCAGTGGAAGTTGAAGCGGCCCTAATGAGAGGGGGCAGTGTGTGGAAACTCCCTGTACTGTTGTTTGCAGATGATATTGTGTTGGTGCGTGAAGATGAAGGGGAGCTGGAAGACTTGGTGGATGAGTTTGGGAGTGTGTGTAAGAAACGGAATCTAAAGGTGAATGTAGGGAAGCGTGAAGTTATGGTCTTCGAGAGAAGTGAAGTCAGTGTATGTACCGTGAGGTTGGATGAGGAGGAAATGGAATGTGTAAGTGCATTTAAGTACTTCGGTAGTGTGATGAGTAAGGATGGAAGTTTAGAAGGTGAAGTGCTTGAAAGGATTCAACAAGGAAGAAAAGTTGTTTGTTCCGTGAAAGCAGAGATAAGAAACAGAGAAGTGAGCATGGAAGTGAAAAAGTTACTACATGACAGTAGAGTGATACCAATTCTACCATATGGAAGTGAAGCTTGGACCTTGTTGGAGGGACAGAAGTCAAGAGTGAGAACAGTGGAGATGAGTTATTTGAGAGGAGCCTGTGGAGTCACATGGAGAGACAAATGAGGAAGTGAAGGAGTGTTGTGGTGTGGATGTGGATATGATAGGAAGCGTTAGGAGAACACAGTGAGGTGATTTGGTCATATGGAGAGGATGAGAGGATGGAGAGTGAAAGACTGACGAGGAGAGTGTATGTGAGTGAGGTGGAGGTGGGGAGAGGGAGGGGGAGCCCAAGGATGAGATGGAGGGACGGCGTGAGAGAGGGGGGTGTGAGCTGGGAGCAGGGCAATGAAATGGCGGGGGACAGGGTGACATGGAGGAAATTTGTTTGTGGCCACCCCTTACGGGATTAAGGCGTCTGGCAATAGATAGGTATATGTATAGATAGACAGACATACGTACATGCATGTATACACACAGAAATATACATGTTGTATGCCAACATAAATACATGTACGAGTATATACGCACGCATACAAACACACATATTATACTAATGCTGACAATATTAAGAAGGTAATAAGGGTGTGATTGTTTTACTAATGGAGTAATTTCCATACAATATCATGGAACTCTGTCTATATAAATGCATCGGCAGCAGCCTTCTGGCATAAAGAGAAGGTGTTTCTACATAACCTAATAACCAAATGTGTGTGTTATTAAAACCTGTATATTACCGCACAGTCCGTGCAGAGAAAAGATTGTAATGGATCGTTCCTCCCCACAATTAGTGATAACCCCCTGCAGCCTGCCAGAGACAAAGGTAACAGGTCTGTATAACTACAATTCTTTAATTCCTTCTGAATAGTTTCCACTGGGCTATCATGCGTTGCTGGAGGTGATGGAGTGTTCCATTCGGCGCTGGGACCCACAAATAAACGATACTACCCAAGTAGTCCTCGCTGGGCTTCAGGTGGTCCGCCAGATTTTTTTTTTTTTCTTTCTTTGCAAAGAAGAAGGAACCAAAGGTTGAGTCCGCAAAACAGTTCCTTCCAAGAAAAAAAAAAAAAACAATACAAAAGAGAGCCAAATTCAAGATCCGTTCATTTCGAGATGCCTGGAAACACTGCATTTCAAAGACTGGAGATCATAGGAAGTAGGAAATACAGACAGAGGGAGACAGTTCCAGATATGACCTGTTGCATAAATGAAGGACTGGGAGTAACGGTTAACTCTTGCATTAGAGAGCTGGACAGAAAAGGGATGAGAGTTTGCTGCTAGACGGGTGCTACGCACCCGTCGCACAGGTGCAGGGATGCAAACAGACAGTTCAGAGGAGCAGTGACCATTGAAGTACTGATAGAAAAGAGATAAAGAGGCAAAAGTGCGACGAAGAGTCAGAGATTGAAGGGAGCCAGTAAGAGGAGCAGAGATGATGAGACGAAAACCCTTTGACTCCACCGTATTGAGAAGAGCTGTATGTGGGGAGCTTTCCCACATATGAGTTGTACTCTAAACACGGGCGAATAAGACCCATGTATAAAGTCAACAACTGTGCGGGGATAAAGCAGGCACGGAGTCAGCTTAGCAGACTCAATCTCTTGGAAGCAGATTTTACGAGAGATGCAATATGATCTTTCCAAGATAAGTCCCGAGTGAATGAAACCCCAGGCATGTTCAGGGATGATGCAGGATTGAGCTGGATACTATTAAACATTAGTGGGTACTCCTATGGAAGATTTTGATGGGTTGATAGGTGTAAAAACTGAGTCTTTGATGCACTGGAAACAATAAGAATATTTTTACCCCAGTCAGAGATACGAGCCAAGTCAGACAATACGTGTGCCATAGCCTTATCCCTTGTCTGTTGAAGTAACTGCCGAGATGGACGTTGCAGAAACCGAATGGAAAGGTGAAGGGTGGAATCATCAGTGTACGAGTGGATAGGGTTAGATGTACACCTTAGAAGATCATTGATGAATAGAAGGAAGAGAGTTGGTGATAGAACAGAGCCTTGTGGAACACAACTGTTGATATATTTAGGAGAAAAACGATGACCGTCTACAACAGCAGCTATAGAACGACCAGAGAGGAAGCTAGAGATGAAGGCACAGATTGAAGGACTGAAACCGTAAGAGGGCAGTTTGGAAATTAAAGATATATGCCAGACTCGATCGAAAGCCTTTGAGATGTCAAGTGCAATGGCAAAGCTTTCGCCAATGTCCCGAAAGGAGGATGACCAGGAGTCTGAAAGGTAGAGCATCCCTTATGGAACCCATACTGACGATCAGAAAGAAGGTTGTAATAGGAAAGGTGCTTTAAAAATTTTCTGTTAAGAATAGACTTGAAAACTTTTGAGACATAGGATGTGAAAGCAACTGGACGATAGTTAGAGGGTTGGGAATGGTCACTCTTCTTTGGGACTGGCTGAATGAGAGCAAACTTCCAGCAAGAAGGAAAGGTACAAGTTGAAAGACAATGGCGAAAGAGTTTACTAGACAGAGTGTAAGCACGGAAGCACAGTTCTTGAGGACAAAAGGAGGGACTCCATCAGGCCCATATGCCTTGTTAGTATTGAGGCCAGTGATGGCAGAATATACATCAGCTGAAGACATTTTAATGTTAGCCATGAGGTAGTCAGAGGGGGGAAGTGATGGAGGAACAGGACAGGAATCGTCTAAGGTGGAACTGGAGGAGAAAATCTGAGCGACGAGATCTGCTTAATATCAGTAGAAGAAATAGCTACAGAGCCATCAGAGCAGAAAAGAGAAGGGAAAAATGATGAGGTAAAGTTGTTATAAAGGTTTTTGGCAAGGTGCCAGAAGGAGTGGAAAGAATTCGAGTTGGAGAGTTGGGAGCATTTATTATGGATGAAATTATTTTTAGCAGACAGAATTAGAACAAGCGTGATTAAATAATGCTTTCGTGCATTAGTCAAAGGATATGAGAAAGGAATGTATGCTTCCATGCCCGAGAGAATAACCTCCGTAATGCGCAACGCACACTCAGATGGCTCCTGGCCATGGTAGCAATAATCATGCCAGGGAAAATCAAAGATGTACTGCCTGAGGTCCTCCCAATCCGCAGCTCGAAAGTGTCACAGACGACGTTTCTTTGGAGGGTCCACAGGCCGTACCGGAGCGATAGGACAGGTTAAGGTAATAAGGTTATGATTGTAGGAGCCCAGTGGAGAGAAAAGATTAACAGTGTAAGCAGAAGGATTATGGTCGTACCATTCTAAAGTGGTGGTTTGGGTGGGGCACCAACCTCTGTCCAGTGTTGCCACGTTTTCCATACTCGCGATGCCTCTCTCTCTCTCTCTCTCTCTCTCTCTCTCTCTCTCTCTCTCTCTCTCTCTCTCTCTCTCTCTCTCTCTCTCTCTCTCTCTCTCTCTCTCCTGGGGGGAGATGTGCATCACCCTAGGGAATTTTGTTTCTTTTATGTGTCTTATAAACTTGTGCTTTCATTTCTTTATTTTGTTTTTTATTATATTATTGTTTTACATATGGCGCCAGATGACCTCGGTGTTGCGGCGCCTTGATTTGTTTTCATTCAATAATTCTCGCCCTCCTTCCTTCCCTCCCTTCATCTTTCCCTCAGCTTGACAATGCACTCAACACTGCCCCTTGCCTGCCTTCTCTCTCTCTCTCTCTCTCTCTCTCTCTCTCTCTCTCCTGGGGGAGATGTGCTTCACCCTTAGGAATTTTGTTTCTTTTACGAGTGACTTATAAACTTGTGCTTTCATTTCTTTATTTTGTTTTTATTATATCTAATTATGTTTAAAAATATTATTGTTTTACATATGGTGCCAGATGACCTCACTATTGTGGCGCCATGATTTGTTTTCATTCAATCACTCTCTCCCTCCTTCGTTCCCTCCCTTCCTCCATCTCTCACTCAGCTGCACTCAACACTGCCTCTGGTCTGCCTTCCCCTCCCTCTCTCTCTCTCTCTCTCGTCTGTAGTATTTTAGGATACATTTTGGTTATTTTCTTTTACGTTATAATGTACATATTGTAAATTTAACTTTATTTCCACACCATCCAGGAGGTAAAAGTCTTGTAGATGCGAGTAGTGAGCTGGCTGAGCTGCCATCCTGTCTGAGTCAAGGACACAAAGGAAAGAGATAGAGGAAGCTCTGGCCAGGTCGGGCTGGGTGTGTGTGTGTGTTGCTGCTCATGAGGGTTTTAATGTATATATTTTTTTTACTAAGAAATTGGCATATTTTTTCTTATATTCCTGCACATTATCTTATAATCATAATTGTGACATTATTACCCACCCCAGAAATACGGTAACAGCCAATAAAAGTGACTACTTTTTTAAAGCAACACTGTTAAATAATTATGCCACGTTTCTGTATTGCCGTATAAATATTTTACGCATAATAAGTTTACTGTTCTTTCATATATTATAATACACACGTTACCATTATATTCTCATGTGTTTATCTTATTGTGATGCCTATTACATATATATATCAAAGCCGTTCACATAGCGGGTATGGAACACGTGGCACCACTGTACAGAGGTTGGTGCCCCACCCAAACCGCCACTTTAGAATGGTACAACCATAGTTGTAAGGAAGGGGTCAAGTATGTTGGAGCTCTCTCTATGGCAGTCAGGGATACGGGTAGGGTGCTGTACAAGCTGCTCTAGGTCATTAAGGATAGAAAAGATGTAGGCTTGTTCACCAGGTAGATCAGTGAAAGGAGAAGAGAGCCAAAGATAGTGGTGAACACTGAACTCTAGAATTGAGATTTCAGAGAAAGGAGAAATGGATAGAATGTGTTCTATTGTAGAAGTAAGATAGTCGAAGAATTTTTGATAGTCAGTCGAATTAGGAGATAAGTAAACAGTGCAGATATATTTAGTCAGACAATCACAGGAGAGTCACAGCCAGAGAGTAGAGAATTCAGAAGAATCAAGTTCAGGAATAAGAGAGCAAGATAGGTCGTTGCGTACATATACACAACAGCCACCTTTGGCTTTGAAATGAGTATAGAGAAAGTAGGAGGATACAGAGAAGGGTTTGCTGTCAGTTGCCTCAGACAGCTGAGTCTCGGTTAAGAAGAGAAGGTGAGGTTTAGAGGAGGAGAGGTGATGTTCAACAGAGAGAAAACTAAGGGAAAGGACCCGAATGTTGCAGAAATGAAGAAGTGAGCCAGACTGGTTCCAGGCTCGTTGAGTCATCACCGGGAGAGGGACCGATGATGAGGGTATTTATGGTCCCCTCCCCCGCGATGACTCCGAGAAATGGTTGTAGTGCGACATTTTTCTTTATTTTTTTTAAATTTTGAAAAGGTAGTGTAATGTGTACCGTGCTGAAACACTGAACAAGTTCAGCAAAGGGGGATGGTCAGGAACTAGTCCCGAGGGCTGATGAATGGAAGCTCCAGCTCCCCCTGTCATCAGCTTTCCATCCACCTTGGGAGTACTGCCCTGCTCGACTGGTGCTACAGTCTACTCCACAATGAGTTGATGAGTATTGGGCATTTATCCCGAAAAAAAGGTGACAAACCACCCATCCTATAATATGTGTGCATGAATCCGCTAAAGGCATTGGCTATTATATAGATAGATAGATAGATATAGATAGATAGATAGATAGATATAGATATAGTAAATATCCTGTAGGTAAGAATTTTTGTATTATTTAAACATAACAGCCGTTCTTAACACAAACTTCAGTACCGGCCACATTATTATAAATTATAAATTATAAATGTAACGAAATGCTGCAGTACGGCTCCTGATTTCGTTATACAAGAAGAATAATATTCGCCTTAACTCACAACACATCACATGGCGGCGATGGAGTCATATGTTAGACCACCAAAAACATAGTAACATAACGATCATATACCTAATAATAAAGACACGCATACCAGACGTACCATGGCAGTGCCTAACACTATATACATTATTTACGTTTCACTAATACTGTAATAATTAATTCCAGGTCTCCTAGAAGGATAAATCAAGTCATAGTTTTGATACACACAGTCTATTAAATATAACTATTATTGTGAAGGGTATTATTTTCTCCATTTATCACTCTAGCTATATCAGGGTTATACACAATATTATGTTAACACTGTTCCTCGCGCCATACTACTAGGAAGGTTGGGTCGCCTGCGGATCACGGAGCACAGGTTGCCTATGTAGCAAGGCCTTCGTCCGAGTGGCGTCGCTCCTTAAAAACACTTAGAGATGAAGTAATAGGGAGGGCCTGGGAGAGAGAGGGATAGGGGTAGTAGAGACCAGTTGTTGATTATTTAATTACTATTATTATTTCACAGTTGACCAAGGGTGAACAAGTGCCTCGAAAAGTCAAAGCCCAACCTGGCTGCGCTAATGCTAACGAAAGTCGTCAGACTGGGGTGAGGGAAAGGACATGGACTAGGAGTAAATGCGGAGTCCATCCCACAAATCTTGGTGACCGGCAAGAGCCTTGATTTCGTGACCCTTCGGACACGAATCCAACTAACTAATATCAGAATATAAGAACAAACACCATAGATAAATTATTGGCTGGATGGAAGGATTAACAAAAACTACTCATCGATAATGGCATAACAGACGAGAGATATATTGTCTCAAGCTAGGTATATGGCGTCGTTTTACCAAGCCTCGGAGTCCCCAGGGGGGGGGACCATAAATGCCCCCACCATCTGCCCCTCTCCCGGTGACGACTCAAGATGCCTGGAACCACTGTCTGACTCTCTTCTTCTTCATTTCTGCAACATTCGCGGCCTTTCCTCTAACTTTCGCTCTGTTGAGCACCACCTCTCTAAACCTCACCTTCTTTTTCTAACGGAGACTCAGCTGTCTGAGGCAACTGACAGCAAACCCTTTTCTGTATCCTCCTACTTTCTCTATACTCATTTCAAAGCCAAAGGTGGCTGTTGTGTATATATACGCAACGACTAATCTTGCTCTCGTGTTCCTGAACTTGATTCTTCTGAATTCTCCACACTCTGGCTTCGGCTTTCCTGTCATTCTCTGACTAAATATATCTGTGCTGTTTACTTATCCCCTAATTCTACTGACTATCAAAAATTCTTCGACTATCTTACTTCTACGATGGAACACATTCTATCCATTTCTCCTTTCTCTGAAATCTCCATTCTTGGAGATTTCAATGTTCACCACCACCTTTGGTTCTCCTCTCCTTTCACGGATCCACCTGGTGAACAAGCCTACATCTTTTCTATCCTTAATGACCTAGAGCAGCTTGTACAGCACCCTACCCGTATCCCTGACCGCCTTGGAGAGAGCTCCAACATACTTGACCTCTTCCTCACAACTAATCCTTCTGCTTACTCTGTTAATCTTTTCTCTCCGTTGGGCTCCTCCGATCACAACCTTATTACCTTAACCTGTCCTCTCACTCCGGTACGGCCTGTGGACCCTCCAGGGAAACGTCGTCTGTGGCATTTTGGAGCCGCAGACTGGGAGGCCCTCAGGCAGTACTTCTTTGATTTTCCCTGGAATGATTATTGCTTCCATGGCCGTGAGCCATCTGAGTGTGCCTTGCGCATTACGGAGGTTATTCTCTCGGGCATGGAAGCATACATTCCTTTCTCATTTCCTTTGACTAATGCAAGAAAGCCTTGGTTTAATCACGCTTGTTCTAATGCTGTCCGCAACAAGGAGAGGGCCTACAAAAGGTACCGGAGCCAACCCACCCCTGAATCACATCATCTTTACGTTTCTGCCCGGAATCGTGCTAAGTCTGTTCTTCGCTCTACTAAAAATAATTTCATCCATACTAAATGCTCTCAACTCTCCAACTCGAACTCTTCCCGCTCCTTCTGGCATCTTGCCAAAAATCTTTCTAACAACTTTACCTCATCATCCTTCCCTCCTCTTTTCTACTCTGATGGTTCTGTAGCTATTTCTTCTACTGATAAAGCAGATCTCTTCGCACAGACTTTCTCCTCCAATTCTACCATAGACGATTCCGGTGCTGTTCCTCCATCACTTCCCCCCTCTGACTTCCTCATGGCTGACATTAAAATTTCTTCAGTTGATGTATTTTCTGCCATCACTGGCCTCAGTACTAACAAGGCATATGGGCCTGATGGGGTCCCTCCGGTTGTTCTCAAGAACTGTGCTTCTGTGCTTACACCCTGCCTAGGCAAACTCTTTCGTCTTTGTCTGTCAACTTGTACCTTTCCTTCTTGCTGGAAGTTTGCTCTCATTCAGCCAGTCCCAAAGAAGGGTGACCACTCCCAACCCTCCAACTATCGTCCAATTGCTTTAACGTCCTGTATTTCAAAAGTTTTCGAGTCAATTCTTAATAGAAAAATTTTAAGGCATCTTTCCTATCACAACCTTCTTTCCGATCGTCAGTATGGGTTCCGTCAAGGACGCTCCACTGGCGATCTTCTCACCTACCTTTCAGACTCCTGGTCATCCCCCTTTCGGGACTTTGGCAAAAGCTTTGCCATTGCACTTGACATCTCAAAGGCTTTCGATCGAGTCTGGCATAAATCTTTAATTTCCAAACTGCCCTCCTACGGTTTCTATCCTTCTATCTGTGCCTTCATCGCTAGCTTCCTTTCTGGTCGTTCTATAGTCTCTGTTATAGACGGCCATCGTTCTTCTCCTAGATCTATCAACAGTGGTGTTCCTCAGGGCTCTGTCCTATCACCAACTCTCTTCCTTTTATTCATCAATGATCTTCTAAGCTGTACATCTAACCCTATCCACTCATACGCTGGTGACTCCACCCTTCACCTTTCCATTCGGTTCCCGCAACGCCCATCTCAACAGTTACTTCAACAAACAAGGGATGAGGCTATGGCACACCTGATGTCTGACTTGGCTCGTATCTCTGACTGGGGTAAAAATAATATGGTTGTCTTTAATGCATCTAAGACTCAGTTCTTACACCTTTCAACCCGTCAAAATCTTCCACAGGTATACCCACTAATGTTTAATAATATTCAGCTTAATCCTACATCATCCTTGAACATGCTTGGGGTTTCATTTACTCAGGACTTATCTTGGAAAGATCATATTACATCTCTTGTAAAATCTGTTTCCAAGAGATTGGGTATGCTAAGCCGACTCCGCTCTTTCTTTACCCCTGCGCAATTGTTGACTCTATACAGGGGTTTTATCCGCCCCTGTGTGGAGTACAACTCTCATGTGTGGGGAGGCTCCCCTCATACAGCTCTTCTCAATAGGGTGGAGTCAAAGGCTTTTCGTCTCATTAACTCTCCTCCTCTTACTGACTCCCTTCAACCTCTGTCTCTTCGCCGCACTGTTGCATCTTTATCTCTTTTCTATCGCTACTTTAATGGTCACTGCTCCTCTGAACTGTCTGCTTGCATTCCTCCACCTCTACGACGGGCGCGTAGCACCCGTCTGGCAGCAGACTCTCATACTTTTTCTGTCCAACTCTCTAATGCAAGAATTAACCGTTACTCCCAGTCTTTCATTTATGCAACAGGTCAACTCTGGAACTGTCTTCCTCTGTCTGTATTTCCTGCTGCCTATGATCTCCAGTCTTTCAAACGCAGTGTGTCCAGGCATCTCAAAATGATCGGATCTTGAATTTGGCTCTATATTGTATTTTGTTTTTCTCTTGGAGGGAACTGTTACTGCGGGCTCATGGCCTTTGGTTCCTTCTTCCTCGCATAAAAAAAAAATATATGTATATATATATGAAGCATGAGAGAGAGAGAGAGAGAGAGAGAGAGAGAGAGAGAGAAAGAAAGGGGGATGGAAGGGAGGGAGAGGAAAGGGAACAAGGAAGGGAGAATGAGAGAGAGAGGAGGGAAGGATAAGGAGAGAGGCAATGGACAGTGGGAGGAAGAGAGTATGAGAAAAGGAGAGGGAGGGAAGGAGGAGGCGGGGGAGGAGAGACCAGTTTCCTTCACAGATAAAAGTAATATCAGAGTAAATAAACACTTGGTTGACTGGAGGGATTAATAACAATATTCATAAAATATCGTCCCAAGGTAAGTAAATAGCCAGAAGTATATATACGATGGGAAAATTTGGGAGAGGCAAATTCGAGGTGTGTAAGAATAATTGTGGCAAATAGTACATTCAAATGCAGCAGCCTGCCTTCATCACTACATAGCACATACTCAAAGTGTGGGTGTGACATAAGTTAGTTTAGGTCAGATATGGCTAGATTAGGCACAAAGAATATCCAGGTTAATGTTAGACTAGTTAGTTAGGCTCAGGTAGGTTAGTCTCTCTCTGTCTCTCTCTCTCTCTGTCTCTCTCTCTCTCTCTCTCTCTCTCTCTCTCTCTCTCTCTCTCTCTCTCTCTCTCTCTCTCTCTCTCTCTCTCTCTTGTGCGTGTGTATTCTAACTCATACCGACCTTGTCTTAAAAAAATAATAAATAAAATAAGATAGACAGGCTATCACTGACACTAGTGATTTGTGATAGAAGGTTAAAATCGTTCAAAACACATCTCCCATGTTGTCCGAAATAAAATGTTTATCCTGAGGTACGATCAGCGCTGTTTGCCAATGGCCATGTGAGTAATGAACAAAGATTCTGAATTCGTCTTGCGTATACCTTCTGGCGCCAACCACTGTAAATACTTGTACACATGAACTATGTCTTGCCAGTGGGACTGCATGGGTCTTCCATCTACGTTTCCTTTGTATGGTTAGTGAGAGTGAGTCTCAACAGGACAGCGAAATGCAGGCCACTTTGAGGCAAACGAATGGGAGGCTCTCGAAGGACGATGTGGGAAGTGCATTTAGAAGTGTTAAGGTCATAGAAGTAGACTGTAGCACCAGTCGAGCAGGGCAGTATTCCCAAGATGGATGGAAAGCTGATGACAGGGAGAGCTGGAGCTCCCGCTTCATCAGCCCTCGGGACTAGTCCCGACCATTCCCTTTTGCTGAACTTTTTCAGTGCCTCAGTAACACAGAGAGTAGGCCAGCATGCTCTCCAATACAAGTTTCTCTAACAATCAACACCAAACTACATGCACAGTACACAGTACACTTCGTTTTCAAAATTAAAAAAAAAAATAATAATAATCATGGCAGCGCAACACGTGGCCTCGGAGTCCCCAGGAGGGGGGGGGGGACCATAAACGCCCCCACCTTCCGCCCCTCTCCCGGTGACGATTCGAGCTGCCTGGAACCACTGTCTGACTCTCTTCTTCATTTCTGCAACATTCGTGGCCTTTCCTCTAACTCTCTCTGTTGAGCACCACCTCTCCTTCTCTAAACCTCACATTCTTTTTCTAACTGAGACTCAGCTGTCTGAGGCAACTGACAGCAAACCCTTTTCTGTATCCTCCTACTTCCTCTATACTCATTTAAAACCCAAAGGTGGCTGTTGTGGATATGTATGCAATAACCTATCTTGCTCTCATGGTCCTGAACTGGATTCTTCTGAATTCTCTACACTCTGGCTTCGGCTTTCCTGTCATTCTCTGACTAAATATATCTGTGCTGTTTACTTATCCCCTAATTCTACTGACTATCAAAAATTCTTTGACTATCTTACTTCTACGATGGAACACATTCCATCCATTTCTCCTTTCTCTGAAATCTCCATTCTAGGAGATTTCAATGTTCACCACCACCTTTGGCTCTCCTCTCCTTTCACGGATCCACCTGGTGAACAAGTCTACACCTTTTCTATCCTTAATGACCTAGAGCAGCTTGTACAGCACCCTACCTGTATCCCTGAATGCCATGGAGAGAGCTCCAACATACCTGACCTCTTCCTTACAACTAATCCTTCTGTTTACACTGTTAATCTTTTCTCTCCATTGGGCTCCTCCGATCACAACCTTATCACCTTAACCTGTCCCATCACTTCGGTACGGCCTGTGGACCATCCAAAGAAACGTCATCTGTGGCATTTTGGAGCTGTGGAATGGGAGGCCCTCAGGCAGTACGTCTTTGATTTTCCATGGAATGATTATTGCTACCATGGCCGGAAGCCATCTGAGTATGCCTTGCACATTATGGAGATTATTCTCTTGGGCATGGAAGCATACATTCCTTTCTCATATCCTTTGACTATTGCAAGAAAGCCTTGGTTTAACCACGCTTGTTCTAACGCTGTCCGCAACAAGGAGAGGGCCTATAAAAAGTACCGGAGCCAACCCACCCCTGATTCACATCTTATGTTTCTACCCGGAATCGTGCTAAGTCTGTTCTTTGCTCTGCTAAAAATAATTTCATCTGTACTAAATGCTCTCAACTCTCCAACTCGAATTCTTCCCGCTCCTTCTGGTACTTTGCCAAACACCTTTCTAACAACTTTATCTCATCATCCTTCCCTCCTCTTTTCTACTTTGATAGCTCAGTAGGTACTTCTCCTACTGATAAAGCAGATCTCTTCGCTCAGACTTTCTCCTCCAATTCCACCTTAGACGATTCCGGTGCTGTTCCTCCATCACTTCCCTCCTCTGACTACCTCATGGCTGACATTAAAATTTCTTCAGCTGATGTATTTTCTGCCATCACGGGCCTCAGTACTAATAAGACAAATGGGCCTGATGGAGTTCCTCCTGTTGTTCTCAAGAACTGTGCTTCTGTGCTTACACCCTGCCTAGGCAAACTCTTTCGCCTTTTTCTATCAACTTGTACCTTTCCTTCTTGCTGAAAGTTTGCTCTCATTCACCAGTCCCAAAGAAGGGTGACCATTTGCAACGCTCTAACTATCGTCCAATTGCTTTAACCCTTTAACCGCGGGTGTCATTCCAGAATGACGTTGCAAAAACTGGACCAAACCGCGGGTGTCATTCTCGAATGTTTGTGAATATTTTGAATACCCCGCGTTTTTTCCGTGCGCCAATTGTTTCAAGGGAGAGTAGCTATTAAGTTCTTTCACTCCAGCCGACCCCCACCTCCCTCTTCCCCCCCCTGGGGCCCCACCTCCCACCCCCTGAGCCCCCCACCCCACCCCTGACCAAGCACGCATCAGTATCTGTCCAGCTGTGTGAGTGACAACACATGCTGATGTGGCAGTGAAGTGCAGGCAATTACAGTGCCTTTTACCTGTCTCAGTGAACACAGAGTGGGTGTTTATCGTATGTGTAGTGTTCATATATGTTTACAGTATTATTATCAGAATGTGATTGGCATTTGGTAATGGTGTGTGAGCGAAAAATAGTGATTACAACACCGCTGATGTGGCAGTGAAGTGCAGGCAATTACAGTGCCTTTTACCTGCCTCAGTGAACACAGAGTGGGTGTTTATCGTATGTGCAGTGTTCATATATGTTTATAGTATTATTATCAGAATGAGGTTGGCATTTGGTAATGGTGTGTGAGCGAAAAATAGTGATTACAACACCTCTGATGTGGCAGTGAAGTGCGGGTAATTACAGTGCCTTTTACCAGCCTCAGTGAACACAGAGTGGGTGTTTATCGTATGTGCAGTGTTCATATATGTTTATAGTATTATTATCAGAATGAGGTTGGCATTTGGTAATGGTGTATGAGCGAAGGTAATGGCGTGTGAGCGAAAAATAGTGATTTTACACCCCTCACTTCTAACGGCACTGCCCGTCCTGTGAAAGTCAACAAAGTCATGAAACCTACATCAATGGAAAGCTGAAGGTTAGTACTTTCTAATGGTACCTTATTTTTTTCTCTAGCTTTATTCTGTGCAGAGTTATTAAGGTTTAAAGGTTTGTTTACATTTGGCTCAAACCCCCGCGGGAGAGGACAGTCAGACCAAAACAATACCCGCGGTTAAAGGGTTAAATTAACATCCTGTATCTCAAAAGTTTTCGAGTTAATTCTTAATAGAAAGTTTTTAAAGCATCTTTCCTATCACAATCTTCTTTCTGATCGTCAGTGTGGGTTCCGTCAGGGACGCTCCACTGGCGATCTTCTCACCTACCTTTCAGACTCCTGGTCGTCCTTTTATTGGGACATTGGCGAAAGCCTCGCCATTGCACTTGACATCTCAAAGGCTTTCGATCGAGTCTGGCATAAATCTTTAATTTCCAAACTGCCTTCTTACGGTTTCTATCCTTCTATCTGTGCCATCATCTCTAGTTTCCTATCTGTTCGTTCTATAGCCGCTGTTGTAGACAGCCATCGTTCTTCTCCTAGATCTATCAGCAGTGGTGTTCCTCAGGGCTCTCCTATCACCAACTCTCTTCCTTTTTTTATTCATCAATGGTCTTCTAAGCTGTACATCTAACCCTATCCACTCGTATGCTGATGATTCTACCCTTCACCTTTCCATTCGGTTCCTGCAACGTCCATCTCAGCACTTACTTCAACAAACAAGGGATGAGGCTATGGCACACCTAATGTCTCACTTGGCTCGTATTTCTGACTGGGGTAAAAATAATCTTATTGTTTTTAATGCATCAAAGACTCAGATTTTACACCTATCAACCGACAAAATCTTCCACAGGTATACCCACTAACGTTTAATAATATTCATCTTAATCCTGCATCATCCTTGAATATGCTTGGGGTTTCATTTACTCGGGACTTACCTTGGAAAGATAATATTACATCTCTTGTAAAATCTACTTCCAAGAGATTAGGTGTGCTAAGCCGACTCCATTCCTTCTTTACCCCTACTCAATTGTTGACTCTATACAGGGGTTTCATCCATCCCTGTGTGGAGTACAACTCTCATGTGTGGGAAAGCTCCCCACATACAGCTCTTCTCAATAGGGTGGAGTCAAAGGCTTTTTGTCTCATTAACTTTCCTCCTCTTACCGACTCCCTGCAACCTTTGTCTCTTCGCCGCACTGTTGCATCTTTATCTCTTTTCTATCGCTACTTCAATGGTCACTGCTCCTCTGAACTGTCTGCATGCATTCCTCCACCTGTACGACGGGTGCGTAGGACCCGTCTAGCAGCAAACTCTCATCCCTTTTCTGTCCAGCTCTCTAATGCAAGAATTAACCGTTACTCCTAGTCCTTCATTTATGCAACAGATCAGCTCTGGAACTGTCTCCCTCTGTCTGTATTTCCTGCTTCCTGTGATCTCCAATCTTTCAAACGCAGTGTGTCCAGGCATCTCGAAATGATCGGATCTTGAATTTGGCTCTCTCTTGTATTTAGTTTTTCTCTTGGAAGGAACAATAATTGCGGGTCCACTGCCTTTGCTTCCTTCTTCCTCGCATTAAAAAAAAAAAAAAAAAAAAAAAAAAAAAGATTGTGGCAGTGTATAAAAAAAGTCGGTATACCTGACCGAGGGAGCCAGGATAGCGCGAGCAAGTAAGAAAATGTGTAGTGACAAACTACTTGGCAGACAAGAATGTTTAATTCTGATTCACCTCAATCGCCATGCATTTATATAGGATGCTGAGTTGTATTAATAACAGGTTGCTATATGCTGATTGCCAGTCTTTTTTTTTTTTACATCCAAAAAGTAAGACTGTTTGTTGCTGAATGCTTGGGGCTTCTGATCCCAAAAGTACCAAGAATGGAGGGCTTAAAAGGGCCCTAGGAAAAATTTATTCAGTCTACCTCGAAACTCGCAAGAGAAAATGGGTCTTGCGGAACGACAGCTGGGACTAGTGTTGCCAGGCGACGGACTGGTTGACTTATGAATATGATCAGTAAATTCAGTTATGATTTCCATGACTCAGGACCAAGCACGAGGGTGCCTCTCAGAGTCATCTAAATGATTCTATTAAGCTCCCTGTTACTGTCTTAGAGGCTGTAGAAGGGTTGCAAAGGGATCATTTTAAAGCAATTCTTCAGCAACTCAGTCACTCGCTCAATAACTTGGTGACACGCGTTTCTAGTCCGAACCCTACCATAAGGATCAAACAACTAGTGATGCTGAGTTACAAAATATGAGTTGCTGTATCCTGTCTCATACTATGAAATAAGTAATACTGAATTTCTAGGAATGCAAGGACACATCATAAAGGCTTGCTATATAACTGAGTCTGTGCTTACCTATCGTGATTTGTGCAGCAGTGAACTTGGTCAGCAGTATCAGGAGAAGCAAGATGGACACCAAGTTGGACTTTTCTCTCATCCTGTCGTCACCCTCTTCTTCTGTTAATGGCAAGGAGGAACCTGAATTAGCAGGAAGGACCATTATGTTCATATACATTGCTTTCTTCTCATTACTCTCTCTCTCGCTCTCTCTCTCTCTCTCTCTCTCTCCATGTTCATGTCCAAACAGATCAATGTAGGGCTGTTTCAACAAATTCAGATGCTTCTAGATCACTGCAGGTTTATCAGGTACATTTTAATAATATAGAATCAACTTGGGTCATGCATGTAACGACGTGTGCCAGATATGACAGTTCGGGTCTACTAAATCTTTATAGGTTCCTAAAGGTTCATCTGATCAAATGACCACTACCAGAATGAATCTAAACTGAGGTGAATGGATGTGACTAGGTCTTACGAGTATTAAATCTAATTGGGCACAACTGCAAGGGAAAGCCTTGAATGGACTTAATTGGCTCTGAATAACCCTGAACGGACCTGAACTGACCTAAGCTAACTCGACCAAGCCTGAATGGCTGTGAAGGATATGATGGACGTTAATGACCCGGACAGACCTTAAGAACATGAATAGACCTAACAGAAAATACCTGCACCTAAATGGACCTGAATTGCCCAGAAGTGATGGGACAAGGCTAAAATGGATGTGATGAGCCTGGATGGATTTGGAATGGTACTTATAAACCTGAAGGATCTATCTGACCCAGAGTGGACCCATGTTGTCCTGAATGTGGGAGGCGGTGGCTCAATCGGCAGGGAGGTGGCCTGCAGTCCAACCGGACCCATGTTCAAATCCCCGCTGGGGCAGGGAACAGTTTAAGGTCTGAGTTTTATAAAATCAGACTTTACTGATCTACCAGAAGGCCCGCCGACATGTAAAACTACCCCCGTTAATATCAATACACCAAGTCCTGTTTGAGACAGCCCTAGCATGTATTCAATATGGAAGGTGCGTGTTAGTGCCGAAGTGGTGACATGTAGAGGTGTATGGTATGCAGGAGGGTTATTGGGCCTTGGGAGCAGGCTGTGAAGCCTATGCCCAAAGTCTATCTATCTATCTATTGCCAGACGCCTCAATCCCGTTTGGGGTGGCCACAAACAAATCGCCTCCAAGTCGCCATGTCCCCAGCCATTTCACTGCCCTGCTCCCAACTCACCCCCCCCCCCTCTCTCATATGCCTCTCCACCCCATCCCTCCAGCTCATCCTCGGCCTCCCCCTCCCTCTTCCCTCCTCCACCTCACTCACATACACTCTCTTCGTCAGTCTTTCACCCTCCATCCTCTCCACATGGCCAAACCACCTCAGTGTGTTCCTCATAACGCTTCCTATCAAAGTCGAACACATAAAAAATGAATACAAATTGATCTGACTTAGCATGGTGGAATGTGAAGAACCTTAATTGATGAAAACTGAATTGAACAGATCTAACCTTGAATGGTAATTGCCTTAAGCTGATCTGAAATATTCTGACGACTGATATGGATGAGGCGAATTCAATTAGACTTGAAGTGGCATAAATAACCTGAATTAACCTAATTTGACTCAGATAGTACCAAAAAAACTCTAATGGACCCAAACTGACCTGAATGGAATCAAGTGGCCATGAATGATCGTAAGCTAATTTTAATGCACAAAACTTTACCTGAATGTTCTTAAAATGACAAATATACCCTGACTGCTCTGGCTGTGGCTAAATATGGCTGGCATGATCAAAGAGAATGGATGTAACAATATCTTAACCCCAAGAATCCGGTGACTTTTTTTTTTATTTCACCCTCAGACGATTTATTCAAATTTGGAAGGACCTCTCTTCATGAAGATGTTGATGAAGGTTATAACTAACATTTCACCTTCGAGAAGTCTAGCCTAAGCTGAAGGTAGAGAGCGACGTCACCGAACTGAAGGAGTTGCGTGGCCTCGTCTGATCACTGGACTGTTTTGTTTACAATCACTTCTTAAGGGGAAATCATGGCCTTTTCTGGTTGTTCCTATAACGGTATTGGTGGCTAACAGTTTGCTAGGTGACGGTTATGCCGATACGGCGCAGTTATGCGGCCGAAGAATGTGCTCGTTGCGATAGAAAAGCTCATTTTCTTTTTTAAGGTCCTCTTAGGTCCCTTGAGATCAGTCTGGTCAAGTACATTCACACGAGGATAACATCACGTCATTCCTGCTAGGCCGAGGTATAACTGAGGCTTATCAATGATAGTGGAAACAAATAAGCGGGATGGATCAGGAAGGCGGCAGGTGGCAAGGTGCGACGGAGGCAGCGATTATAGCACAGCAGGAACAGCCAGAGATATGAGCGGACAGCGTGACCAGGGATAGTAATGAGTGTTTGGGTATGCCGTGGAAAGTATAACCTGAGGAGATGGGTGTTGTAGGTAAATTGGTGAGGTGAAATTCAAAGGACGGTAGGCAAAAACTGTGTACAGCGAGCACAATGAATGAATAAGGTGGGCTTCGATGGTGGTGAGAACTGGGTTATGGCGAGCATACCCTGTAAAAACAGACGTTGTCTGGCAGGGTGGCGACGGTGGTGGCAAGGTGTGAATCTCTCATCTTTCGTACAAATTCGATGTGAGGTGTGGTGGGTGGAGAGGATGGACAGGACAGCATTGGATGGTGGTAGGCGGTGGAACAGGCCCCCCGGGAGTAAAGACAGACGTTGTAGGTTGGCAGTATAGTCATGGTGATGGTTTAATTCAAAGTTTTCTCTAAGCAAACAACAGCAGCAATACTAGGAAAGTAAGCACGCGCACTCTCCTACACCTGGCATTCCACGACGCGGGCTAAATTATCTGGATATATTTTGCTAAACATATCCTGCCTGGCTAACTCGATCTCCAGACTCTGCGTTGCAGTTTCAACGCATAAGGTTGATAACCGAAGGGATGTGAATAGTATTCAACTGCTCATTCTGATGTACTTCTACCATATGAAACTGATGGCTCCAATCTAACTGTGAATAAGCGTGTGTGCCCTTATCTTCCTTTCTTTATATACCTAATGTTATGTATCTATAATGTGGATATAGGGGAAAGAATGTTACTCCCGTTTTGAACCTAGTGTTGTAAAAGGCAATTACATGATAAGAAAACAGAAGATAAATACTTCCTTGTACTGGTGCGGGGATCAATCCTGCAGTTTACCACTCATGAGATGAAATATATATATATATATATATATATATATATATATATATATATATATATATATATATATATATATATAGTACTTCTTATGTCACAATACGAAGGAGATAAAAAGACATCTATCGCCTCGTATGATTCATGTCTCAAAACCGATCAGAAATCTGTGTTCTATAACCCTCCATTCCAAGCGAATATGAAAGAAAAAAAAAAGTGGTTCCAGGCGCAACAAACGTCGCCCGACAGCAGTTGTTTTGTTACTGTTAAATACTGAAACGGGACTGCAATTTAGTGTCAGTACGGTGCACAATAGAAGTCTAAGGCAATGACTCATGTGTTTTCAGGTTACTCCCTCTGAAAATCCGTGCTCTTGCGTTTGACCGTTCAAGGTCACTCAGGAACAAAGGTCTTGGTGCCAAATAAAAGCCCATATGAGACTTCCTATATCTTGATGATAGTAAATATCCATCTTCAACGAGTTTCGAGTTATAGCTTCCTGAATATCCGTGACCCTGAGTTTGACCTTTCAATTTAGTTACGGTCAAAGGTCATGGTACCAGTTCAAACCTACCTGGGACTTCCTATATACTGATGGCAGTAAATATCTCTATCCTCAATCAGTTTCAAGTTAGAACCTCCTGAACATCGAAGAGAGAAACCTGTTTTGTACACAGGAAAAATCATCCACTATGCCTGGGATCAAACCCGGGACTTTCAGGTGAGAGCCAGGCAGCATACCACTACACCACAACCAGGTAAAAAGTTATGTCACATTGTCACAGTCTTGTAACCAATGGCCCTCCGTCCCCAGCTGTGGGGTACACAGGAAAAATCATCCACTATGCCTGGGATCAAACCCGGGACTTTCAGGTGAGAGCCAGGCAGCATACCACTACACCACAACCAGGTAAAAAGTTATGTCACATTGTCACAGTCTTGTAACCAATGGCCCTCCGTCCCCAGCTGTGGGCCTGAAGAGGATGAGATAACCCCCTGGCACTCGGGCAAGTAGATGCTTTTAATCTATCCACTTATGGCAAATCAGAATGAAGAAAGAAACCTGTTTTGTACACAGGAAAAATCATCCAATATATTACCAATATGCCGGGAATCGAACCCGGGACTCTCAGGTGACAATGTGAGATAACTTTTACCTGGTCGTGGTGTAGTGGTATGCCGCCTGGCTCTCACCTGAGAGTCCCGGGTTCGATTCCAGGCATATTGGTAATATATTGGATGGACCCCTGAATATCCGTGACTATGAGTTTGACCTTTCAAGGTCACTCAAGGACAAAGG
>NC_137046.1:22344948-22427448 GCF_032717465.1 Coenobita brevimanus
ATCATGGCATTAGCCAGTTAGGGAGACGTTGGGTAAGTCAGAGATTCTTGAGAAGTTTTCAGGAGAAAATTATGAAAAAGTTTGTGATCCAACAAAAAACTTAGGATACCAGAAAGCGGAGCGGAAAGTGTTAGTAAGACATGCCTTATACGCTAACACAAGACAGAGAGGATATCCAGGAAGACTGGAGAAAGGGTAGAAAGAATGTTACGGAAGACTGAGGACAAAGCAATGAAGATGTCAAGGAGGACTATAGACAAGCCAAAGCCGTGTCAAGGTGGGCAAAGACTGATATGTAAGAAATGAAGGAAATGTGAGGACAAGACTATTGCCATATCAAAGAGGGCTAAGAACAATATGGAGAATATATCTAGGATGGATGTGGATTAGACGCAAAGGGTTATAAAATAATACGCATTCAAACTTCAACGTATGGAACAAGGTCGAGTGAGAAGACTTGTTAATGCTATTTTGGCTCTCCAGCGTTGTGGCATTGTCCGTTGTAGCTTTAATAATTACAGAGATAACCCGGTTTGGGTGGTCAGTTTGGCGGTTGGCAGCTAAATGGGGACGAATTTTGAGAAAAGTCACTTAGCGACATCTATCACATTTCCAAAACTCCTCGAGCGATGTCCATATGCCTTTATAACTTTAATAATTTCTGAGATAACCCAAATTTGGTGATCAGTTTGACACTTTTTGTTTTTTTACGGTGATGTAGTGGTGAATTTTGAAAAAAGGAAAAAGGGTCACTCCTACAACTTTTTCGTAAGCTATCCACCAATTATTTAACTACATGTAGTTTTTCTGCTTGACCGCTCTTGCAATCAACTACAGATGAAATCTAAAATAAAATATATTAAGTTATAAATGTTTATAACTGAAAATGTGGAACGTATTTGAGCGAGAAAGCTTACTAATATTGTTTTAGCTTTCCAGCGATATAATTTTCCGCTGTAACTTTAATAGTTGCCGAGAAAGCACAGCTTTCGTGCTCAGTTTGGCGCTTTTTGGTTTTATTTCAGCAGAATGGTGGTGAATTTTGAGAGGACTTAAGTAAACCCTACCCTATTATGTTTTCACAGGCTTTCCGGCGATGTACGTAGACCTGCGTTAGCATTAATAGTCTTCGAAATAATCCAGTATTAGTACTGTGCCCAACTACCCTCTACGTCTATTGTAGTGAGTCACTGAAGGTCACTAATATAATGAGCAAAAACAGCAACAACAACAACAACGGCTGTAGTAGTAGCAACAGCAGCAACAAGACTAACAACATAGCCGGTAGCGGTAGCAGCCGCTGCAACAAAATCGGTAGCAGTACTGTAGCATCAACAACAACAACCAAATCGCCAGCAGTAGCGATGGCAACAACAACCAAAGCGTTAGCAGTAGCAGCAGCAACAACAACAGCAATAACAAAGGCGCTAACATAGCAGCAGCAGCAACAACAAAGGCTCTGGCAGTAGCAGCAGCAACATCGACAAAGGCGGTAGCAGCAGCAACGGAATCATCATCGTCATTGTTATCATTATCATAACAACATCTCCCAGAAAAGCATGGGGTGGGATGGATCCACAATAAGAACCGGAAAGCACCTAAGTAGGAAAGCTACTGGAAGCGCATACAATAATTTACTCTTCGTTTAAGCCTTCGAATTTCTTGGCTCCACTTTCCGCACAATCTATGCCTTCTTTTAATATCAAACTTCATTGTATTGACTTGTAAATGCTATACACAACTTGCTTAATTCTAGCCACTTCCAGTATCTCCTCTATGCATTGATACACCCGAGATGTATTTTTCGACGTGTGTGTGTGTGTGTGTGTGTGTGTGTGTGTGTGTGTGTGTGTGTGTGTGTGTGTGTGTGTGTGTGTGTGTGTGTGAACAAAGTATTTTTTTTTTTACCAAAATTGGTGGAAAGGATGACGAGCAGACATGGAGTGAACAAAGTCTTTGTTACTACAAAAAGTCAAAGGTCAGTCACAGAGCTAGATAAGAGTTTTACCTAACAAGATCAACTTAGTTTTTATTCGGTTTACACAAACTTGGTAGAAGGACAGCAGATGAGGCAAGCACGAAGAGATTTAATTTTGAAAATAATAGGTCAAAGGTCAAGGATACTAGATAAGGTCAAAGTTCGACTCATGCTTCCGCGTGTGAACAAAATACCTAAAACAATTTTGGCCTTATTTGGACTATACATGGTGGAATTGTTGAAGATCAGCCAAGTGGCTGTTTTTTTTTTTTTTTTTTTTTTTTTTTTTTTTTTTTTTTTAACAATGGGCAAAAAATCATGGCCACTGATTGGGTCAAAGTCTGACCTTGCTAGGTCAAAATACTGTTTTTCTCCAGTTTAGACGAGAACTTGTGGATGGGTTCAAGGTATGACAAGAAAGATGATATTCAATTTTGAGAATAATAGGTCAAAGGCCAGGGTCACAAGGTAAGGTTAAATTTCGACCCATGTGTTTTTGTATGAACAAAATAACTAAAATAGTTTTGATATATAAACCATACTCAAAAGGGTTGAAGATCAGGCAAGGGATTGACCTACTGCTTTATAGAACAATAGGCCAAAGGTCAGGGCCACTGGACAAGGTCAGTTTAAACATTTTTATTTTATTTAGACCTAACTTAGTGGAAAATTTCACGGTAAGGCAAAGATAAGGGGATATTGTTTTGACAATTATCAGTCAACGGCCAAGGTCACAGGAAAAGATCAAAAGTCAGCGTCTCAGGGCAAGGTCAGTTCAGACAACTTTCTTCCTTTTGTTATCACATTTGGTGAAAGGCTTAAGGGTCAGGCAAGAATGAAGTCAATCAATATTGGGAGCAAATGGTCGAACGTCATGACTACAGAACAAAATTAAATGTTCGGTTCTTAGATCAGTTGGCGGGTGAGGGTGTTGTACTCACTGGCTTTTCTTCTTGTTCGTGTTCATCTGCTGGTTTTCTTTTGTTTCTTTTTTTTTTCTTTTTCTTTTTTTTGTTTTTTTAACACATTCTTTCCTTTGACCAACCCTTCACCCTTCTTCTTCAACCCTGCTCTCTGGTTCACCTTGCTTACTATAATCATAAAATTAGACACACTTCCACACCGTTCTTGCCCATGTCTTATATTAATAACAAACCTTAGCATCCTTAACTTTACAAGGACATAATGTATTATACAACCAACAGTATGTTCTCCAAGCTCTATAGCATTTGTAATGATGCACAGCACCTGGGCCTAGTATCTCCAGACGCCTTTCTCGGATATTCAGTTTAGCACTTCAAAATTACATCATAGCCACATTTTTTAAAGGGGTGAGTATGCGGAACGACCAAAATATGAGCGTGAAACCACCAGATGTCAAAGCAACCATCTTAATGAAGTTTTATTCTGCTTCGAATGCGGTTGCAGTATAGAACAAGTTTGATTCGAACATATCCTCTAGCCTGATGAGGGTTTACGAGAGAGAACGGCTCTTGTGTTTAACATAAAAGGATATTGTATCAAGAGCAGTCTTGGGAGAATGTCATGCATTATCCCGCATATGTTGCATCTCTCGTTTAAAATGTATATTACTTAGCTACATCTTTCTCTCCTAGCATATGGTCTTCAATCTGTGTCACAAAATCATATATCTCTGGCATACCAGAACATTTCTTCAGTCACAGGACCGGTACTAACGCTCTCATTCAAACCACCCATCACAAACGCTCTCTTAACTCCTTGGCATATATCCCAGCACTCTACCCAGTAAATTTCAAAACTTATCGCTACTTTCAGTACGACCATCATAATCACAGTGCATGGGCAATGTGCAGAATAATTTTTGTATTCTCACATTTATACATGATATACATGCACTCTGCGTTATCCCATTCATAATCATTAATTACTCTTGACTATCCATTTTTTTCATCAGCATCAGATTCCCTATTTTCCCTCTCCTTGAGTGCTCATATCTAACCTTGCACAAGACAGACATGCCCGTTTATCCACTTCACTCTTCTTCATCTGCCTCACATAGTGCCATAACGTCACATCGTCTTGTCTCAATTTGTCGTACCTCTAATCTTTTATATTTTTCATCCACCACATTTCACGTTCCACACAGCCATAACATCCTGCCGGATTTTCCTGGGACCTGGGCAGGCACGCGACTGAGATCCAATATTCCCTTCACCACACTATTCAAAGGGTAAAGGAATTCCAGGTCTATACCATCCCCACATTTTTGGCCACCTTCACGACTCGCAGGGAATTCATGGATCTTTCTCACCCATCCTAGAGATATCTGCTATCCCTACAACAAGGTGTCCAGGGACATGACGTATGACGTACTAATTGCAGAAGTTCTTGAGTTTATTGTGAATAAAAAAGACTCAGTCAACATACAATTTTTAAAAGTTACGAGGCAAAAATTACAAATAACGTTTTGGATGATGTCTGAGGGAGATCCTTTTCTCTCATAGGGTCATCAGCAAGTACAGATCAGTAACGACTGAGAACTGGACTCATGTTGATATAACGTTATTTTGCTCAACACCAGCCATATAATCACTTCCATAAGTTACTACGTCAAGTCCCAGGACATCCTGTGTGTATGGGGGGAGGGGGGATTCGTGAGTAAATCTCCGCTCTGACTTTGATTTAGTGAAGGCTGTTTATGGCTGAATCCTCTGCTCAAGCGTTACCAAGCTTGTAGTTTCATTTCGCCTGCTCACAGAAATATATTTATTCAAGTATACATGGATGAGGACAAACCGTATGGAACATTATTAAAACTAGTGAATAGCCTTTGACTGCAGCAAAGAGCAGGGTATTGATTGCTGGGGAGTTGAAAGGTGGGCGAATGCTGGCATAGTTGAGAAAACGGAAAAAAGTG
Source organism: Coenobita brevimanus (assembly GCF_032717465.1). Taxonomy (NCBI): domain Eukaryota; kingdom Metazoa; phylum Arthropoda; class Malacostraca; order Decapoda; family Coenobitidae; genus Coenobita; species Coenobita brevimanus. The sequence continues at coordinate 22,349,826 of NC_137046.1, forward strand.
AGAGGAAAAGGAAAGGAAGAACAGCTGTGAAAAATAAGGTAAGAGAAGAGCAGAGAAAGAGGCAAAAGCCTGGGAGAAAGAAAGGGATGGAAAATGAACGCACAGGGTAATTAGGTGAAGGGAAAAAGGGAAGAACAGGAGTGGAAAGGTATTGAAGAGAGTTTTCGGGAGAGGGATCAGATAATGAATGGAGCAGAAAGTACTGAGATAATATAATGATATAAGAGAAAATGGTGAAAAGATATAAAAAGTGTAGGAAGTAAGTAAAGATGGGAAGGGTAGGACTGGTCTCACCTGAGTCGTTCGAGAGGTCCTCTATTCTCTGAATGAACATAAGTTCGATCCCAGGGTGGGGTAAGGAGCAGTCTGATTATATGAATTTAATTAAAGTAGACTTAACTGATCATCCACAGGAGTCACGGAAGTGTCACAACACTATTCCCGCTAACACCAGTACCCAAGACCTATATGACAGTCCTTGGTGCATGTGCATGTAATGACTATCGACGTTAAATATTAGCGCCGAAGCGGTGACACGTGCTAGGGATGATGGGCCTTAGGGAAAAGGCTGTTACACTTATGTCCAGAGTCGAATAAATAATATATTACATAAATGAAATAAGATGAGCACTCAGAATGCGTAACACCCGCGCCCCTTAATCAGTTTGAGACCAAACATTTGTCCCTGGATTATGACCTTCATAACTGGTTAATCGTTCTGAAAATGAAATTATTCATCGTTCTCCGACCCTCAGCCCTTCCACGAAGATTAATCTAAATTGGATTTAAAGTGTTTAAGCCGACTATACACTGACCTTGGCCTTGACCTATTGTTTCTTAAATTAGATTACTTCAGGCTTCGTTGCCCTTAGACAGTTCTGTCAAGTTTCATCCCAATCGAATCAAAACTATTTCATTGAAATGGTCGAAACTTTAACCTTGCTGTTTGATCTTGACCTTTGACCGAGTGTTCAATATATATATATATATATATATATATATATATATATATATATATATATATATATATATATATGAGACAGAGAGCAAATGTTTCTCTAAAGTATGCCCAGCTTGACTAGTACTGAAGAATCCTGAAACATTATGCACTGAAATATTACATCCCATAAAAACATTGCCTCCTTACTGGCAATTCAGCAGGCAACACTCTTATGTTTGATTACAGTGCACTCTTACTTTTAGCCGTCGTGCACTGAGGGATATTATCGTACTTCTCCCAGGCTGCCTTAAAAGCTTCCCGGAATCAGAGCAGAGCAGAATGGATATTGGTAAGCAAACAAGTGTAAATGCAGCAATCCATCCATCGGCAGGCAGGTGACCAAGGAACCCCAGCAGCGACTAAAATGCGAACTCTCTCTCTCTCTCTCTCTCTCTCTCTCTCTCTCTCTCTCTTCACATGTTCAGATTTATTGGAAATATATTTTACTATCCAAGAGGGAAAACATTCATAGTCGGCGGTGAAAAACAAAAAGAGGGACATGTTCATGGAGAGCGTTTGCCTGTGGATAAACTACCTGAAACTTTATATTCGTGTTCCACCAATCAAAAATCATGGTTGGTGGTCAAAAGATCTTTCTCTTATTACATCGAACTTCTCTTCACACGCCCTAAAAGCCTGTTTGCAACGAAACTGCTTACTTTAACAGAAATAAAACCTCATTTAAAAAGTTACGTCACAAAACTATCCATTTTATCGTATATTGTCACTTGTTTGAATATATGCTGTATAATGGGAGCAAGTCTCACGCATCGCTCTCATTCATTTTTTTTTTTTATGTGACTTATTAATGGTTTGCTTCATCTTTACAATTGCTATGAACCTCGTGATCCATCCGTGTGTGTGTGTGTGTGTGTGTGTGTGTGTGTGTGTGTGTGTGTGTGTGTGTGTGTGTGTGTGTGTGTGTGTGTGTGTGTGTGTGTGTGTGTGTGTGTGTGCTTCAAATTTACTCAAATGATTAACTGCTGAGATTTTACGAATTAGATAAATTGTCAAGCAACAATATGTAAAGGTTTATGAGTTTTAAAAGAAGATTTTATTTCAGATAAAGCAATATAAAGCGTAAATAAAACAATTAATGAAAAGAAAAAACTAGATGAGAAGACTGGGTTAAATGTGAAGTACAGTTTCCTAACTTGGATCTAAATCAGAAGCACACATCCAGTACTGCGATGGTCCTCCACTCATGGAATCTGAGTTACCCTTCCCCAAGCTTGAGTTTCTAATGAAAAATATTTGCTGTACCTCAGACGAACTTCATCCCCGATGCTGCACAGGCCTATACACACAAACTAACATGAAGTGCGCTCTCTCTTTTGGGTGTTTTACAAAAATTTCACAGCGCCATTACATTTTAGCGTCAGTCTAAGGAAAAGGATAAAAATATCGTGTGTGTGTGTGTATATATATATATATATATATATATATATATATATATATATATATATATATATATATATATATATATATATAATCAGCAGCCGTTTAAGTATCCACTGCAGGACCGGCCTATCCCGACCGAAGGCGGGACGATACAGCCAATGCATCACTACCAAGTGTTTTAGGCTGTCAGGTAGCGATTGTATGTAGGATGAGAAGTGCTTGAAAGTGTAACTGTAGTGCTGGAGTGGCTTTGGATGTGTGTGTAGTCTGTGAACCAAGTGTAATCGGCCCGCGCAAGCCGACTGGGTGCAAGCATACTTTATAGTATGCGACACTGGTTCAACGACAGCACCCCTTGTGTCCGCCAATGCGGTACGTGGCCGGGTAAACACTCCCAAAGTTTATTACCCTGGCGGGGAGCGAACCCTGGTTCACCCGTGTACGAAACGCACACTCTACCACTGCACCACAGAGTATATATATATATATATATATATATATATATATATATATATATATATATATATACAGGTATGTGTTAGGTCTCTTAATTTTCATAATGCAATGCAAAATAGATAGGAATATAAATGTGTAGTCTGAAGGGTGAAGTCAAGCTAGGTGTGGGGAAGGAAATGACGTTAACACCACTCCGGAATGTCGCACATAGCACAACAACCCACAAGTAGTGCCTCGTGACCACACACACACACACACACACACACACACACACACACACACACACACACACACACAGGCTTCTAGAACAATCCCACATACGTCCAGTACACGTGACACAAGCTCTCGTATACAAGAAGGAGGAATTAGACAGGAAGAAGGGAGAATGGGAGTTAGAGGCTATCGAGAGACAGAGTAGCTAGCGGGACTCTACTCCATACTCCACTCGTGTATGAGAGATCTTAGTTAATCTTTTCAAGACAATAAAATTATAAATAGTCCCATACTCATCTTTACCTCTCCTGTCACTGCATGACAAAGAGAACCAAGATTATCTACTTACAAACCTACTCACGTATAACTACAGTTCGTACCTGAGTACAATATAGGCATTCGTATTCTACAAAACCCACTACTAGCAGCTGCGAAGTTACTACATATGGGTGGCTCTCACCAACCACTCACTCGATGTAGTGCTGCTCTCTGGTGACTGCGCTTTCCTCTTCCTTCCTACTTTCCTTCCTTCCTCTTCTGTTTTTCTTTCCTTTCATTCTTTCCTTTTCCTTCTGTCTACCGGTGACTCTACACTGAGTGACTAGCCAAATGGTTTCCTGTACACAAGGAAACCATTTACTTCGCTGGGTGGTAACCATATTACCAAATTATGGTGCCTGGTGGTTTAGTGGGTAATTAAGGCGCTCCAATCGGATCAAGCCTGGGCAGGTCTACAGTATATCCAAGGGGTGGTTGGGGTTTATTGCTCACGTAATGCCATTCAGGGATAAGTGAGGCTGGTTGCTCTCGTCTTAAATGTCAAGACCAACTTGTCTAGGCCCGGGCTCCTATGCTCCTCATGGGGCAACACTGGATGGGATGATGAATGAAATATAAATAGATAGATAGATAGATAGATGGATGGATAGTTTAATAACAGACCGGAGGAAGGAAAAACAAATGAATAAAAAAAATAATCCATACACCAGTTTACTGGTGTCCTCTGTTCATAAAATATCTGTAACAGTTAAATTTGAACAGCTGTGGGTTGAAATTTGGAGTGAAGCAACTCTGGGGAAGCGAGTTCCAGAGAGATGCAGTTCGGGGAATGAGAGAATTCTGATAGGCAGAAGTTCTGCCATATGGCTGGGTGACATTCCAGTCATAAGGCTATCAGATGCCCGTGTAGCACGAGGGAAGGCATGGAGAGGTGGCACCATGGACGCAACTTCGTCTGAGCATTTGCCATAAAAATATCCGTAAAATAATGCAAGGCAGGCAACATTCCTTCTTATTTGTAGGGGAGGTAGTTTATTTGTAACGGCAGGGTTGTTAATAATTCTAACAGCTTTGTTCTGAATTTTGTCCAGTTGTTTTAATGCAAACTCTCCACATTCATTCCACAAGGGTGAGCAATATTCAAACTGAGAGTGCACATGACTCTTATAAATTATAGCTAACTGCTCGTCAGTGAAGAAGTTACGGACTCTGTACAATAATCCAAGTTTCTTTGAGGCAGTTTTAGCAAGTGATCTAACATGAGAGGTCCAGCTGAGGGCATTGTTAAGTGAGACGCTGAGAATTTCAATACTTTTGGAGATGGGAACATTAGTAGTACTGAAGGTGATATACGAATCCGGCAGTATCTGTCTATTAATAAATTGTATATATTTAGTTTTCCTAGCATTAGATGAGACAAGGTTGTTTTGTCCCCATTCACTGAGCGTAGATAGGTCTTGATTTATGGAGATGGCTGTACTGAGTTGAGAGGTAGAGATATTAGACTTTGTAAATGGGTGTCTAAGTGTGAATGAACTATGTAGTGTTGAGTCATCTGCATATGAGTGGATGGGATTGTGGGTGACAGATAAGAGATCATTTATATGAACCAGGAATAGGGTTGGCGCCAGAACTGATCCCTGCGGCACGCTGGTGTTAATTGAGTGGAAATTGGAATATACATCATCTACTTTTACTCTTATTTTCCTGTCACAATAGGAAGAAATCAAAGGAACAAAAGACACTAGTCCATAGCAAGGGAGTTTGGACAGCCGGGAACGGAGCCATACTCTGTCGAAAGCTTTAGAAATATCAAGGGCTACTGCATGAGTTTCTCCATGTAGGTCAATTGACTGATGGATGGTATGAGTTAGAAGATCGAGTATGTCAATGGTGGATCTTTCGTGGCGAAAACCATATTGTCTATCTCTAATTAAGCAGTTGGATTCAAGATGTTTAACAATGTGCTTATTAATTATAGTTTCAAATACCTTACCAAAAGAAGATGTGACAGCTATTGGTCTGTAATCAGAGGGGTCAGAGGAACTTCCTTTCTTCGGAATTGGGTGGACATTGGCTTCTTTCCATGAATTTGGGAATGAAGAAGTACATATGCATAGTCTGAATAATTTAGCTAGAACAGAGGCAAGTTCAGGGGAACACTTTTTCAAAACAATTGACGGAATTCCATCTGGGCCTGGAGCTTTGTTGGTAGGTAAATTGTCTAGGATGGATTTTACTTATCTTGTCTGTATTTGAAGTGGGGCAATTTCGGGAGAGTCAAATTCTAGTACTGGCTGGCATCGTCTATGGTAGAATTTCTGGCAAATGTACTGGCAAAAATATCCCCTTTCTCACGTAGGTCATTTATAATGTTGCCATCTGAAGATTTTAGTGGGGGTATGGAAGATGACTTGTTAAAGTTATTGTTGAAAGAATTAAGAGTTGACCAGAATATTCTATTGTCATTAGGGATGTTATGTAGTTCTGATGCTTGCTTTGGAAGAAAGTGTGATTTAGCTAGATTTATTACAGCTTTTACATGATTTCTAGCAATTTTAAATTGAGAGAGTGATTCAGATGTTTTTTATTTTAAGGAAGAGTTATATAATGACTTTTGGGCTGTGGCTCTGGCACAGTTGCCATCAAACCATTTTGGAGAATTCGATCTTTTAGTGAACTGTTGACTTTGTATGAATAAATCTATACCAGCTAGTATTAAGTCGCAAATGTGGGACTGGGTAGAACTGGGATCACTAGAGAAGAAAGACTGCCATGGAATGTCAGCAAGATAATTTCTAAATCCATCCCAGTTTGCCCTATCAAAGTGCCATCAGGTCACCCTGATAGGTTCAAAACGGGGAGGTGTGGGAAGGTTAACTAATGAGGCTTTGATGAGATTGTGGTCAGAGGATCCAAGTGGTGACAGCACCTCTATCCTGTATTGATCTGGATTATTTGTCAAGAATAAATCCAAGAGATGGGCATTATGGTCTGGATTATCAGGTATTCTGGTTTGTTGCTTTACCAGCTGGGTGAGATTAAACTATTCTTCAAACAGCTCGCACTCTAGACCAGCATCATCAGTCCTGGCAGAATGCAATAACCATTCAACATTATGTACGTTAAAATCACCCAAAATTGTAATTTCGGTGCTAAGGGCAAGGTTAGGATTACTCAGCGTGTGGATATGGAATCAAATACACTGGGTTCCGAAGAAGCATTGGGGGTGCGATAAACTACAAGAATATATTTGGTAATATGTTGACAATTTAGTTTATACAATGAGTAATCAAAAGCGGATGAAGTGAAGTTTAAAACAGTGTCAACTGCATATTGGGATTTGATATAACAACAGGTGCCGCCCTTGTTACGGAAGTTTGTAAGGAGATGGTAACCGGGAAAACAAAGTGGGGATATATCGTAGAGGGTGAGATTTGTGGTTCTGTGAGGAATTGGGCCAAAGGGGATATGGACTGAAGGAAAAAATGAACTGAGTTTAAATTTGTGCTAAAGCTGTGGATGCTGGTGAAGAATAAGGCCGCACTTTCACTTCTTCGCTGACAAGCATTACCGGAAGTTGCAACAGTCACTGCCGGCACAGCCGCTTGATGGCGACAGGGAGGACCCTGTGCCACCAGCCCTACCCTGCCGGTGGTGGCAATCTGAGGTGCCACCTCATATGATAGTAACATTGCAGCGGCTATTACTAAAGAGAGTGAATATAAGGTGTGATATGTTATGTGCTTGTAGTGTGGTGTAGACAGTTGAAGATAGAGGTATTATGAGAGCATGCTGGTCTATTCTCTGTGTAAATGAATGCACTGAAAATGTTCAACAAAGGGGGATGGTCAGGATCAAATCCTGAGGGCTGGTGAAATGGGAGCTCCAGCTCTCCCTATCACATGCTTGTCATCCACCTCGGGAGTACTGCTCTGTTCGAATGGTGCTGCAGTCTACTACTCTCTCTCTCTCTCTCTCTCTCTCTCTCTCTCTCTCTCTCTCTCTCTCTCTCTCTCTCTCTCTCTCTCTCTCTCTCTATATATATATATATATATATATATATATATATATATATATCATTATCAGCTGTTTGAGTGTCCACTGCAGAACCGGCTACCCCGAACGAAGTGGAAACAATACAGCCTATGTATCTCTACCAAGTGGCTTAAGCTGTCTGGTAGACATTGTATGTAGGGTGACAAGTGCTTGTAAGTGTGATTGTAATGGATTTGGATGTGTGTGTAGTCTGTGAACCAAGTGTAATCGGCCCGTGCAAGCCAACTGGGTGCAAGCATACTTTATAGCACGCGACATTGGTTCAACCACACCACCCCTTATGTCTGCCAAAGCAGTACGTGGCCGGAAGAACGCTCCCAAAGTTTATTACCCTGGCGGGGTGCGAACCCTCGTTCTCTATCATTGGACCACAGAGGCTCTGTGTATATATATATATATATATATATATATATATATATATATATATATATATATATATATATATATATATATACAGTATATAAACGAGAGAGAGAGAGAGAGAGAGAGAGAGAGAGAGAGAGAGAGATGAGTAGGTGGATAACCAGATATAGATATATACATTGAAAATTTTTAACACTCTAGCCGGGAATCGAGCCCATGACTCCTAGACCGATATCGCTTACGCCATGGTGTATTACACGTTAAGCCACCCGAATTCTAAGAAGAACCAGGTAAATCCATTATGGGAATATTCCATAACACGTATTTCAGACTCATCTGGATTTCTGCTTAGCACCACGGAATTCGGCAAGTGACTGGAGTTTTAATTTATCCTACCGAGTACAAGTGCCTTCCTACATATTGGAAAAGCACACAGTACACATTTGGACATATGTCGAAAGTTTTTAACGCTCTTGCCGAAAATCGAACCCGTGACTCCTGGATAGGAGCCAGGCTGTTCATCGAGCCACTTAAAAGCTGTGATGTGCGCTCCAGTCCTTTAGTCTGGCTACTTCTTCCGATGGCAGTATCAACCTTCGATGCCATCTTTACCTGCCCTCTCATTTTCTACCTTCTAAAGAATTAAGAATGACTGAGAAAGTGATGGGTCAGATTTGATAGAGTCCGTTTGCACTTATGAGCCAGAAGAGATTATAGACATGTTCTGGGAACTGAAGGTAAGTACATTTACTCTTAAAGCTCTCGGAACTAAATTGTATCATTCCATATTTAAACTGATATCTCCTTGATATTCATTTCTTCTTTCTCTACAGTTTTGTTATGGTAATAAATTTAATCCATTGCATCATGCATGGTCCGCCGAGCATTCACTCAGTCAATGTAGTGTTGCCTTAAGGTGTCTCTATACTGGCTAACAAGTAAAAAAATTTCCTGTATTCAGATTAACCATTTATTGCATTGGGTGGTCTAGTGAGAAAAGGCGTTCCAGACTGGTGGGGCCTGTAAGGGTTTACATCCGAGGATTGGTTACAGTTTTCTGCTCACATAATGACACTCGGTGTTGGTTACTTTTGCCTTGATCTCCGCACTACTAAGCCTGACTCCTGAATCCGTAAGTCCTGACTGGAGCAAAAACGCATTGGATTACAATCAGATAAAATCATATATAATTTATATTTGGCGCGGCATATTATTTGCGTTGGCGTTTGTATATAACCCTTTTAGAATGCAGGACGTGATTACTTACAGTTACTAATGTTTTACTTAAATTCAGTCATTCGTCATCACACTCATGCAGAATAATAAAGTATTGCGCTATCATTTTTCTGGGCACTTACAATTCAATAGGAAATACTTACATAAAGCACAGTTTCCTCAACTGCAAGCCAGTACTTCTTCATAATAATATCGCACTATTGATCTAGAAGCTGTACCTTGGTGGCAGAGCCTCTGTAAATTGGTTAACAGACTACTATAGGCATGGCCGGAACATTAGTACGTCTTGAACTCTGATGACTAAATGCAACAAGAGGTATGGCAGGGTAGCTTTTATTCTGGTGGCTTCCACTAAAATAACCTCTTGGTATCTGTGTTAATTTGGAGAGTACATATTATAGGGAATGTAACAGTTAACATCTATTTCCGACGAAAAGCCAGACTTGGCAATTAACGAGAATATATTGATCGGAAAGCTGTGACCACCACGCTTCATGCACACTGTTCGTGCTCCAAGTATGCTGAAGGTGGACTCCGAGATTTAAAGATATTTTCGAGATTCCGATAATAACCACAAAAATTAATACTCCAAGTTACAAGACACAAGAGGCACGATAAATTATGCGTCTCTATACACACACACACACACACACACACACACACACACACACACACACACACACACACACACACACACACACACACACACACACACACACACACACACACACACACACACACACACACACACACACACACACACACGCACGCACGCAAGCGCGCGCGCGCGCGCACGCGCGCAGATAGTTATATAGATAGATACAGATATATAGATACAGATACCCTGTATATATAGATACAAACATATAGATACAGATACACTGTATATATAAATACAGATATATAGATAGTTAGATAGACAGATAGATAGATAGATATGATAGATAGACTAATTGATTGATAATATCAAACGAAATACGAGATTCGTACTTAATTGCTCCAGTTCCTTCCGTTCGTCTTGGCCATCTAAAAATCAGAAATTACGTTTCGTCAGCTTCGACCTGATTTTGACCCTGATTAACTTGCTTTTTACACGGATATCCAAGACACAGGAAAGAACAGTAACCCTACCCCCCTAAAAAATAATAAAAAGGTAAATCTAAGAAGTAAAGACACTTATAACGCATGCCCGTCTCCAGCTACACCCCCTTCAGGAGTCAAAGCCACCACAGGAACTCAAGAAAAATGCAGTCTTTCATCTATTTTATGACTGAGAAATACGAAATTATAACCTCACGTGCCTTTGGCAGAGAAAGGCTGGGTTTGCTTTCAGCGACGGCAGGGAAGTAGTAGGCGTGGGGATCGGCTAGTCGGCGTCTTCCGCACTACACTGGCGAAAGTGTATCCTAGTGATACTCACCCACCCACCAAGGGCAGTCTGGCAAAGAAGCCCTAAGGTTGGAGGGGGGTCGGGCAAGAGGATCTTTTGTGTATGTACCGCACGTGGTAGTCGGCTAGTCAGCGATAAGCTCAAGGGCAAGCTCCCTGCAGTCTCCTCCTACTAAGCTCTTAGCAAATGGGAGGCACTGAAGCTTGTAACATCAGTCCCAAAAGATCCGCCCTCTATGCTAGCCAACCAAGGTACCCGTGATGCCACATCCCTTGAGTCCTCCTACTCTGTGATCAGACAACGGAAGGCACCGAAACTCGTGATGTCACTCCCCTAAGCCTCATGAGCAGAATGACTCTGCAAATTCCTACACACAGACAGACAGAGGAAAGCACTGCAGCTGAAAGATTCAGGTAAATGAAAAGTTCGCATATAAGAAATGTTGATATGACTCCCTCTCCTTCCCTACCAATTCTAAACACCAGAAATGAATGTAGGCATATTTATACAGGCAGGGAGTAGACTGTACCACCAGCCGAGCAGGGCGGTACTTCCAAGCTGGATGGAAAGCTGATGACAGGGAGAGCTGGAGCTCCCGTTTCTCCAGCCTTCTGGACTAGCTCCTGACCATCACCATTTGCTGGACTTTTTCAGTGTTTCAGTAAGACAGAGAGTAGGTTAGCATGTTCTCCAAAACAAGTTCCTCTAACTGTCACCACCAAACTACGTGCATATTACACACTTCACTTCATATTCAAAATTTTACAATAGTAATGGCATCGTACTTCCTAGCCTCGGAGTCCCCAGGAAGGGGTGGGGGGGACCATCAAAGCCCCCACCATCCGCCCCTGTCCTGGTGACGACCCAGTGAGATGCCTCGTACCACAGTCTGACTCACTTCTTCATTTCTGCAATATTCTTGGCCTTTCCTCTAACTTTTTATGTTGAGCACCACCTCTCCTCCTCTAAACCTCACCTTCTCTTCCTAACTGAGATTCAGCTGTCTGAGGCAACTGACTGTAAACCCTTCTCTGTATCCTGCTACTTTCTCTATACTCATTTCAAAGCCAAAGGTGGCTGTTGTGTATATGTATGCAGCGACATATCTTCCTCTCTTGTGCCTGAGCTTGGTTCTTCTAAATTCTCTACTCTCTGGCTGTGGATCTCCTGTCATTCTCTGACTAAATATATCTGTGCTGTTCACTTATCCACTAATTCTACTGACTATGAAAAATTCTTAGTCTGTCGTACTTCTAAGATGGAACACATCCGATCCGTTTCTCCTTTCTCTGAAATCCCCATTCTAGGAGATTTCAGTGTTCACTGCCACCTTTGGTTTTCTCCTTTCTCTGATCCACCTGGCAAACAAACCTATATCTTTTCTATCCTTAATAACCTAGAGCAGCTTGTACAACACCCTAGCCGTATCCCTGACAGCCTTGGAGAGAGTTCCAACATACTTTACCTCTTCCTTTCAACTAATCCTTCTGCTTATGTTGTTAATCTTTCCTCTCTGCTGGGCTCCTCTGATCACAACCGTGTTACCTTAACCTGTCCTATCACTCCAGTAAGGCCTGTGGACCCTCCCAAGAAGCAGCAGCTGTGGCACTTTGTAGCTACTGATTAGGAGGCCCTCAGGCAGAACTTCTTTGATTTTCCTTGGGATGATTTTTGCTTCCATGGCCGAGAGCCATCTGAGTGTGCCATGCACATTATGGAGGCTATTCTCTTGGGCATAAAAGCATACGCTCCTTTCTCATATCCTTTGACTAATGCAAAAAATGCAAAAAAAAAAAACACACACACACACACACACACGCACACACTTGGTTTAATCACGCTTGTTCTGATGCTGTCCACACGAAGGAGAAGGCCTACAAAAGGTATAGGAGCCAACCCACTCCTTAATCTCACCTCTTTTATGTTTCTGCCCTGAATCATGCTATCTATTCTTCGCTCTGCTAAAAATAAGTTCATAGTAGATGCTCTGAACGCTCCAACTCAAAATCTTCCCGCTCCTTCTGGCACCTTGCCAAAAACCTTTCTAACAACTTTACCTCATCATCCTTCCCTCCTCTTTTCCATCCTAATGGTTTTGTAGCTATTTCTTCTACTAACAAAGCAGAACTCTTTGCTCAGAATTTCTCCTCCAGTTTCACCTTAGACAATTCCGATGCTAGTCCTCCATCACTTCCTCCCTTCTGACTTCATCATTGTTAACATTACAATTTCTTCAATTGATGTATTGTCTGCCATCACAGGTCTCAGTACTAAAAAGGCATATGGGCCAGATGGGGTCCCTCCTGTTGTCCTCGAAAACTGTGCTTCTGTGCTTACACCCTGCCTAGGGAAACTCCTTCGCCTTTTTCTATCAACTTGCATCTTTCCTTCTTGCTGGAAGTTTGCTCTCATTCAGTCCATCCCAAAGAATGGTGACCATTCCCATCCCTCTAACTATCTCCAAATTGCTTTAAAATCCTGTGTTTGAAAAGTTTTCGAGCCAATTCTTAACAAAGAATTTGTAAAGCATCTTTCCTGTCGCAACATTCTTTCTGATGGTCAGTATGGGTTCCGCCAGGGACGCTCCTACCTTTCAGACTCCTGGTCATCTTTATTTCAGGACTTTGGTGAAAACTTTCCCATTGCACTTGAGATCTCAAAGGCTTTCGATCGAGTCCAGCATAAATCATTAGTTTCCAGACTACCCGTTTACGGTTTCTATCCTTCAGTCTGTGCCTTTATCTCAAGCCTCCTTTCTGTTCGTTCTATAGCTGCTCTTGTATACCGCCACAGTTCTTCTAGAACTATCAATAGTGTTGTTCCTCAGGGCTCTGTCCTGTCAACACCTCTCTTCCTTTTATTCATCAATGACTAAAGCTGATCATCTAACCATAACCACTTATTCGCTGATGACTCCACGCTTCACCTTTCCATTCAGTTCCCGCAAAGTCCATCTCAGCAGTTACTACAAAAAACAAGGGATGAGGGCATGGCACACCTAGTGTCTGACTTGCCTCATATCTCTGATTAGGTTCAAAATAATCTTGTTTTTAAGTGCTTCAAAAACTCTGTTCTCGCGTCTATCAATCCGACAAAATCTTCCTCAGGAGTACTCACTAATTCTTAACAATATCTAGTTCAATCTTACGTCACCTTTAAACATTCTTGGGGTTTCTTTCTCTCGGGATTTATCTTGGAAAGAACATATTACCTTTTTTGTAAAATCTGCTTCCTAGAGATTGTATGTGCTAAGCCGAATTCGTACCTTCTTTACTCCTGCACAGTTGTTGACTTTATACACGGGTTTTATTCGCCCCTGTATAGAGAACAATTCTCAAGTGTGGGGAGGTTCCCCACATACAGCTCTTCTCAGCAAGATGAAGTCAAAGGCTTTTCCTTTCATTAACTCTCCTCCTCTTACAGGCTATCTTCAACCTCTGTTTCTTCGCCGCACTGTTGCATCTCTATCTTTTTTCTATCGCTACTTCAATGGTCACTGTTCCTCTGAACTGTCTGCTTGCATCCCTCCACCACTACGGCAGGTGCGTAGCAACCGTCTAGCAACAAACTCTCATCTCTTTTCTGTCCAGCTCTCCAATGCAAGAGATAACCGTCACCCCCAGTCCTTCCTGCATGCAACAGGTCAACTCTGGAACCGTCTCCCTCCGTCTGTATTTCCTACTGCCTATTATCTCCAGTCTTTCAAACGCAGTGTGTCCAGGCATCTAAAAATGAACGGATCCTGAATATGGCTCTCTGTTATCTTATTTTTGCTTTTTCTTGGAGGGAAAGGTTTGCAGGCTCCTTGTCTTTGGTTCCTTCTTCCTTGCATTAAAAAAATGGAAATTTTATGCTGATTCGCAAGTGCTTTATGCTGATTCACAAGTGCTTGATACCTACGAAATAACAGTTGCCTTAGCAGACAAAGTCAACTTCAGTGCCTCGATTTTTTTTTTTTTTTTTTTTTCAAAATACATACTCATCAACCGTCAAGGCTTGGGTGAGTTTTTACCTGCAATTAAAAGTGCAGCATTATTATAATGATATGATTTCTGTATGTTTGTCTGTTACCGTAAAACAGCAAAAACGGCCCATTTAGCACAAACTTTTGTTAGAGCAAGGTACCGTTAAAATGCTCGAACTTGAAGAATAAAACAATTTCCAGTCCGATCGGGCCACCGGTTTCCGAGATATTAATCATTTCTGAAGATAGGAAGTGACGACATCGAGTGTAGGCCCCGAAGGCTGCCTTTAAGCGAGTAAATGTATAATAATAATAATAATATTAATAATAATAATAATAATAATAATAAATAAACAAGGAAGATATGACATGCATCAGCAAAAACTAGGTTGGGCGCGATTTTCCGTCGAAAGAACGGTTGTGCAAAATCCTTTGACTGCGATGTTGTTTCCAAAGAGAAGTGTGAAGGGACTTCCTTCACTCCCTGCCATGGATACTCTTTACTTATGGCATCGTCACCCTCACACTCTCCCCAGCCTTCAGAAAAATCCTGGATACATGCCTACCTGTAAGGCTTAGTATATGCTCACATAATGTTTTCCTTTATTTGCAGTGCATAAGGGTACCCATAACTTCTTTTCATTCTTTTTTTTTTTCTTCTTCTTTTTTTTTTTTATAGCTTACAACAAAAATTTTGGAATCAGATGATGCATAATTTACACCAACGAAGGCAATATATCTTTGACGGAAATCGTTAAAGAATGAAAATATTAAAAGTACTATGTTAATGCGTCTAAATTTTCCTCCAGGAATAATTACAGGGATGAAAGGAAAGAATACAAATGAAAAATGAAGTATCGTCACTCTAGATGAAGTCAAAATTCTGGGATATAATTGTATAAAGAGAAAACACAAACAACTAGAAAGCACTTACAGATCGTATACCTTCGCCAATGCCATTGCAGGATCAGGATCCTGATCCTGTTCAGCCCCCAAATTTAATAATTCTTTCTTGACCCATGGCCCACCCTTCCACAAAATTTCATAGAAATTCAGGGAGAACTTTTGGATATATCGTGTGGACAAACAAACAGACAAACACAGGTGGATACATAACCTCCTCCAAGTCCGTTGGCGGAGGTGACGAACAATCAAATGACAAATACCGAGAATTCATTGATGGGAAAGATATGACCGCTATGCCTCCTACACACTGGCAACGCGCCAGTTGAATGCTCGTGATAACGCTGAGATTTAGGAGTTCAAAATCCAGACGAGAATCACGAAAACGTATAATCCAAATAACTAGGCAAAACAGACACGTTAAATTTTGCATCTTGGCAAAGAGCCATAAATAGAAAGACAGATACAGGTAGATAGATGGACAGGTAATATAGAAGGGAATACACGATTCGTACTTATTTACGTAATTACTGACGCACAAAAATGATGTACAGTACTTCATTAGAAAAGAATAAAATACTCAGCATTAATTTTCTTTCTCTCTTCTGACTGCAGTAACAAGTAAGTAAACAAACATTCTGGAAATTTACACACAGTTATAACAAGCGACTATCAAACATATTCCTACTGCCTCCTCCCCAAGGATAATCCAAATCAATGTATGTGTTTGAAATGTATGTATCTATATTTTGTTCTTAATAACTTTTTCTCAATCTACGAACAGCAACGGCGGGATGGGTGATAAAATACATTCCTTGGATTTTTCATCTTATCGTAAAAAATATTATTGCAGAAATATCTTGAGCTGCACTGAACTTCCTCCATATCAACAAACAGCGTGTGTCACCAGTCACAGGCTCCCTGCACTTCGCCTCGCTGGTACAAGTTGAGTTTCTGGAACTGTTCTACTTTAAGTTGTACTAGAAAACTAAAACTTTCTTCTAAAATGATTGAGAAATAGGAATGGCAAAAGTGCATAGATATGAAAACTGCACAGAAACAAGAGAGCACTCGGGATGGGAGGAGATTTGTTGACCTATACCCATTACTACATTCCACACTTTAGCCACAGACTTGCAGCCGGTGGAATGGAATGCAGTAATGGGTATAAGTCACCAAATGTCTTTGGTGCTACATAGTATTCTATCACGGTTAGAATACTTTGTACCACCCTTTTCTCACCGACAGATTATGCATAAAACACCTTGGTATTTTATTTTTTGCTATTTATACGTATGTATCAACGACAAAATTTGATTCCGTAATGTACAAGAACGTTAAAAAAATGTACTATTCAAAATTAGTCTATGAGAAAGAGGTATCATAAGATACCTACCTTTACTGTTTCCCAGAAATTAAATCCGAGTCCCGCAACTATCAGGGCCAGTAAACCACTATGTGTGAACAAGACAAGAGTCAAGAAAAATGGGAAGGGCAATAGTATTATGAAATTTCTTGGCCCTAATTAAAGGTACCGCTCAGCTAAGAATATTTCTCCACCCACATGCACTGGTGTGGATACGCATTGCCATACGGGGATCAGTTCGTCATGCTTTGATTACTTTTGAGCATCCTGGGACACTCCATAAACAAATAGCTTCAATTTAGTAATTACTCTGCTCAATGAACATTTTAATTTTGTACTACAATTTTATATATATATATACACACAGTGAACTCTCACATTTGGCCGAGTAATAGGTACGAAAAAAAAATCGCCAAACTGGAATTCGCCAAATCTGAACTGAATAACTAATGGGAAAAAAATAAATTAGTTCTGGGAATGCATGACTGGACTGATTTTCCACCTATATTATAATGTTACTGGGTGTTAATCATGTGATGAACACACATAACATGATTCAATTTAATTTATTTTAGTTAAGAAACAATACAAAACAGAAAACTCACGTAAGAAAAGAAAATAACGGGTTTTTATGTACATGTGGTGTATGGTGTGTGGATGCCTTAGTTGGTGGTCTGCCAAGGTCACCCATTTCGCATTTCTGTGTTTCTGCAGCCATTATGTGTTCTCAAGTCCTCAGCACAGGTACGAATCACAATTAACCACAGACAAAATGCTGCACACGTGATGGTGGTTGACAAAGATGTGTACTGCACGTGATGGTGGCTGGCAGAGAAATGTAAACAAGGATGTCTTGGAGCCAGGGTTGCCGGTCTTGTGACCAAAAGTAGCGGAAACAGGCCTCAAAAGTAGTGAATTTTGGTATAAAGCAGCCCAACATAATTATGTACAGTATATATATATATATATATATATATATATATATATATATATATATATATATATATATATATATATATATATATATATATATAGCGTCAGCCATTGCAAGTCCACTGCTGAACAAAGGTCTCCCCCAACCTTTTCCACGAATTCTTAGACTGAGCCAATCTCTGCCACGTTTTACCTGCAAACTTCTTTATCTCATCTTTCCATCTCCTGTCTGGTCTTTTTCTGCTACGCTTGCAATCTCCTGGAGTCCAGTCAGTCACCCTTTTGCTCCATCGGATATCCCATATTCTTGCTGCGTGACCTGCCCACCTCCGTTTCTGTTCTTTTCTTACTCTTACAATGTCTATGTCTTTTACTCTAGTCTACTCTCCCACCACAACTGGTCTTTTCCTGTCTCTTAGATATTCCCAACATTGACTTTTCTATTGCTCTTTGAGAAGGGGTTAGTTGATTTTCCATCGATTTTGTCAGTTTCCAGGTCTCACAACCGTACGTCAGAGCTGGGATTATTCGTTATATGCTTTTCGTTTCATAAAATGGCAAGCTGCTTTTCATGATATCTCAATGTTTACCGGAAGCTTTCCTTCCAGTTGTAATGCGTCTTTTTATTTCGCTCTCATGGACTTTTGTTAGTTTTAGTATTTACCCCTAAGTAATTGTACTCCTCGACTTCAAGAATTTCTTCAGTTATTCTAATAACGCTCTTTTGTGTATTTGGATTGAACATTAGTTGTACTCTGATTCATCTTTAGCTATAATTTGAGACTTTCGCTGTTTAGGTCATTTAACATTCTTGCAATATCTATGCTGTTTCTGAGATAAGGACAATGTCATCTGCAAATCTTTAGTTTAGGTTTTCTCCGTATATGTTTATTTCATTTTCCCAGTCCAGTTTTCTAAAAGTATTTTCTAGGCATGCTATAAATAATATTGGTGAAATTGTATCTCCCTGATGCACACACATCTTAGTCTTAATTTTTCAAAGTCTTTATAACTGTAACAGTTCCCTCTATACTCGTATATATGTTTTCCAGCAGTTTTACAATGTTCTCATTTACTCCTTGTTCCTCCAATGAATTTATAAGTGCTATGTACTCCACTGAGCCGAAAGGCTTTTCGTAATGAACAAAACCTAAGCACAGTGGTTTATTATATTCTGTAGTTGTGTAATTAGCTGATTCATTGTGTGTAGGTTCATCAGTAGTCGAATATCCACCTCGGAATCCTGCCTGCTCAAGTGGTTGGTTTTCTTCCAGATTTCTTGTTATTTTGTTCGTGAGGACTTTAACGAAGTTTGTAAATAACCGATACTAAGCCAATGGGTCGATAGTTACCAAGATATTTTGAGTCGCCTTCTTTGTAAAGCAAAATAATTATTGCATTACACCATGTTTTGGGTATTTTCTTTTTTATGCATTGACTAAGTAAGTGGGCAAGCCTGTTTTGTAATTCCACTCCTGCATCCGACAATAAATCTGCAGCAATTCCATCTTCTCAGGGGGCCTTCCTTCTTTTCATACTAAAAAAAAAAAAAAAAATTTACTTAGCCTGGTGTTACCTCAGGCATTTCACTTGTGTCAACTGAAAGGTTAGCTGTTGGTACTAATGTCTTTGTAAAATTCTTTAGCTGTCTTCACCATCCTATCTCTGCATTTGATGACTTCAGTGTTTTTGTCTTTCATCAACATAATTTGTTGCTTTCCAAGTGCCATTTTACTTCGGACCTGTTTCAGACTTTTTCATTTTTTGAGGGTTTCTTTAATCTGGTCCAGGTTTCTCCTTTTTTTATCATCTCTATCTCTTGTTGACAAGCTTATTTAATTCCGCTCTTTCTATTTCATCTTTTTTTTTTTTCATCTCCTTTCTTCTGTTCATGAGCTCGAGGGTCTTTTCTGAATACTTGTTGGCTTGGTTGTACTAGCTTTTCCAACCACCTATGCTGATTCTCTTAGTTCCCTCGTTAGTCTATCATTCAGCTCACTAGTGTTATACTATGCATAACTTAATCTGAAATCTGTTCGTTATTTCTAACTTAAAGGCTTTTGTCTCGATTACTTTTATTGGGAATATCTTTCTTCTTAATCAACTTTCTTTCATTTATGAAAGTGAATTTGGCCGCGTAACCCACCATTCTATGGAAACTTCCTATATTTACTTTGTTGATAACTGTGACATTTATGATAATGTTATTCGTAGTTGCTATAATGAAGTACTTCTCCAGGTCCATTTTCTTCCTGTTCTGTGAAAGAATGTGCTCATTATTCTCATGTTATACATTTCACCAATTTACCATCATTTCACTTCTGCCAATCCTCCCTCCTACTCCGAATTTTTTCATGCTTGCGTCTTCATTTTTCAGTTTGTAATTTTTTTGCGTTGAAGTCTCCCATGAGTATAGTATATCTCGTCTATTCTTCTTCCATAATGTGGGAGATGATGTCAAAGAATGTTTCTGAGTCTTCATCTGAGCTTTGAGAAGTCGGTGCATATACTTATATTACTTTTAGGGTTTATCTTTTACCTAGTCTAACTACAATCCATGCTATTCTGTCTAGCTTTAACAATGTTCTCTGCAAGATTTCTGTTAATTAGAAATCCTATACCACAACTCTTTCATTTTGACTTCCTCTGTAGGTAAATTGATGGTTGCTCTTGGAGCTGCATTATTTTTTCTTCTTTTCTGTGAATCTCACTCAAACCTACAATATCCAACTAATGTTTTCTAATTCAGTCATTAACCTATCAAGCTTGTAAACTTCTGCAAGGCTTCTTACATTGTACTTATAGATCTTCATGGATTTCAGTTTGTTTAATGTCCTGGTCTCTAAGTTACCGAGACAGTGCCTACGGTACTCACTTTCGGTGGCACACTGCCCGTAAGCACAGGAGGCAGTGTAGCTGGACCTTTAGTAGACGATGAACCGACCGAAACACCCGTGCAATCACTAAGAGCAGAGAACTCATATTTGGTTGTTGGGATTGTGGCAGATTATCTCACCTCCCTGCCACATAGTTGCTGGTGAGGTGTAATTTTTTGTGTCACCTTATTTAATATATTCGGTGGAGCCCTATATATCTACAGGGGGTCCCATGGTGCGCGCCGTCTAAGACGATACCTCATATACCTGCAAGGCCTTTCCCTATATATATATATATATATATATATATATCATCAGCCGTTTCAGTGTCCACTGAAGGACCGGCCTATCCCGACCGAAGTGCGGACGATACAGCCAATGTATCTCTACCAAGTGGCTTAGGCTGTCTGGTAGAGATTGTATATAGGGTGAGAAGTGCTTGTAAGTGTAATTGTAGTGCTGGAGTGGCTTTGGACGTATGTGTAGTCTGTGAACCAAGTGTAATCGGCCCGTGCAAGCCGAATGGGTGCAAGCATACTTTATAGTATGCGACACTGGTTCAGCCACAGCACTCCTTATGTCCGCCAAGCAGTACGTGGCCAGGAGAACGTTCCCAAAGTTTATTACCCCGGCGGGGCGCGAACCCTCGTTCTTCAGTGTACGAAAACGCACACTTTATCACTGTACCACAGAGGCTTCATATATATATATATATATATATATATATATATATATATATACACTATATATATATATATATAGATATATATATATATATATATATCCCATAAATGAGAACCGCAAATACATCAGATTGGGATGAAAATAATACAGTCTCGGCCTCTTATGAAGCATGAACATATGACATAAAAACATAAAAATCTACCCACAGCAAATCTTGTTCACAGCATACATCTACAGACAGTTTTATGCTTTTAATTATTATTATTACTATTTTTTTGAGGATGGAGGGGAGTAAAAAAAAAAAAAAAGGAGGTCAGGAAGACAGTACGAGATTAGGTGAAAGGGGACAATAACCATTTATTTTTACCAACACCCAATTAATAAACCAGCTGGTAATATAAGGCCAGTTTGGAAAATATCCGTCCAGTCATTCTGGAGGAATTAAACAGCTTACAAGCACGTCGAATCCTGACTGAAGATAAGTCAGGAACTAAGCCGTTTTGATAATTTTCTCTCTCTCTCTCTCTCTCTCTCTCTTTCTCTCTTTGTAGGAAAGTCAAACGCCTTATTTACAACAGCGACAAAAATTTAATCGCTGAACGGAAGAAAAAAATGAAATACTGTCCTGGCACCCAATGCACGCTGTACTGTTATTGGTTTACAATGTTGCCATAAAATTGAAGTCTAAAAATAAAAAAAAGTCTTATCCTCATTTTGAAGACATATTAATAGAAGTCTTGTTAATTACTTATCACCAGTGTCTCTTCCAAGACGCTAGTGTCGATGGTTTGCCTTAATGTAGTCTTTGAGGCTATGTGCTGGATAACCGTGTGATCGGGATCAGTGTCGTAAACACATCCAGTAGAAAAAGCTCGTCCTGAGGTACGGTAGAACTGACATTATATTTAACGACTGGAGTTGCCCAGCATAATTTTATCATGGCAGGAGGACATAAGCTTGAGGCGATTATTCGTGCCCGCCGCAAAAAATAAAAAAATAAAATAAAATAATTTCATAAATAAATCTTTCAGATCCTGGATAATTCCGGTTTCTACAGTTATCAGATATCGTAACACTGGATGGATCTACTAACGAAAAAAGTAATACAGTACATACAAACGAAGAAAAATTTATGAAGTAAAGGCAGATGTATAGGAAATCCACTGCCCTTTATGACATAATAAAATGATGTCCCATAGCGCTATCTGATTGTCTTTAATCTCTTTACCTATATAGTGCTAGACGACATATCCCAAAGTTCTTCCAGGGTGGCCAAAGCCCTCTGCTACTAATACATATCAGCATACTCCCCCACCCCCCTCGCCTAACGTCTCTAAACTGCTCTGCTTACTGTTCTTTTTTTTTTTTTTTTTTTTCATCTAGTTCTTGGCCTTCCTCTTCTCAGTCTCTCAACATCCTCATTTTTATACACTGTTTGTTGACTTTCCATTATCCATTCGTTTTATATATCCAAAGCAACCTCATAAAGCCCTCTAAAACTACATTAAAATTTATCTCCATTCCTCTGGCAGTATATTCCTTCTTTGATTCATGTGATGCCATATCTGAAATAATTCTTCTCTTCAGTAGTCTTGCTAGATCTAAGACCCACTTGTCCTACATTAACATAATCCTAGAAGTAGCCAGAAAGTGTCCTGCTCCGAACGAATTTGCTGTTCAATGTTTTTGCATTTTTGTATGAGTGATTCGACAATACAGTGGAAACAGTCGTTTGAAGGAACCCCTGCATGGCTTGGTTCGAATACAAGAGGTGGCTGGAGGTTTGTCTATCATACAGGACGCAGCCAGAAACGTAGAGTGGTGTGCTTTGGCATAAATGGTAGCCTTGTCTCGGGCCTTCACACTCCCCGAGATTTTCGGGTTCCTCAAAGATGTAATTGGGATTGAGTTATTGTTTACCAGTATGTTTCTTTGTCAACGATTCCCAAAGAAACGTCATCCGTCTTGAAAAAATATTTGACTCTTTATAGCACATTTGTTCACCGCTTGTGGTCAGTATCATCTTGACCTCAAAACAGTTCATGTAATCTGTAATCTTTAGTTAGCACAGACTATCACACAAGCACTGGCTGATGGATTTTGAAGCAAAGTTAGATTATGTGAAAATTTTCCAGGACTTTGATTAAAGGCTCTTAAAGACAGACCAGAGAAAACATCTTAAACAAGAAAAGCTGTCAGGGAGTGAAAACCCGTGGTCCACAATTGGTTTAAAGCCGAACCCTTGACATTGCCCTGAGCCAATGACCTTTGATTGCTTTCAAAATGAAACTACCTCATCTTTACCTGACCTTCAGCCCATCGTCTAGGCTTGGTCCAAATCGGATCAAAAAGTTTAATTAACTTTCCCTTGAAACCTTAACCTTTGGCCTATTGATCTGAAAATAGAATAATTAGCCTATATCCTCTGGGTAATCTTTCCCTTCTACCAAGTTTGATCAAGATTGAATCAAAACTATCTATCTATATACCTAGGCTGCTTCCCCCAAGGAAAGGGAGGTAGCCGAGACAGGACGACACACTCCCCATTTACTCATCCATTCAAACACATTCATTCGCATCTTAGCCCCAAAGGGGAGAACGGACAGATCCTCACCGCACCACACCACACAAGGGTCAACTGCCAATGAAATCAGTGACATCCGCAGCAGGGCCCGACAGCAGAACTGGTTTACCCCTGCCACATCATAACAGACCCATCCCCTTACCCGCACCTGACCTGACTAGCTGAATCAAAACTAATTGAGTTAAAGGGCATAACCTTTGACCTTGTCCTGTCACCTATACCTCTGTCCGATTATTCTCAAAATTTAAGCAAATCATCCTCTCATGTCCCTCTACTCTTCCACCAAGTTTGGTGAATAGTGAATCGAAACAGTATGAGTTGACCTTGCCCTTGACCGAAGAACTATGACCATTTTCAGCAAAATATAAGAATAATCGCCTGTTCCTCTGACGGTCGTCAGTCACTATGCAAAATTTGGTACAGTTCCACCAGTAATCTTGCTAGCAAACAAAATGACAGATAGACAAACCAAACCTATGTATAACTCTCTCGCGTCTTAGCGCACAGGTGTCATTAGCAGGGCATCCGTGAGAAGCACGTACAGTACCTCCGTCACCTCTAACTGAACTGTTATCTAAGTACAACGACCACTGTATGGTTTTCATATGGTTTACCCTACCCAATATTTGATCACTCATCCTTCAGTTGGAACACTCCTGTTATTTCCTGTCGTATTCCTCCTCAGTTCTTTCCACATTTTAGTGGACAGATATTTAGCAGAAGGGGGGGAGGGGCGGACACCATCCACTCACTCGATGTAGTGCTGTCGTGAGGAGGTTCTGCACTGATTGACAAACCAAACTGGTCCCTGAAACCCAGGATGGTAAGTATATAACCAAATGACGTTTGGTGGTCTAATAGGTTAAGGCACTTTAACCGTATGAGGCCTGCAAAGGTTTACATCCAAAAGTGCTTAGGGTTCATTACTCACATAATGCCACTAAGGAACGAGCGAGGCTGGTCACCCATGCCTTAAACGTTGGGACTGAGTAGCCTTAAGCCAGGCTCCTACGTTTCCGATAAGGCAAAAAGGACTTGGTAGATGAATAAACAGAGATAAAATAACCTCCGTACATCTTCAGTGTCGGAGGTAACCGTCTCAAATTCTATGGCTTTACCAACGGACTCAGATTTATGTTTCTGGCTGATTTGTCTGTTGAAACAGTAATTTAGTTAAAAAGGTATATATACACACACACACACACACACACACACACACACACACACACACACACACACACACACACACACACACACACACACACACACACACACACACACACACACACACACACACACACACACACACACACACACACACACACACACACAGACGCGGGACAGCACGACAGCTTATTCTTATTGAAATATTAGATAAAACCGTAACAGAAATATCGTAATAGAATGCAGTCTTATAAACGAATATTGTTTTTAATTCTGTTGTCTTTGCTGCACACAAAAATCTGTAACTGAAATTGTCAAGTCCATAATTATGAGATTCACTACATGACAGGCCCAAAACACACACACACACACACACACACACACACACACACACACACACACACACACACACACACACACACACACACACACACACATATTCCTGGCAGGCTGTAAGGAGGAGCTGGCAGGCGGGACATCAATTTGTGATGAGCTGTGTCGATACCTTTCCAGGAGGGGACAGTGTGGCGGCAGCGCTGTTGTCTCGCGCGCTACTATAATGACGCCCCACCACCAGCCAACCGTGTGAAGGATGGTCAATCGAAACAACGATTTTCGCCTCTGAACCACAGCAACAGCGCTTCACTGTTCTTCAGTCACGCATTAAAGCATTTTCTAAATTAAGACAACCATGCTTCCTGCGAGACATTCCACCAACTAGCTGCCCACAATTAACCAGACCATGAAGTCAGCAAAATCCAAGAACTTCAAGATTGTCCCATTTGATTCGAAAAAGAAATTCATCTGTGAATAACCATGAGAAATCCCTCAATGACAGCTCAGATTCAAAAGTGTTCACGTGCTGGAAATATCTGAGTAGAAGCAAACTACGACCCAGCTGTTGCAATTGGTAAACCAGTTGGTCAGCATTTTAGATACTGATAATATTCTTATTTTCACGTGAGTAACAGGCTATACTGTATCTAAGTTTATTCTGTTCTGAACAAATGTCCTTCTGCAATAAACCAACTGATAATTTGGAGGCTAGTATCAAGATTATCAACCATATGATTATTCAGACGCTCTTGAACGTGATACAGGCCACTCTTGAGGTGAGGTGGGAGGTAAGGGGAGAAAATTTCAGTTGTATTGAGCCAAGGGGACCATTACACACATTACCATGATATACTGAGACAGCTGCTCACGTATGCACAAACAGCCACAAGAAAGGTTGATCAAAATATCCTTTACTTGACAATTTACATTAGTTTTATTAGGTTTTGCTAGATTCTGTAACCCCTTCAGTGCGATTGTTTATTTTCAGTTTATTCTAGCTTCCTCTGGCCGATTTTATCCGGCTCAGGAGAGACATCATGTTGAAAAAGGGACTGATTATATAGCTGAGTAGATTTTTTGGTACTGAGGTGTACCATGCAAGCAGAATTGCATCGATCAACAGAGATACATAGACCATAAAGATCTCACTGTCACAGGCAGGTGGTTTGATATAAAAACTGGTAGGGAAAAAAGGTAAAACAGATGACTCTTTCCTTTACCCTTCAGACACTCCGTCTATGAACCTTAGATAAAACACTTAGAAATGAAACACTGCAGGACTGCAATACCTGAAAAAAAAAAGTACGAAAAGTTGAAAATGATAAAAAGAAAGAACTTACAGTGCATGTAATCTTAAACTAATGATGAACTAACTTTCATATCTGAGAACTTATTAGTTTAGAGAATAAAACAACGCTTTGTGGGTCCTTTGAGACAAGATGATAAGGTCCAACAGTTTACTGACTCACTGCAGGTATTTACAGCAACTACAAGAACTGCCATAGTCGGAAAGTGACATGATGAATATGTGAGTCATCAGTGCTGAGATATACGTCTGATTCTTCGGTTGGTTATATAGTGATACGTAGTTCCTAAAGAGATGGGCTCTAGAAAGAATGCCTAAAGGGCTAAGAATTGCCGAAAGCCCTGAAGGGTAGCTAAGGTTCAAGAAAGGTGCGAAAAGCAGGTAATATATATCTGAGGCTTGAAGCGAGAGATATACAGAACGCTATGATAAAATCGGAAAGAACACACTGAAGCCTTGAAAAGTAAAATAACACACTGTCTTTGAATGACAGCGCAGTACACTATAACTTGCAGGGCAGAATAACACACTGTGACCTGAAGGACAAAACAGTGCTCTAAGACTTGAGGGACAGAAGAACACATTGTGACCTGAGGGGCGAAATAATATAGGACTGTATGTGATGTCATTATAAATTAGATACGGTATTGGATCCTCAGCTTAATAAACTTAAGATTAGCCACATCAGAGCCTCATCTCCCATGATCTGGTTTGAGGTTTTCCCTGTAATGAACCCTATGGTTTTCCTTCTGTCTCCAGGCCTCACTTAAACAGCAAAGTAATCATAATAACTCCGAGCACACGCTGACGTCATTCTGGCTGGTGCGCGTAGATGATGCTGTAATGAGGACCGAAGAGAATGGAGATGACGTGGACCAGGACAATGTTCTCAAGTATGGAGATAATGACACTGGCAAGGACGAGGACGGGCACGATGAAGTGGTCAAGGGTTACAGGTGGTTCTGGCTAACTTGGCCAATCATATGGAAACTCCAGGAGGCTAATTTGTTGGTTGCATGGTGGATTTTTTTTTTTTTTTTTTTTTGTGTCCGACTCTAGCCAGTGCCTAGCAGTTCCATTCCTTAAGCCCTGAAGTCCTCCTACTTGCCAGACAGCATTCTATGTCACCACAGTCAATGCTGAATACATGCAAGAGCTGTCTCAATCATGACACGCGTATCAGTATTAGCAGGGGTGTCTTATGATATGTTGATGCATCTTGTGAAAATTAGTAAGTTTGTTTTAGAGAAATTCAAATAATTAAACTGTTCATTGCCCCAAACTAGATCAGAATTTGCTTCACTTCAGACAACAGACCACCTCTGTAACAACTCGACCACTACCTCCCCCTGATGATAAGTAGCCCGAAACTTCAGTATATACGGTACTTAACTTCAGTAAAACATAAATGTACACCTATAGTAATGGTAAGATGACACTGGATATTTATCAATATAGCTTGGGCTGATGCACATCGACTACTCGAAAATCATTAAGACAAACAAAAAAAGTTAGCAAAGTTCCATTACCCTACCAGAGCACGACCTGCAGTGGTTGATTTACGTGAAGATCCCCAGATGTTGAGTACCAGTGTGCCGGAAGAGGCCATGTAGCCATGACCCTTCCCCCTTCATTCTTTTATCCTCTTCTTTCCAGTACATATGCGCACACACACACACACACACACACACACACACACACACACACACACACACACACATATATATATATATATATATATATATATATAATTATTTATTTATTTATATGTATAGATATAGATAAATAGGTGAACAGATAGAACGGTAGACAGACATGGACAGAGAGATAGCTATGTATACATTTATCTTTTTATTTATATACTTATTTATTCACAACTAGTGGTCAATACTGATGGCAGTTGCCGGGGGCCAACATCCGCTCACTTGATGTAGTGTTGCCTACTTCTTCTTGCACCTCTATCTTTCTTTTTCTGTGTCTACCCTCCTCTCTTCCTATTTCTACCATTCTCTCTCTCACTTTATATTACGCGTCTTTCCACTTCAGGTGGCACTGAGTGACAAGCCTAATGGTTTCATGAACCTGATGGTTTCCCGTAGCCCATGAAACCATTTCAATTGCTGGGTGGTAACCGTATAACCAAAGTACGGGGTAAATGTGGAGCCTATTATGGTGCCACTACTAACTAGGTGGAGAAATGCAAATGCAGTATCCCCCATGCCCCACGCGTGACGTTGTCTACAGCATGGGAACATGGTTCACTGCTTAGGACAAGCCTCAAGGAGCGGTTGCTTACCTGCGGTTGATGGGTTTGCTCGGCCAGACAGGTTGGGGCTACTCAACAACAACAACAAACTAGCCAGTACTTATATGTACTGTATTCAAGTGTTGTGAGCCCAGAAAATAAGAATCCTAAAAATACCCCCTTTATTGATGATTCTAAGTTTTGCAAAATAAGTTGGAAGGTACTAGCTGGTGGTTACCATCGATTCGGAGAAGCACAGTGCTACCGTAAACCTAATGTTGGACAACAAGACTGGCAAGTAATCACATATAATCACTCTCAGACAGAGAACTCAGCCACGAGTACACTGAATAATACTCGAAGCTAAGATCCTTATCCTGTTAGGCTACAGGCTTTACTACATACCATAGTTTGTTACATTCTTGAAGACTGGGATTAAAAACTACTACCCACGTAACTTGTTGTTGCAAGACAACTCAGAGACGACAGGAGGGGAGGGAGAGGGGTTGTTAGGTTATAATCTCACGACTCTGAGAGTTTCCCATTAAGTATGCCACTGATGAACACACACACACACACACACACACACACACACACACACACACACACACAGGAAGGGAGAGAGAGAGAGAGAGAGAGAGGATTATGTCACACCAGGTGTCGACAGATGGTAACAAGTTCCACTTTCAAAGTGTTCGTAGTGGCGCTCTCTTTCACATGTTCTGGGATTCTGTTCCATTGGTCACTTACAACTCTAGTGAAAAATTGTTTTGTGATAACTAAGTTGACTCTGTGTCGTCTAAATTTTAAAATGCTTTAACGTGGATGCATCTTTGAGGATTGGATAAAACAGAATGGATAGTTATATTTTCAAACATTTCGATGTTATTAGGTATTTGTCTGAGAAATACAAACTATGTATTTTATCCTGCCTAACGGCAAAAGTATTTTTTTTTTTTTTTTTAAATCTCTAAGACACATCCATGCTAAGGCTTATGCAAATAAATGATGTTCATTTCCTTTAGTCTTTTATCGCAGGGTTTACCACGCAAAGTAACTATACCTTAACTGCTACGTGCTGGCTGGGCTACTTTTTTATTCACGTACTGAGTGACACTTGTAATAACTGACGATAAAGTAAGAACTGAATATAAGCACCAGACCGATAGTCAAATTACTACTTAATAATAAACTGACAATTAGAATTAGAAAAAAAAAAAAAAAGAATATAAAATCGCCTTTGCTAGTCCAAACTCACATAATTCTGTGAATATCTTGCTCCATGAGAGTTTTATTTTACACACACACACACACACATACACACACACACACACACACACGCATGCGCAACATACTGTATATATATATATATATATATATATATATATATATATATATATATATATATATATATATATATATATATGTGTGTGTGTGTGTGTGTGTGTGTGTGTACGGTTCTATATTTTATTCTTCCTGGTCTGTTGTTTGGATTAATAATTTTGAGTATAAGTAACAATGAGAAGTTGAACGACAGGAATGAGGAAAAATTAAATAAGTGAGAAGTGGCATACGATGAAAGACGAGAGAAAGGGAGGATCTGAATAAAGTAGTCTCGGAATGGCAAGAGTACATGATAAATAAGGGAAAGATAAAGTAAGAGGAATCACACGTTAAAATAGCATTGCAGTGGCATTAACCCCTTTAGTCGGCTGACGCATTTTTCATTTCATTCTTGTCGGATTCAGATAACTTTATTACAGCTTACGAGATGCCTTTATTAGAAATGTTCGTGAGGGCTGTAACTAGCCCCACCAGTCAGAAAGACGTACCTTGGGATGAATAAAAATCGTATTGACATCGCAAGAATATGAAATAGGTCCTCAAACTGAATGGGCTAAGAAAAGTATGGAAGTTGTAAAAAAAAGGTGAAGATATGTGCATGGCGACTGAAAGTCAGATCAATACACTGAGAGGATTATTTTGCGCTGTGGTGCCTGTAGTGGTGCTACAGGCTTAGTCAAGGTCCCCAAGGCCCTGGTAACACGCGAGGTTTCGTGCTGACAACTACCAGCTCACTCACTCCACACCCGACCCACACTCACACCTCTCCACTTAAACCAGTAACTGTTATCTACTTTTTTTTTTTTATGTTTCTGTTTCCTTTGTCTATCTGTCTTCCATTCTGTCTATTTGCCGATATTTGTTCCAATTGCCTGACACAATTACTTCCCACTATTCCCATGTTCATACTTCATTTACATAGTTACTGGCCATTTATTATTATTATTATTATTATTATTATTATTATAAATGGTAGGTGGGGACACCCATCATCCACTCACTCAATATAGAGTGATCCCATATGAGCTCTACACTGAGTGACAAGCCAAATGGTTTCTTGTACCCAAGAAACCATTTACTACGCTGGGTGGTAACCATATAACCGGGGTTTTGGCAGGGTTAAGTGTCCCCCAGATTCCTCTATCTAAAATCACTTATTCATGGCAGTCGTTTCAGAGAGCCTCGGAGGGCCCAATACCTGCCCAGGGCCCCAACCAAATGGGCAGACTCGCGTGACCATGTGGAATGTAAGACGTGTGAATGAAGAAAGCAGGAGGGTGGAAGTGGTGAATGTGTTCAAGAGTGCGAGATATGCTGTGATGGCACTGTGTGAAACGAAGATGAAAGGGTGCGAAGTGGAGGAGTGGGAGGGTGTGAATTGTGTAAGATCGGTAATGATTGGGAGAGGAAGATGTAAGGAAGGAGTTGCTTTGTTGTTGAATGAGGTGTGGCAGAGTGGAATGAGAGATTACAAATGTGTCAGCTCGAGGTGTATGTATGTCAAGTTCAAGTTTGAGAAGATGAAAGTGGCAGTGATTGTAGTGTATGCACCGTGTGAGGACAGAAGTGAGAGAGAGAGAAGACAGGTTTTGGGATGAGCTAGGTGAAGTAGTGGGAGAAATGCCCAGGAGCTATAAAGTGATCGTGATGGAGGATATGAACGGAAGAGTAGGCACTGGTCCTGAGGATGACATAATGGGTTGTTATGGAGTACCAGGAGAAAATGGTAATGGGAATCGACTAAAGGATATGTGTCAGGAAAGGAGGTTGTGCAATTGTAATTCTTATTTCAAACACAAAGATGCACATAAATATACATGGTATAGAGGAAACGGGGGTCATGTGGAAAGAAGCCTGATTGATTATGTGCTCGTAGAGAGGTCGATGATGGGAATGGTTGCTGATACGAGGGCTGTGAGAGGACTATGTGGAGGTCTGCCAGATCATATAATCGTGGTATGCAAGATCAAGCTGAGAGGAGTGAGTTGAATCACTAGAGAGAGGAGCAGTCAGAGAGAAAGACTGAAAGTTGAGAAGCTGAGGATCAAAGAAATGGCAGATGATTACAGGACCAAAGTAGAGGACGAGTTAGAATTACTGAATTGGAATGAAATGGATCTGGACAGAATGTGGAATGCATATAGGGATTGCTTAGTTAGGAATGCTAAAGCGGTGTGTGGTGTGGCAAGAGTAACAACAAAGAAGAAACGTACAGCATGGTGGGATGAGGAGGTAAAGAGAGCAGTGGAGGAAAAAAGGAAGAAGTGGCTAAAGTGGTTACAGGATAGGGGTTCAGTAGAAATAAGAACTGAGTATATCGAGAGCAAGAAGCACGTAAAGAGACTAGTAAAGAGGAAAAAGATGGAGGTAAATGACGATCTGGGAAGAAAATCGAATGCAAACTACTTTGAAAATAGGAAGTTATTCTGGAAAAAGGTGCAGAAATGTAGCAGCGAAAGAGGAAAGAATTGTGATGGTGTGAAGGATGCAGGTGGTAGATAACTAACCCATGGAGATGAAGTAAGGAACAGATGGAATGAATATTTTGAAAGTCTGATGAATGGGAATAGAGAGAGCAGAGCGGCTGTAAATGTGATTGTTTTTGGGGGTGTGCAGAGAAGGAATGCAGTGCCAGGAGACGCGACACTTGCACAGGTGCAGAGCGCTGTGAAACGGCTGAAAAATAGAAAAGCAGCTGGAGATGATGTGTATGCAGAGATGCTTAAGTGTAGTGGAGAGAGTGGAATGAAGTGCTTGTTGGAGATATGTAAGAAGGCATGGATGAATGAAACTGTGCCTGCAGAGTGGAAAAAGGATGTGATTGTCCCCCTGTACAAAAATAAAGGTGAGCAAAGTGAGTGCAAGAAT
Organism: Coenobita brevimanus; assembly: GCF_032717465.1. Taxonomy (NCBI): domain Eukaryota; kingdom Metazoa; phylum Arthropoda; class Malacostraca; order Decapoda; family Coenobitidae; genus Coenobita; species Coenobita brevimanus. Next base: position 22,382,796 of record NC_137046.1, read on the forward strand.
TATCGTGGCATAAATTTATGGAGTGTGGTAGGGAAGGTATATGGAAAAATTATTATAGAGAATGTAAGGGAGATTTCAGAAGTCCTAGTGAGTGATGAACAGGGTGGCTTTAGGAGTGGCAGAGGATGTGTGGATCAAGTATTTGCAGTGAGACAGGTAGCAGAGAAGGCTTGTGAGAAGGACCATAAGGTGTTTATGGTATTCATGGATCTGGAGAAAGCGTACGACAAAGCAGACAGACAGGGATTGTGGAAAGTTTTGCGTATGTATGGTGTAGATGGTAAGCTGTTAGGTGCTGTCAAGAGTTTTTATGATGGCAGCGAAGCATGTGTAAGGGTTTCTGGGAATCTAAGTGATTGGTTCGCGATCGGTGTGGGCGTGCGAAAAGCTTGTGTGATGTTCCCTTGGTTGTTCACTATATGTATGGATGGGGTGATGAGAGAGGTAAAAACACGAGTAATGGAGAGAGGGATGGCGCTGGTAATGAATGGTGATAGATGGAATATCTCAAATTTGTTGTATGCTGATGATGCAGTACTGCTTGCAAGTACAGGACTAGAACTTGGTAGGCTAGTGCAGAGTTTTACTGATGTCTGTGAGCGTCGTGCCATGAGAGTAAACGTAGAGAAGAGTAAAGTGATGGTTACTGAGAGAGAAGGTGACTCCAGTGTGATGTCACAGTGAATGGAGAGAGACTGGAATTGGTGAGAGAGTTCAAATACTTGGGTACGGTGATAGAAAAGAGAGGAAAATGTGCAAAAGAAGTTGAAAGTAGAGTGACACAAGGAAGAAAAGTTGCTGGTGCAATGAAGGCCTTGATAAGAAACAGAGGCTTGAGTGTTGCAGCTGCACGAGGCTTACATGAGGGAGTGTTAGTGCCAACTCTAACATAGGGTGTGAGACTATGGTGTGGCATGAAAATGAAAAGCCAAGAGTAAGAGCAGTGGAGATGGGATTGCTGAGGAATCCATGTGGAGTACAGAGGGTGGATTGGATACGAAATAATGGGATTCGTGAAAGGTGTGGAGTGAGGAAGTCGGTGGACACCAGAATCGAAGAGAGTGTCCTGAGATGGTATGGTCATGTGGAAAGAATGGATAACAATAGAGTGGTAAAAAAGGTATACCTGAGCGAATTTGAAGAAGGGAGGAGGCGAGGTAGGCCAAGGAGAAGGTGGGGAGATATGGTGGATGGGTGTGTGAGGAAGAGAGGTTTGGAAGTCGGTGAGGCTAGGGAAATGACAAGAGATCGAGCTGGCTGGATGAATTTTGTGAGGAGAAGTGCATGATCAGGGATTTTGGCACCCCTTGTGAGCATGGCAGAGTCCGGATTGACTCAGTCGGATACGCTGTGTGAAGCTGCAGAATGTGGTAAACGTTTTTGGCGTATCCGGTGGAGCCAGGATTCAGGGGGCTTGAATGATGAGTGAATGGAAATGCGGCCTATTTGGATTGGGCAAGTTTGTGCTGTCTGGACATTGCTACTCCTCACCCTGCCCTAGGGTGGGAAAGAAGGTCCGGATGATGATGATGATGATGATGATGATGATGATTATTTACTTCCACTGTCTGCTTGTCTGTCTGTCCATTACTTAAACAATATACCTCTGTATGAACCTGTAACCTGTAAAGTAGAGTAGCAACGAGAAAAGAACATCTAAAAATTTCTGTCTCTACTCAGCAACGACTCGCGACACAAAGCCCTTCTTCATGTACTCCCTCACTTTCTCTCCCTCCATGTGGTTCTTAGTACTGTATACTTTTTTTTTTTTCTTGGCAACCTTGGTTTCACTTGTTTGTAACTTATTGTCAGAAAACGCAAGAAACTGCTCTTAATGTGACTTTACTCCTAAGTAACATTAGAATACTTCGTGAACGAAGGACGAAAGTTATTAAGAACATGAAACATTGCTGACATTCATGCACGTACAGTAGGTCATAAAGGAGAACCAGAACCACACCAGGGAAGACTGTGAAGGAAGGGACTCAACTAAATTTTTTAGAAGATATCGATTTAAGGTGGAAGATGAATGATGACTGGGATTAGCTACCCATTTTGAAAAAAGGAAACTGTTGTTGCTATTGATCAAATCCACCCTGTTTGGCCGAGCAAGTATGCAAGCAAACGTCCCTGCAGGAATATCCCGTGCAGTGAACCGATGTCACCTTGCGGCTGACTGTCTCGCCACAGCGAGGCGTGGGATATAATGTGAAGGTTTAGTTTTTGGATGGACGCTGCATTTGCATCTCTCCACCTAGTTAACACCACGGTAGGCTCCACTTTACCCCGTAATTTGGTTATATGATTACCACGCAGCGTTGTAAATCGTTTCCTGGGTCACAGGAAACCATTAAGCTTGTCATTCAGTGTAGAGCCACCTGAAATGAAAAGAAGATTAATCAAAAGTGACATGAAAGGGAGAAGTAGGAAGAGAACACAGAATAAGAAAGGGGGAGGAAGAAGTAGGCAGCATTACATCAAAAGAGTGGATAATGATCGCCATTAATAAATGATATATTAAAGCTAAAATGTTGAAAACAAACATATCCACTGTGTTCATTAAGCTAATACCTTTAGAATTCACAGTGATGACTAATGTTTTTGCTCCACCGTGCATACACAATAACCATTTGTATTCATTATATGGCCTTCACCTCTGTTCCGGCCCTGCATGAGCACAGAATAGGAGAATTATGGCATATTTTGTGCAGCCGACAATGCCGACGACGTTGAACGATGGCGCCTGTTTGGCTGTAGCGTTAGTAATGTGTTCGCTCCACCAAAAAGCTATCAAGAATCTTTACAGTGCAGACGCTGTCTGCTGTGCGATTACGCCAAAGCTTTGATTACTAGATATCCCGACCATGGTAGTCTGGTTTTACGCTGCATGTGTTCTCTTTTCGCAAGGAACCACAAGATACGTAATTCCCTGGACGAACACTTAAAATAGCGTCCGTCTACAGAACAAAGGATATATGGTGGTCAGTCTGCCACAAAGCCCTATCACGCCAAGAGCTGTAATTATATAAACTGATCATTTGTACGACAAACATATCTCACTAACAGTTAACTCTAAAAAATAATTATTTTTTACTTTAATGTACAGTCTGTTTTGATTTTCAAGTGCTTGTTAGCGTTGGAGTGAAGATAAAAGAATAAACACTCAGTCGTACACAAGAATTAAGTTTAGGCAACAGTGCATACGGTACAAGATCATAAGCGCTGACCCCTGGCACTTATCGTACCCTAACCTAAAATTAGGTGCCTTGAATACGTGTAATCGATCTGTCAACAGTTAAATCAACTGTTTGGTGCACTGTAGAAAAACGGGGGGAGCAGACTTAGATCATACTAGACTCCAAAGAGATATAGCTACATAATTTTACCGAAAATGAGCGGCACAAGCATGGTGTAAAAGAAACCATCCTTTCTCCCTTGACAGAATTATCATTGCCATATGCTTGTGTGTGTGTGTGTGTGTGTGTGTGTGTGTGTGTGTGTGTGAGAGAGAGAGAGAGAGAGAGAGAGAGAGAAGATAGGACTGAAAATTAGAATATCATAACGACAACAAGAAAGCGAACGGCGAAGTAGGTTCTTGTTGACATAATCCGGAGTTGGCTACAGATATGAGGGGAATAAGAAACACGGTGCAAATTTCGCATCTTGTCTCAGACGTTGCGTATAATAATACAAACATTTATTTCAAAAAATAATAACCCAGTCTTATATTGCCCCTGCCCCACCAGGAGCGTGGAGACCCGACGCTGGGCTACATAATCCTGACATCAAAGGCACGAGTAACCAGTGTCGCTTCTCCGTGTGTATTATGTGAGCAATAAATTCCAACCACCCCTCGTATGTGAACCCATATTGACCACACTCAATTGGAACGTCTTACCTTAAATTTTCAGGAGTCCATCTGGATATACGTATACCATCCAGCATGGTATATGGTTTCCTGGGCTACAAGTCATATGGCTTGTCACTCAGTGTACTGTATTGTCAGACAGTGTGAAACTACAATAAACTGATGATTATTGACATCTAGTGCTAGTTCATAAATATACTTCACTGACATAATATCTAAAAGAGACATCGCCACAAATAAAGATATACAGATACTGCTTACAAATTATATTACCACAAGAAAAACTTTCAAAAACTTACGGAATACAACGATAGTGTTGTTTGACGACGTGGAGGCACGGTATAGTAAGCGTCGAGGTGGTGCTGTGGAGGCTAGTGGAGGAGTGACGGGCGTGGGGCAGTCAACCATGGCGACCCACACTGCCACCTTCCACGCATGCCCCACCATACTCCACCACTGGCCAACATTCCCACCAGCAGTCACCATACTCCACCACCACACCCCACCAGCAGTCACCATACTCCACCACCACACCCCACCAGCAGTCACCATACTCCACCACCACACCCCACCAGCAGTCACCATACTCCACCACCACACCCCACCAGCAGTCACCATACTCCACCACCACACCCCACCAGCAGTCACCATACTCCACCACCACACCCCACCAGTAGTCACCATATTCCACCACTGGTCACCAAACTCCATCATTATACGCCACCACTGACCATCATTGTCCACCAGTGGCTGCCATACTTCACCACTGACCACCATACTCCATCGTCACACAACCACTGACTACCATACTCCACTACAGGCCGCCATACGTCACCACTCGCTACCATACTCTACCACAGGCCATCATACACCACCACTGGCCATCATACTTCACCACTGACCATCATACTTCACCATTGACCATCATACTGCACCACCAGCCATCATACTCCACCACTGGTTATCATACTCCACCACTGACCATCATACTCCACCACCAGCCATCATACTCCACCATTGGCCATCATACTCCACCATTGGCCATCATACTCCACCATTGGCCATCATACTCCACCACTGGTCACCATACTTCACTACTGACCATCATACTCCACCACAGGCCACCATTCTCCACCACTGGACACTAGGCTATATTCAACCATTGGACATCATACTCCACCAGTGACTGTCATTCTCCATCAATGGACACCATACTCCACCACTGGACACTGTACTCAAAACTAGACACCATACTCCTGCACTGGCCACCATTCTCCATCACTGGACTCGGTAATCCATCATACTCCACTTCTCCACCGCTACCCATCATACTACCCTATCATCATCATCATCATCATCATCATCATCACCAAATGCTTTTGTTGGTCCGCGACACTTTGATCAGTACAGTATATAATCAGCCAGTTCCACCTCAATTTTTGCCTGCCCACTTTCACGTTTTTTTTTTTTTTCTCCGTGGTGGATTGTTGTTTTCTTGGGAGGCCGACGCTGTCGAGGAGGGGGAGTAGAGTACAGTAGTATGTGATGTGTTGTGCTGTTCAAAGGTGGGCCTGGGACACAACTGAAGTCAACGAGCTGGATCCACACTTGGTCTATCTAGATGAAGCTTATGCAAACGATAACACTGGATGTATTGACAACAATATTATCCGCCTGTAAGGCAACTTACTGACAGGCGGACAGGTCCAAGTATTCTACCGAAACAAAAAAACTAATTATTAAAACTACCTCCTAACGGTGTTTCACAAGGCTCATCCCATTCTTGTTTTTCATCATTTTTTTCTTTCACTGCCTACCAACTTCCACCCTTCCCTTCAGCAAAACCATTTTCCTATGGTGATGTCTTAGCAATAGCTTTAAATATTCCAAAACATAAGAAATATCAGGTCAGTTCCAGCAGTACCTACACCCGCTAGCCAATCGTCTTGGACAAAACAAAAGGACTGGTTCCCTAACTCTCTTGATTCCAGACAGACGTGAATCTCAAACATACCCTCAAGTCTTCTTCTTTAACCAACGACACTCGGTGAAGAGTCACTCCCAGATTTAAAGCTCACTTCATTTCAGATTCACACATGACCATTTCTCAACATCTAAGCAAAACCGATGCAGTGTATCTCGTAAGCTCATGTTTTGAAAGCACCCACAGATACTACCTGCAAATAGTACATGGAATCTCTGAAATCAGTCAGCAAACAGTTCATCACAACGACGCTAAATTTCGTTAATCCAAGTTGATTCCTACCTTAACAACCAAAAACATTAAAAAAGTAAAAAAAAAAAAAAATCAAGACTAATAACAGGACAAACAAAAAACACATATACAGATCACTTGCATCATGAAACAAAGATATTTAAATCAAGGAACATATGAATATGAATGGCACGCAACTTATCAAATATTCAGTTCAGGACACATCCCACCCATGATCCATAATCTGCATCACAATGAAACAGAAAATAAACAGCCCCCAATCACTTGAAGGAATGACCCAATAACATCCGTCTTCCTCCATCCAACAGTCACCATGCTGATCTCTTTTTCTTACTCTCGGATGGGATCAGGTAGGGTCCAGAGAGCAAGAAATAATTGATAAAACTGATTAAAAACACGCCTCATTAAATGTATCATACTCTTATTAACTCTCCGTTTAAGCCTTCGTTAGTCCTGTAGGGTATTCAAACGTGGTTAGTCCGGTGGGGTGTTACAACACCCCAATACAAAAATACACGAAGTGTTACTAACATGTAAAATATATTCATACTGCCGCTTCAGGGTATCTCTGCAATCATTAATGAAAAGACTGAATGCCTAGTAAGTGGTGTTTAATAATTTATGATAATAAAATACAATAAATTATATCAGTACAAAAATAACAAATGGACTCATATCTCATTTGTCAGGTAAACACGCACAGGAAAATACATTGTGATTTTTAAAATCAGTATAATGATAAACAATATGCAAAAATAAGATTTTAAAAATAATAATCTATATCACAATATGATCTAAATGGTTAGTTTGATGCGGTGACTGGACACCCCAGAGGGGGGGGGAGTGCCCCTCTCTCTCTACAACAGAGGCAGGACTAAACCAATCCACATGCTCCCTCCCCTCACTGAATTAGGAGAGTGCTGGAACGGAGAGAAATATTTGGATTATCGGCTAGGAAATATGAGCTTTAAAAAAAAAACTGGGGTGCCAAAACACCCCACCTGACTAACGAAGGTTAAGCCTTCAGAAACTTGACTTCATCTCATAAGCATGATCATCCACACTACACCCTTCTCATCACCTTTCAACCGGAGTCAGTCCGACGATTATCTTGTCATCTTGTTTTAATAATATTAGGATACAAAATCCTTGTCATACATTGTTCTGGTCAAAATTCTGCAAACCAGTTCGATCTTCTTTCTTTTCCCTAGCCTCATCAACCTCCACATCTCACTCTCTTACACCTTCATTTATCACATTTATAAATCTTGTTAGACCACCAGGTATCCTCCCACCTTCAATCTTGCTCAGATACACCCTTGTCACGATCTTCTTTACACCAATTCTCTTCATCTTACCATCTATACAGCAGTATAATGATCCGATTCCTGTATGTTTGTTTATTACCGTAACACAGCAAAAAAGGCGCATGTAGCGCAAATTTTGGTTAGAGCAAAGTACCGTTAGATTGCTCCAACTTGAAGAATAAAACAATCTCCAGTCCAATCGGGCCACAGGTTCCCGAGTTATGACTCATTTCTGAATATAGGAAGTGACTTGACAAGGAGTGGAGGCAGCCGAAGGCGGCCTTTAAGTCAGTGCAATCTAAATCACTTTCTTCAGCTCCAGAGTCTAAACGTTATTTGTTCCACGTATTTCACGAATTACATTATTCCTTATCCCCTTCACTTTCTTCATTCTACACACATTCTTCAAAAACTACATTTACATACCCTTACTCTTGACTTTACATGCCAAGCCACAGCCTGATATCCTTCCCTGACTACCAGCAACTGTCGTCAGCAAACTGATGACCGTTCAGTCGTTCAGCGTTTATGATAATTCCCTTACTATCCCAATCTGAATATCTGAAAATTTTATCATAGGTACAGTGTATAATATCTTGACAAAATGTTATCGCCATGTGTAACGCCTCTCTTAATGGAATGTTCTGGCACTCCTTATGGGGTTTTATGATAGCACTGACATGTTTATGAATATCTTCTGGTGCTTTAGTTTCCTATATATATACTTATTCATCGAACTGCTATCATCACTGCTACTTTTCAGCTGATTAATAATGCCATGAACAGAGGTCTCTTATATTCCGAAAAATTTTCATTTACTTTGTCAGTAATTCTGGACGATCCCGGTGATCATATCCTTCCGTCTCTTTCCCCTTCAAACGTCGTCTATCCTGACAAGAAACTTTTTTCAAAAGCTGTACTTTCTGCTTTCAGTTACCTCATTACTCATAATGCTCACGGTCCTGATGGGGTCCTTCCTGTTATTCTCCAAAACTGTGCATTTGTGACGACACTCTGCCTATGTTAACTTTTCGCCTTTGTTAACTTGTACCTTTCCTTCTTGCTGGAAGTTTACTCTCATTTAGCCTGTCACGAAGACGGTTGACAGTTCCAGCCATCTAACTATGGTTCGGTTTCTTTAATATCTTGCACTTCTACAGCCTTTGAATCTATCCTTAACAGGGAGGGTCTCACGTAACTTTCCTCTTACAGAACGCCAGTATGGATTCCTCCAGGGACGCACCCCCTGCGATCTGCTCACCTTCCTTTTGACCCTTGATCATCCACCTTTCGGGACTTTATGAAATCATCATTGCACTAGACCTCTCAGGCTTTCGTCCGAGTTTGTCTCATCGAAAAATTCCAAATTGCCCCCTTACGGTTTCTGTCTTTCTATTGGATTTTCATTTGTAGCTTCCCTTCTGTTCGCTTGTTGGCTGCTGCTGCAAATGGCCACTGTTCTTCCCACGTTGTCAATAGCGGTGTTCTCAGGGTTCTGTCCTGTCTTCAGCTCGCTTCCTTTTCAATGACTTTCAGACCTTCACGACTAGTCCTGTCCACTCACGCTGTTTACTCCACCTTTCACATTTCCACCTGCTTCTTACAGTGTCCCCCACAGCAATTACTTCAGCCATCATGGAATGAAGCTGACACACCAGGTGTCTGACTTAGTTATCATTTCTGATTAGGATAAAATAGACCTTATTTCTAATTAATTAAAAGCTTAGTTCCCACATCGTTCGACCCTTCAAAATCTCCCACAGGAATATCGTATGATATTTAGATATATACATCTCAGCTTTTCAGTATCTTTCATTATCATTGGGATTTCTTTCTCCTGGGACCTTTCATGGAAAGATCACACTAACTCCCATGCAAAATTTGCTTTCAAGAGACTGGATGTGCTAAGTCGTTCCGCGCCTTCTTTACGCCTACGCAGCTGCTGATATTTTTTTAGGGATCTTGTTCGCCCATATGTCGAATACACCTCTCAACCGTGAGGGGGTTCCCCACATATAGCTCTCCCAAACAAAATCGAATCAAAGTCTTTTTCGTCTCGTCGATTCCCCGGATCTTACTGACTCCCTTCAACATCTCTTCTTCGCCATACTGTTCCATCTTCATCTCTTTACTATTGTTATTTCAAAATTTTAATGGTCAATGCCCTTTGAATTGTCTACTTTCATCCCTTCTCCATTGTGACTCACTTGTAGCACCCATCTGGCAGCTCATTCATACCCCTTCCCTGTTCAACTCTAAGGCAAAAGTTAACCAGTACTCTCAGTTCTTCATATCTGCAAAAGATCAGTCTGAAATTAACTCAGTTACTCTCTACTTCCCTTTGCCTCTGACCCCAAGTCTTTAAAAGCAATGCGTCCTGTCCAAACATCTAATAATGAACAGATCTTGAATGTGGCTCCGTTTTGGTTAGTTTTATTATATTTTATATTTTATTTATTTATTTTTTGCTGAAAGAACAACTTTGCGTGGTTCTATCCATTGTTTCTTTCTCCTGTGCATTAAAGAAAAAAAACACACACACACACACATTGGGCATTCTGATTTTTTCTATTGCCTGAATTGCCCCTAGAAACAGCTATTTCATTTTATTAGAATTTTTGTCAAACACTTGTGCACAACGGGGAGGACTTATTAGACGCTAGTTCTTTAGCTCTTTAAAGTTTTCTTTGTTTGTTTTTTGTGAAGCACGATAATAAACGCATTTCTTTCCATAATTTGCCTACTGCTTTAATGACTAACCATTTCATGCAAAATGTTGCTGTTTTGTTCAGTGCAAAGTCGTTGCTCCGTAATAAAATGTGAGGCGAGATCATCACATTCTGCCTTACCTCTCTTCATCTCCCTCAAAGCTTTCTATATTTTGTCTCATGTATTGTCAGGAACTGCTTTTTTCAATACTTCCCTTCTTGAACTGACTCTTCATTCTTAACTGTTCGAGACAGCTAAGAGGGAGAGAACAATAAGTTTCAGCCAAACTTTGGAGCGTAAAATTTGTGCCTCATATGTCTTGTAAAATTTCCTTGATTTAAGAGCACCAAAAAAAAAAGCAACTTTTTATTTAATTTTCAGCTGTTGAGCCATGCATGGCATGTTATACCATTTTCAAACTACTGTGATAAGTGGCGGCCAGTAGTATCAGACATTTTTTTCACGAAGAGCCAAATATAGCCGAAAAACGCCAAAAATGTTTCTGGTAAGCCAGGCCAGAACACAATATTCTCTCTCTCTCTCTCTCTCTCTCTCTCTCTCTCTCTCTCTCTCTCTCTCTCTCTCTCTCTCTCTCAGCTATTAGGCTTACAATGACCTGCCATACCTTTTTGAAACTGTCATAACAAAATGCCTCTCAGTGGCACCAATCCTTTTCCAAGGCAGAATCAAATGTAGCCGAATAAAAAAAAAAAAAAAAAAATGCTTGCTGGAACACATTTCATATTTGTGGTGTGGGCTCCTATTTTTTTACTTTTCATCAGTGGTCGATGAGGCTTCCGCCATCCACTCACTCGATGTGGTGATGCTTCCAGGTGTCTCTTCACCGAGTGACAAGACACCTGGTTTACAGTAACCCAGAAGACCTTTTACAACTCTGCATGGCAACCATATAAGCAAATGACGCATGGTGGTGTTCTTATGAGTTAAGGTGCTCCAGCCAGATGGAACCCCCTGGGGTCCCATCTGGTTGGAGTGGCTGGTGCTTACTGCAGCCATAATACCACTCAAGGAAGAGTGAACTAATCACCCCAGACTGACTAGCTTAACCCCGCTTCCATACGCTCCTGATGAGGCAGAAAAAGATTGGATGATGAACTAACGAAAGAAAAAGCTTGGATGATGAACGAAAAAAGAACTGTAAGGTCTGAAATATAATTATGCTATTCCTTATCATTTCATTTCTGTTATGTATGAAGAGGGAAAAAAAAGGAGGTAAATGATGATCTAGGAAGAAAAATGGATGCAAACTACTCTGAAAACAGGGAGTTATTCTGGAAAGAGATACGGAACTGAAGAAGTGACAGCGGAAAGAAATGTGAAGGGGTGAAGGATGTAGGTGGTAGATTATTAACCCATGGGGATGATGTAAGGACTAGATGGAAAGAATATTTTGAAAGCCTGATGAATAGGAAGAGAGAGAGCTGAGCGGCTGTAAACATGATTGGTTTTGGGGGTGTGCAGAGAAGGAATGCAGTGCCAGGAAACGTGACACTCACGCAGATGAAGAGCGCTGTGAAGAGGCTGAAAAATGGGAAAGCAGCTGGGATTGTTGATGTGTATGCAGAGATGATGAAGTGTTGCGGAGAGAGCGGAATGATGTGTTTATTGGAGATATGTAAGAAGACATGGATGAATGAAATTGTGCCAGCAGAGTGGGAAAAGGCTGTGATTGTACCCCTGTACAAAAATAAAGGTGAGCGAAATGTGTGCACGAATTATCGTGGCGTAAGTTTATTGAGTGTGGTAGGGAAGGTATATGGAAGAATTATCATAAAGAAGGTAAGAATGATATCAGAAGTCCTAGTGAGTGATGAACAGGGTGATTTTAGGAGTGGCAGAGGATGTGTGGATCAATATTTGCAGTAAGACAAAACTGAGAAGGCTTGTGAGAAGGATTAAAAGGTGTGTTTGGCATTCACGGATCTGGGAATAGCATACGACAAAATGGATAGAGAAGGATTGTGGAAGGTTTTGCACATGTACGGTGTAGATGGTAAGCTGTTATTTGCCGTCAAGAGTTTTTATGATGGTAGAGAAGCATGTGTAAGGGCACGTACACACGTATGCCCGAACAAGTGCTGGCAACAAGTAAGCAACACACTAACGAACCCGCTGCAAACATGCTGGGAACAGCAGCATCCAGATTATGTTGGCAACATCATGATGAAGTCTCAGCTGCCTGGTATGGACACACTTATCCCATCGCCTCTGCTGCCAGTGCTCGAAGCTGCACTGAAACATGTTTGCATACTTCTGTTCAAATACTGCTGCAAACATGTTTCCGAACATATTGCCAGCCGTGTTGCGAATATAGGTTCGAGAGCACGTGTTGACGCGCGCTAAGGGTGGATGGGTATCTAAGTGAAATGTTCGCGATCGGTGTATGTGTGCGACAAGGATGTGTGATGTCCCCAAGGTTGTTCAATATATGTATGGATGGGATGATGAGAGAAATAAAAACACGAGTAATGGAGAGGGGGATGGCGTTGGTAATGAATGGTGATGGATGGAATATCTCAAATTTGTTGTATGCTGATGATGCAGTACTACTTGCAAATACCGAACAAGAACTTGGTAGACTAGTGCAGAGTTTTGCTGATGTCTGTGAGCGTCGTGCCTTGAGAGTAAATGTAGAAAAGAGTAAAGTGATGGTTATTGACAGAAAAGGTGACTTCCAATGTGATGTTACAGTGAATGGAGAGAGACTGGAGAGAGACTGGAATTGGTGAGAGTGTTCAAATACATGGGTACAGTGATAAAAAAGAGAGGAAAATGTTTAAAAGAAGCAGAAAGTAGAATGACACAAGGAAGCAAAGTAGCTGGTGCAATGAAGGCCTAGATAAGAAACAGAGGCTTGAGTGTTGCAGCTGCACTAGGCTTACATGAAGGAGTGTTAGTGCCAACTTTAACATATGGTTGTCAAACAATGGTGTGACATGAAAATGAAAAGTCAGGAGTGAGAGCAGTGGAGATGGGACTGCTGAAGATTGTATGTGGAGTACAGAGAGACGATAGGATACGAAATAAAGTGATTCGTGAAAGATGTGGAGTGGGGAAGTCTGTGGACACCAGAATCGAAGAGAGTGTACTGAAATGGCAATAGTCATGTGGAGAGAATGGATAACAATAGAGTGGTAAAAAAGGTATATCTGAGCGAATTTGGAGGGAGGAGGCGAGGTAGGCCAAGAAGAAGGTGAAAGGATGTGGTGGATGAGTGTGTGAGGAAGAGAGGTTTGGAAGTCGGTGAGGCTAGGGGACTGACAAGAAATCGAACTGGCTGGATGAATGTTCTGAGGAGAAGTGCATGATCAGGGATTTGGCACCTTTATTTAATGTGAAACAGATTAACTCTATCGGATACATTTGTGTGAAGCTACAGAACGTAGTGAAAGTTTTTTGGCATATCCGATAGAGCCAGGATTCCGGGGACTTGAATGATGAGTGAATGGAAGCGTGGCTCATTGGACTGGGCAAATTTGGACTGTCTGGACGTTGCTACTCCCCATCCCGCCCTAGGGTGGGAAAGGAAGTCCGGATAATGACGATGAATGATGATGTTTCTTTGTGTTTTTTGCCCATCTGAGTCTCCCAGAGGATACACACACACACACACACACACACATATATATATATATATATATATATATATATATATATATATATATATATATATATATATATATATATATATATATATATATATATATATATATATATATATATATATATAAATATACATATATATATATATATATATATATATATCCATCATCCAATCCTACATTGCCCCATGAGGAGTGTAGGAGCCCAGGGCTAGGCAAGTTGGTCCCGACATTTAAGACGAGTGACCAGCATCACTCATCCCTGAGTGGCATTACATGAGCAATCAACCCCAACCATCTCTTAGATATAAACCTTCACCGGCTCAATCCGACTGGAGCGCAATAATTACCCACTAAACCACCGGGCGCCAAAATTTGGGTATATGGTTACCACCCAGCATAGTAAATGGTTTCCTGGTGCACAGGAAACCATTTGGCTTGTCACTCAGTGTAGAGTCACCCACAGGCTGAAGGAAGTGGAAAGAATGAAGGAAAGACCAGAAGAGGGAGTGTAAAGTCACCCGTAGGCAGAAGGACAAGGAAAGAATGAAGGAAAGAAAGACAGAAGAGAATGGAAGGAAAGAAGGATGGAGAGGAAAGGGCAGACATCCGAGAGCAGCACTACATCGAGTGAGTGGATGGTGGGCTCCCCCACCTACCACAAGGTGAGCGCCCCCACCTACCATTATATATATATATATATATATATATATATATATATATATATATATATATATATATAAAGCAGCCGTGGCTCAGTGGGTTAGAGCGCTCCGCTCTGACCGAAGGGTCGGAGGATCGAATCACCCAAGGGTCTTTGGTTGACAACAGAAAGGGCATCCGGTCATAAAATGCTACACGCTCCAATCCAAAAGTACTCTTCCCATGGGCGACGCCTTAGCCCTTCGGGGATACCTGGCGTAAAACGAAATTATTATATATATATATATATATATATATATATATATATATATATTTGCCTTCAGGCTTCCTCCATTACCTAAAATTTCTTCAGTTTTGTTCATGTTATATTTTCGGATATATTCTTTTTCCTTTAGTCTTCATTTGTTCAGTTCCTTCAATATGGTCTCTCCTTGGCCTTATGATTATGTTCCCTCATTTCCTTTGAATTTCCTCTGTACTCTCGGATAGTTTGTTGCTGTGGTTTTAGTTTATATATTCTGACAATGCACACTAAACACCACTGTCGTCTTGCTCCCTGTTACGAGGTTTAACTTCTCCCTCAGATTAGCCTCTCCCTCTCCTTTCTGAAATTTAATAAACTACCAATTGACCTGTTATCAATCCGTGGTCGTTTCCATCACTGAATCTGATGTCATCCCCAAAGAAAACACGTCACGATGATCTATAACTCTGACGTGGAGAACAACACCAAACGCTGCCTTCTAACTGCTTACCTTTCAGACAAGCACATGTTACACATCAAGGAAAGTCATCACGAACACGAAATTTCCCAAATGGAGTACAACAAAGCTCCGTTTTGTAACCTATACGATTTAACCTTTACATGCATGATATTCCCACACCCCAGCCGCCCACAAATAGTGCCTCATGAGCAGATGACAGAACGTAACTTCCACTTATAGCAGACACACCCTGTTCAACGCAACATGACTACCTTGGTACAGTCACTCATAAAAGTAACGACCCCCCCGGCCAAGACACCTTTCAACCAATATGATATCGGTCCTGGTAACACTGTAAATGACGTCAGGTGTGTGGGTGTGAAGCTGCGTTTGGGGGAAGTTCATTCAAAGTTCATTCTAAGTGTGTCGAGCCCATTCATTTAACCTTTGAGGCCGGGGGTTTCATTTGCATCATGTGCGGCATTAATGCATAAATGTTCGGGTATGGGATTGTTTTATCACCTGAAAGTTCTTTGTTCTTGTAGCATAAAGTTAATTTTGTGTGAAGGACAACATAACAAGTCAGATATAAAGTATGTTTGACTCGAAATGTGGATTGAAGCAGTGTTTCGTGCAGATTAACTCCGCCCTCCTCTCAAATACCCCTCCTCATCCCCCCATATGGCTGACGTCAAATACACTGTTACCAACACTGAATACCCCGAGTTATATTGCCTCTAAGGCAGGGGGGGGGGGGTCTTTTCTTTTATGAGTGACTGTACATTTCTGACCTGAGTCGAGGACAATAGACAGACGATTGCTCCTGCTCAACTTGCCACTACACTACACTTGCAACCAACAGCAAACCAACAGCAAACATAAGCATAGATACACCCCAAACACCATACATCCCTTTTACTACGACGATGTAAATATATTTCATTCTTCTTACCTCCTGATAATTATATGCAACATATGTCCTTTTGTACCAGAAGAGATGGTTATAACCTTTACTGACGCCTTCACTACTGTTGAGGCTTTCCTGAGCTGAATAATACCGTCTGAAAGCTGCAATAATAAACAAGAAAATGCATCATCCGACTGAAGGAGCTAACGATGTACTGTACAGCTGCACAGAAAGGTATCCTCACTCAGGGGTACGAAAAGGAACACTACGATGACTGTTGTCTAGGAAGGGTTGGTACTCATGCGTGGAAGACGTATCTGCTAATAAAGACGGTAGCAATCCTTTAGCTCGATTTTGTAGGACATGCAGTCATGTATTAATTATTTTACGGGTATGAAAATGTTATATTCATCACTACATAGAATATTTGAAACTCTATGAGAACGATGGCAATGACCTCATGAAAGGAGCTGTCATGTAGGAATCGATGGATGCCGTTCGTTCGTTTACAGATTTCCTGCACCTGTAGTGCAGGCCGGGCCATACATTAGCCCGGTCAATGGGGTATGGGCTAATTAAAAAATAGTAAGGGGGAAGACAGGGTCTGGGGACTGCCCAGCACACACGCCTTGTCTCCTGGCTGGCTTTATGGTGTGTGGATGGATGCCATGCAGCAGTAACTCCCCAAAACGGTGATACATATTCCAAATAGACTGTGAATAACAAATTGCTATCTATCTATGGCCAGACATCCTAGCCCCGAAATGGGTGACCACAAATCAATCGCCTCCATGTCTCCATGCCCCCTGCCACTTCGAGTGGCACACAACTATATCTCTCCAGTCTGTCCCTCCATCTCATCATCGGTCTCTCCCTCCGTCTCCCCCCCCCCTCCTGTTCACTTGCATACTGTATACTCGTACTTCTCTCGTAAATCTTCACTCTCCATCCTCTCCACGTGGTCAAACCACCTCAGTGTACTTCACCTAACACTTTCAATCTCATACACATCCAGACTACCACACTCCTTCACTTCCTCACTTGTCAGTCTGTCTCCATGTAACTCCACATGCTCCTCTCGGATAACTTCCACTGCTCTCACGCTTGACTTGTGTCCTTCCAACAAGGTCCGAGCTTCGATTCCATACGTTAGAGTTGGTATCACAATATCATCATGCAGCAGCACTTTTACTTCCATGCTCACTTCCCTATTTCTTATCACTGATTTATTTTAAAGAACCAACAACCTTTCCTCCCTGTTGTACCCTTTCAAGCACTTCCTCCTCTAACTTCCATCCTTACCCATCACACTACCCAGTTACTTAAATGCACTTACATTATCCATTTCTTCACCATCCAACTTCACTGTGCAATAGTGATTTCATTTATCTCGAAGACCACAACTTTACCTTCCATACATGATAAGAAACAGGGAAGTGAGCATGGAAGTGAAAAAGTTACTACATGACAGTATTGTGATACCAACTCTAACGTACGGAAGTGAAGCTTGGACGTTGTTGGAAGGACACAAGTCAAGAGAGAGAGCAGTGGAAATGAGTTATTTAAGAGGAGCTTGTGGAGTCACATGGAGAGACAGGCTGACGAATGAGGATATAAAGGAGCGTTGTGGTGTTGATGTGGATGTGATAGGAAGCGTTATGAGGAACACAATGAGGTGGTTTGGCCATGTGGAGAGGATGGAGGGTGAAAGACTGACGAAGAGAGTGTATGTGAGTGAGGGGGAGGGGGAAAGAGGGAGGGGGAGGCCGAGGATGAGATGGAGGGATGGGGTGGAGAGGTATATGAGAGAGGGGTGTGTGAGCTGGGAGCAGGGGAGTGAAATGGCGGGGGACAGGGCGACTTGGAGTCGATTTGTTTGTGGCCACCCCAAACGGGATTGAGGCGTCTGGCAATAGATAGATAGATAGACATATACCTTTAGAAATCATTTCTTACATATTCTCCCAAACTCATTCACCAAGCCGTGCAGTCATCTTTTATCTTCACAACGATACAGTATCATCTGCAAGCAACAGAAGAGAAAGTTTCTGACTGCAGCCCTCTCTCATTAGGGCCTCTACAACAGTCCTTGTCTATCCACTCTGTCATATGCTTTCTCCAAATCCATGAAGGCCGCATAGCCTACTACTTCTTTCCCTTCTCTAGAAACTTTTTCACTAAACATCTTGGGATGAATATCAGACCTACACAAGCTCTTCCCTTCCTGAACCTCTATCAGACCTACACAAGCTCTTCCCTTCCTGAACCTCTATCAGACCTACACAAGCTCTTCCCTTCCTGAACCTCTATCAGACCTACACAAGCTCTTCCCTTCCTGAACCTCTATCAGACCTACACAAGCTCTTCCCTTCCTGAACCTCTATCAGACTTACACAACCTCTTCCCTTCCTGAACCACTATCAGACCCACACAACCTCTTCCCTTTCTGAACCACTATCAGACCTACACAACCTCTTCCCTTCCTGAACCTCCCTGCTCATCTCCAATTAATTCTGCTGTTATTTCCCTGACTCTGTCAGTAAGTATCCAACCATATACTTTTTCTGCTACACTAAGAAGACAAATGCCCTGATGATTATCACACACATCTTTTACACCTTTTCGTTTGTACAGGAGAATAATATACTGACTTCCAATCCTCTGGGACTCTACCTTCCTCCCAGGCCAATCTGAACATCTTCCATATCCAATCTACTATTACCTCTCCCCTGTGCTTCATCATTTCACCACACACTCCATCAATTCCTGGGGCTTTCCCCATTTTGACTCTCTTCAGTGCTTCCGTTACTTCCGTTCTGTTGATCTTTTGCTCTCTTCTCATCTCCCTCCTTCTCACAGCCATTCCCCAGCTACTTTTACTCGTCTTACTTTCATTCTTTCTGTTTTACAGTTCCTTAAAGTGTTCTCTCCATCTGCTCATTAATCAGCCATTTTTATCTTTCACTGTCCTACAACCTCCTTTATCACCCTGTCTTACTCTCTTAACCTCCTTCCAGAACATTTTCTTACACTCCCTCCAATTTCTATTCAAATTCTTTTCAAATTCCTCATGCACTCTCTTCTTACTCTCTCTTACTGTTCTTTTCCACTCTTTTCTCTTCTGTACATTTAGCTCTCTCTTCCTTCTCTCAACTTCCTCCGTGCGTCTGCTTCCCATCCACTCACTACATAGTTTCTTCTTTTGCACCACAGCTTGTCTCACCTCTTCATTCCACCATGCTGTTCCTTGCACCCCGTTTCATTATCTCTTCACCCCACACACCAACTCACATGCTGCACAGATTTTTTCTGTGAATATCTTGCACATGCCTCTCACCTCCCCCATCTACCCCAGATCATATATACCCTGTCGCTCCTCCACTTCACATATTCTGCCTTTTTTCATCCTCCTGCAAACCTTCTACCCTCTTTGTATGTACTGCTTCCTCCTACCCTTCACTCCTTATCATCCATTGCATTTGTACCTTGCCTCTCAACTCTCACCATCACCAAGTGGTGGTCAGAGTCTACATCCCCAACCTCTGTATGCTCGTACATCCAGCACAGGTCTTATTCTTTCATACACACACACACACACACACACACACACACACACACACACACACACACACACACACACACACACACACACACACACACACACACACACACACACAAACTATTAGTCATTGCCTTCAGTTCATTCAGCTCACCACCCACCCTTCTCATCACTCGCCATGTATATCTGTGGATCATTTTGTGCCTAAAGAGGGTATTAGTTATCATTAATCCCCTTCCCACACAAATGTCCACTAGAGCACTGCCATTTTCATCCACTTCTGCTGGCACACCCCACTCACCAGCTACTCCATTCACCTCCACATTCCCTACTTTTCCATTCGTATCTCCAATCAAAGTTATTCTCACTTATCCCAAACTTTTCCAAGCACGCTTCCACACTTGTCCAGAATTCGACTTTCACTCTGCTTGCACTGTCTTTTGTCGGCCCATGCACACACACAATCGCCCATGCTTGTATGGTTACTTTAATCTCACCCACACAATCCAACTGATCCATACTCTCTTATATTCTTCTTCCATCTCTTGCACACAACAAAACATACATCCTCCTTTGCCTTCTCATACTCATCTACACCTGCACGTACACCCAACCGTACTCTCACTCTCACACTCTCACCAACCAGTTGTTCTCAGTCAATCCACATATGTCCACTTTTGCATCCTCAAGCACCGGGACTTTGATGGATGGTCGTGGAGAGCACGGACGTGTATTCGTTGTTCTCTCCTCTAGTGCAATAGGTCTGCCTCACCGGCAATAGTTTTGTACATAGCCCAATAAAGTTAGGTTAGCTAGATCTAATTTTCCTCCCAGGCCTTAGCAGATATAGTAGGTGTCTATATCTAATTACTGAGATCGCCTTTGCTTACTCACCTCTGGAGTGTACCCCCCACTGATCGCTCTGGGGTGTGAGTTACACACAGGCGCGTCCTCCCGAGAGTGGTTTGAGAGGGTAATCTCAGACTAGGTGTGTTTTCCCCGGGCAATTTCTCCCTTGGTCGTTTTTCTCTTTCTTCCCACTTCCCCCTCACGGGGGAAGTGGTAACTATGGCGGACGCCACTACTGCCTCCCCCCCCCCTTCAGGGGGGGAGGTAGTCCTGACCGACCCCCGACTGTCTCACGGACTGACTGCCCCCAGACTGAACGGCCCCAGACACGTACCCGCCTTGACATTAACGTAAACAATGCCGAGTTTGTACTGATTCATGCAGTTGGTTCCACTCCCCTGTCCAGCTTCAATCCCTTCATCATCAAGAAGGTGATTGATGAGTGTGCAGGTGAGGTGGAACAAGTGAAAAAACTTGCGAGTGGAAACCTTCTCGTAAAAACCATGAATTCAGCCCAGGTCAAGGATTTGCTGAAACTGAGGAAGTTCCACAGTTACGATGTCCAGACGACGATCCCCCACTCCATGAATTCCTGCAAGGGTGTTATCACCTGCAGGGATCTTGTGCTTATGGAAGAGGAAGAAATCGTACAGGAACTTGCTCAGCAAGATGTAATAGAGGCCAGGTTTATTACAAGATTTTCGGAAGGCATAAGGACGAAGACCGCAACAGTTGTTTTGACTTTTGGAAAAGTATCTCTTCCAGCCAATGTGAAAGTTGGATATGAAATAGAAAATATCAGACCATACATCCCGAACCCCCTTCGTTGTGCAAAGTGTCAACTCTATGGATACCACGAAAAGGCTTGTCGGGTTTCCAACTTCGTGTGTGGCAGGTGCGCGACTGTGGGACATTCTGCTGAACACTGTACATCCGAGACTGAATGTTGCTTCCACTGTAAGGATGCTCACTCCACTTCCTCTAGGGTTTGTCCCAAGTGGAAGGAGGAGAAAGAGGTCTGCACTGTGAAAGCGACTGAGGGCATATCCTTTTACGATGCTAGGAAGAAGGTGAAGGAACTGCATGCAACTCCCAAGCCTAATATCTCCTATATGCATCGGCGTTTGTGTCCCGTCCCGTGATGTGCACCGTGGAAACGCAGACTGACCTAACATTCGCTCCTCATGCCCCACGCCCTACCTCTCAGTCTAAGCCTCCTGTACACTCCAACTCTCTAACTGACACTCCTGTTGCTTCTTCATACTCCCAGGCTGCCGCTGCTCCTTCGCAGTCAGTACGGCCAAAACAGAAGCCTGACAAGTCAGATAAAATTAACTTGACCACTCTCACCAAACAGTCACGTCCTCATGTCCTTCCCACTCCTGGTCCAGCGAGGGAGACAAAGAATAGCTCTTCCTCGGTGGATTCTGAGAGCCTTGTTATTGACGCGAATATGGAGGTCTCCATGAACAAGCACCGGGATAGGTCCCCCGGTAGTCGCTCGCCTGCTGGCGGGCGACAGAAAAAGACCAGGCACACTGGCCCCCAACGAAAATCTTAAACTGCCACATTCACTCTATAACAGTGGAATTGTAGAGATGTCAGGAATAAGTTATCAAATATAGCAATCTTGCTTCTATACACAGGCCAGACGTTATTTGTTTACAGGAGACTTGCCTGGAGGATCACCCTGATCCTCAACAGTTAAAACACTACCACTCGTATAGAAGATATGAAGGTCACAGAATGGCCATATACACCCACAAATCACACCCACAAATGGAAGTGATTCTAAATTCTACTCTGGAAGCTGTCACGTGCAGAGTAAAATTTAATAACACGTATCTGTCTATTTGCTCTCTCTACTGTCCTCCACATGGCCCCATTGATAGTGATGCTTTACATTCACTATTTGAACATCTTCCTGGCAATAAGTTAGTGTTGGGCGATTTTAACGCCCATCACTATCAATGGGGTAGCTTGAGGATCGATGGTCGTGGGGAGCAAGTAGCCGACCTAATACTACAGTCCAACCTCTGTCTTCTGAACGATGGTAGAGCGACTCGTGTAGATGATCGTACTGGTAACTTTTCGGCCATTGACTTATCTTTGGCCTCCCCTGGTATACATCAAGATTTTTTATGGGATCCTTACGACGACTCCTTGGGGAGTGATCATTTACCCATCTGTCTTTCTTATACACGCGACATCGTTTCGGACCCTCCACCTCCAAAATTTAACTATAAGAAAGCAGATTGGGGATCCTTCTCATGGATCGCCAATTTAGATATATCTGGGGAGACCATAGATGTTAAGGTCGAAAATTTAACCCAATCCATACTACACACAGCTGAGGCTGCTATTCCCAAGACTTCTACAGTTAATGCTAAGCATAGAGCACATTGGTGGACGCCGGATTGCCGACAAGCATTAAGAAAACGCAATAGGAGATACAGGATTTTTTATAGTCAGCCCACTGAAGAAAATTTTATTGCATACAAACAGGCACGGGCTGAGGCAAGGAGAATAATAAGAAGGGCCAAACGTGACTCCTGGCGGTCCCTTGTGTCCACGGTGACTCATACAACACCATTAAGTAAAGTCTGGTCCATTATAAGAATATTAAATAATAAAGGCCCATATTACCCTGTCACCACCCTGCAGGTTAATAATAACATCTATGACGAGCCCGTGGACGTTGCTAACATCCTCGCCAGGAGTTTTTCTCATGTAAGTAGCTCAGCCAATTACGACCCGCGTTTTCAACACCATAAACGCACGGCTGAGCTACAGATATTAGACTTTGCCACAGAAGACGTAGACTCCCCGTACAACCAAGAGTTTACGTTAGATGAACTGCTCCTTGCCCTTAAATCCTGTGAAGACACCAGCCCTGGAGCAGACACCATCACGTACGGTATGATCCAGCATCTTAATCAGGACAACCTGATTAAGATGTTAGCATTGTACAATGAGATTTGGGCATCTCGAACGTTCCCAAACTCATGGCACTTTGCGCACGTCATACCGATACCCAAAGAGGCTGGTCGTCTTATGAATCCCACTTCATTTCGTCCTATTGTGTTGACTTCTTGTCTATGTAAGGTCATGGAACGTATGGTAAACAATAGGCTTCTTTTTGTTTTAGAGTCGAAGAATTTGTTAAATGATCAACAATGTGGCTTCCGTAAATACTTAAGTTCACTAGATCATTTAATGAATTTGGAGCATTGTATTTCAGAGGCATTTGCCAATAAATACTTCATGATAGGGGTGTTCTTGGACATCCATAAAGCCTATGATATGACATGGCGACACGGTATACTAATGAAGCTCTATGCTTATGGTTTAAGAGGAAATTTGCCTATTTTTATTTCAAATTTCTTAAGGGACAGGACTTTCTCTGTCAAATTGCCCCGTAACGTAACATCGGATATATTTATCCAGGAAAACGGGGTGCCGCAGGGAAGTGTGCTTAGTCCTACTTTATTTAGTATTATGATCAATAATATTCTGTCATCAGCTCCCATCCCCAGGAATCTTAAATACTCACTCTATGCTGACGATTGTGCAATATGGCACTCCCCCCGTTATGCACAATTTTCTGCTGGGTGGATTCAAGCAGCCCTTGACTCTGTCCACCAATGGGCCTTGCAGTGGGGATTTAAGTTCTTCGTCCGTAAGTGTGCCGCTGTAGTCTTCACTAATCGTAACGTACCTAATTTGTGCTTAACTTTGGATAATCAGGTGGTACCTTTTCAAAATCCTGTAAAGTTTCTGGGAATTCATTTTGATCGTCGGTTGAACTTTAAAATTCATGTTAATACTTTGCTTGCTCGTTGCAATAAACCAGTAAATGTCCTGAAGTACCTAGCGGGTACTACATGGGGTGCCGACAGAAAATCTTTATTAATGGTGTATAAGTCCCTCATTCGATCAAAGCTAGACTATGGCGTACAGGTGTATGCTCGGCATCCGATGCCACGCTGAAAGGATTGGATGTGCTACAGAATAAATGTTTGCAAATGTGTCTTGGAGCCATCCGGTGTACCCTTGTAGCTCGTATGGAAGTGGAGGCGAATGTGCCTCCCCTCTGTATTCGCCGAGACCACCTGGCCTTTTCGTACGGGATACGAACATTTAGGAAAAGTAATATCGGCAATGTGGCCTGTACCCCCCTGCGTCAATACCACCACCTTCTGCGGGGGGTGCGTCGGCCACTTGCCTTTCGCCTCCACTTACTGACTCAGGAGCTTGGTGTGGACCCCAGTGACTGTGACAAGTTGGTGTTAAAAAGTATAGCGCCTTGGGAGCCACCTGGCTTTAATGTTGATGTTACATGGCTCCCAGCACCAAAGGCCAAGGCGCCGGAGGCGGAGGTCCACCACTTGTTTCGTAACATCATCATTTGTCACTTGGGGTCCCGCCACTTGTACACCAACGGCTCCAAGTCGAGTGAATGTGCGGGTGCAAGTGTGTGGTCGACTGAATGTGCCCTCAGGTATCGGTTGCCTACTCATACATCTGTGTTTACCTCCGAACTTTTTGCTATTGACAAAGCCATAGACTATGCTCTCAGCTCTAGGCATGACTCATTTGTCATATCAAAATCAGCCCTTCAGGGAATTGCATCTTGTACTACGGACTCTCACGAGATCCAGGGCCGCATCATTTATAAGTTGCATTCATGCAACAAGTCATTCACGCTGATCTGGGTGCCTGGTCATTGTCGTATCTACGGCAAGGAGCAGGCTGACTTACTTGCAAAGTCGGCTGTAGAGCTCGAGGAGACTTGGGACATTCCTCGTGATCTACGGTCGCGTCTGTCTCAGAAAGAAATCAATAAATCTTCTGTGGCAAGGTCAGTGGACCAGACTTAATATTCCGACTTGTAAGCCGTACCTGGGCGACTGGGACACTGCCAACCGTCCCAGTTGTCTAGAGGAAAAAGTGTTGGCACGGTTACGGCTTAATGCCACTATATTAACGCACATGAAACCTTATATGGAAAGACAATTCCCACCGCAGTGTGACACGTGTAATGCGGTGTTATCTATCAGTCATATCATCCTGTGCTGTCGGCGATTTATTCGTGAACGTGCTTCACTTATAAATTACTGCGGCGCAGCAGACGTCCCGTTCACCCTTTCCACCATCCTGGGTGATGGGGACATTGTTATGACTGATAAATTGATGGCTTTCCTGAGGGAGACCGAACTGATCAGAGTGATGTGACTTTTTTACTGTATGGCTATGGTTTTTATCAGCTGTAAATATGTATATATTGTAGTGTTAAATAGGGTTAACAGTTGACGTATTTGAAACAGTTCCTCCACCCACAGATCTGTTTCTAATATTGATGTCCCCTACATTAAACTCCGTTCCTCGACTAACAGTCACCAGCTGATGAGTGCAAGTGTGCAATATAGGAAGGTATTGGGCACTTACAGTCGATGGTGGTCTGCTGGGCGAGGCTCTTCACTTTTTGTACAAATTATGTAAATACATTATACCATCTTGCTTAAGTTATTCTACTTAGGGCCGACAGCTGACGTATATGGAAATGTTCCTGACTCGTCTGGTTCCCTTTCATATATTGATGTCCCCTATATTAGGTTGTGCCTCGACTGACAGCCACCAGGTGATGAGTGCAGGTATGTAATGTAGAAAGGCATTACATACCTGCAGTCGATGGTGCTCTCTTGGTCGAGGCTTTTTTACCATTAATGTAGGTCTAGTTATTTTTCTCTTAGGATTTAGTATAGGTTAGCGATTTGTCTGTTAGGTGATTAGTTTTAGGGTCTTTAGATTAGGCATTTTAGTTTATAAGTAATATAAGATTAAAATAAAAAAAATTTTAGAAAATAAAAATAAAAATACAAAAAGGTAATAAAATAAAAATTATTATATATATATGTACGTGTGCATGAAAGTGTGAATATTCATATGCATGGATGTGTGTGTGTATATATATATATATATATATATATATATATATATATATATATATATATATATATTTTTTTTTTTTTTTGCATTAATGACCAGGGGCTCCGGCCTCAGTGGTCGATAGGCAAAAAAAAAAAAAAAAAAAAAAATCGAGCACCTGGACCATCTTTCTTTCACCTCATCATCCAAACCTCTCGTATGCCACTTAGCAATCCCCAACGATTCCATTGTTCGGTCTGTGGTAGTCATCTGTTAGTCAGTCTGGATCCGAGGCATGTTGTCTTTTTAGTTTGTTGTTTTTAGGGGAAGAGCACTAAGCCTCCACCAACTCACTTGTTGACACATATGGAACACGTGCGGGTTGGTTTTATGGTTATCACCCAGCGTATTAAATGATTTCCTGGCCTACAGGAAATAATTTGGCTTGTCAGTCATGTAACACTACATCGAGTGAGTCGATGTTGGGCGCCCCCACCGACCGCACAAATAGATACATATATTATATCCTTAGTGTTATACGTGTGACATCTTGGGCCATGGAAAAACACTTGCAATAGTAAAAAATCATCGTATTCGTAAAGCATCATCCATGACTGTAAATGTGATAATTATATTACGTTTGATAAAGGCTTCCAGCACCATCTCTGAGAAAAAACACAACACGCCCATAGTCATTTATATCTTACGAAATATGTCTAAGGAGGGTCCTCAGGTGTTTCAGGAAATGCCACACAGTGCTTCAAGTGTGCTTAATGATCGATATCGATGCATTACATCATGGTCAGGGTTACCAACAGTTTCCACGACCCCTTCCTGTTTTTTCATTGCCATCATTGTTTGTGTCATATTGTTTAGCACAAGATAGTATGGATACTTTTCTGTGCAAGTGTACCTGTGCCACACATATCCTGTACAAAGTTCCTCGGAGCAACATACAACTCTGAACTCATCTTTAAAGACCACATACAAACATCAATAGACAGTGTACCCTCAGACTCACTGCACTTAAGGCACTTGCAGGGACAGACTTTGGACAATATATAAACACTTTTCCTGTGGTACAGACACTACAGCAGATTTTTGATGTCTTATACTTCCTTGGCATAGGCCCCCATCCTATATAACACCATTATTACACCTTGGAGACCATACAGAACATCACTCTATGCATCATCACTCCTACAGCTCACTTACACTTTGAAACCAAATCTCTTCTTATTAGCAAATATTTTTGTGAGTAAGACATAAATTTCTATGCAGCAGCTGGTGGTAACATGTAAGACCCTAGTCATTCTATGATATAACCATGCAACATAACTAGGTGCATAAAAGTCACCACACAAACATTATAATTATCAAACCCACGTTACCTACATTCCACCTTCAGATATTCCAATACTATCAATTAAAAAAACACCTACAAACTTATTTCATGCGTAGAGCAGTACAACATCTTGGTCAGAACACCGTAATGCAAGCCCCCTCCTGACTTTCACCCATCATAGACATCCTTAACACTTTCGCGGTCTTTGGAAGCAGATCTGCGTTCAACCTAAAAGTTTCTAACCAGCTCTTTGGACGCGGACCAGCGACCAAAGAAATATTCACCATAAATCACGAACTCCATCCAGCACCCTGAAACGTGGCCTGATACAAGCCTGACTGAATTTCCAGTTTGGTGATACTAATTTCATTCGTGGGAAAAGTCGAAATCATGACCAAAAAACGTTATTGCTGTCATGCAGCTTATACTCGTCATAATTATTTTGCTTTATGCTATATTACCTTCTTTTTTCTTTCATCTTATTCTATAAAGCCTCAGCTTTCTAACGATATAAAAACAAATCCGCTAATCCAAATATTTCGGGGTGCAAAAATGATCGGGAAAGAAAATAACTCGCGGCGTGGCAAGGAAAGAGGAAGGGAGAGTGAGATGGGGGGGGGGGAAGCAGGAGGGTTCTGCTGGCTGCAGGGAGTTAGGACCGCAAAAGTGTTAAAAAGAATTGATCGAGTTCATCTAACCAGGCTTAGATCAGAACATCACCCAGCCCTTCCTCAGTTACCAGCTCTCATCCGGGTGGAGTAGATCACATATGACACTTGCCCAGCTTGTATAGGCCCATGTAAAGTATTATACATAAGGGGGCACTACATAACACATGCCCCACTAAGACGCAGACACAACATAGACTATGTAGAAAACCTATCTGACGGCCTCATAGAGGCGGTTGCGTACCTGTGGTCAACTGCCCTGCCAGACAGACTAGGATTAAACAACAACAGCAACAACAATAACATCTTGTTCAGTATAATTACTGTTTGTATGTATTTTTCAGTGAAAATAAACATTTTTTTTTTTTTTCACCATTTGGCCTGTTTCAAGTCCAACTCTTACTTCCTTTATTAGTCTTATTTATTTATTTTTTTTGAGAAAAGGTACAGTATTCATGAACTTTAATTTGGTTATTTAAGAAAATTCCACCAACATTTGGCCTCTTGCATTTTAAATACTCACTCAGCGGTCTTGCCTGTCTTTTTATTGCGTACTTTCACATGAGAGTCCCCCATCACGAACGTACACTGGGCTTCATCCTTTTTCATGATTTCCTCTACATCTTTATAAAGCCTTGCTACTTCTTCGTCCTCACAAGCTGATGCTGGATCATATACTGGGATTATATTCATCTTGCATTTCTTATCAGGTTTATTATTAAGTCTGTTACTCTTCCCTGTACACTAAAAAAAATAATTACCACTTATGTGCTGATCAACGAAGAATCTTACATTAAGTTACCTCTTTTCTTGTTTGCCACTTTAGCACAGTATATAACCATCAGAGAGTTATATGAATTCCCCACCCTGTATCCCAGTTTCACCAAAACCTATGGTATCCCATTGTACATCTTTCGGTTCCTCGAGTTAAAAAGTCAAACCGGCTTCATTATCAAGGTTTAGTTTCTAAAGACGGCTAGATTTTGATACCCAGAGATTCTTATCATCTATTGCTGATGAGCAGATGTTTTCTTCTCCATGGCCAGTTGCTCCATCACTGCTGGAACCTGGAGGCCAAGGCCTGGTAGAATTTTTCACTATGGTTTAGAAGGGAGTATTAGCGGGGACTTAACAGGGCCAGCTCAGGTGCATACTGTCAGGGAAACACTTTTCACTCTGTAATACATAAAAAGTACGATGCTAAATGTTTTGTAAAGTTGCCTATTGCTTTCAATCGATATTTCTTTGGATCAAGAAGACTTGCAATAATTTAGAATGCGCCTGAATGGGTAAATTCCTCCTCCTCCTCCTCCTCCTCCTCCTCCTCTTCTTCTTCTTCTTCCTTTTCTTCAAAAAGCCACTCCCTAAAGTGATTTTTTTTCCATAGCTGTCTATCCATGGCATCGCCCTCCACGAGTCCTGCGTCTCTCAAATCTCTTTAACCCGAGGCGTCCCATCGACATATGGGTACATTGCAACATTACGTAACTGCCAGTCCCGACGACCTACTGGTACATCGCGCAATTACAAGTTCATAATTTGCACAATTTTCAATTTTCACGCGTGATTTTTGGTACGTATACACGGGACACTTTCCTCTATTCCTCTACAAGATGCCAGGCAGGGACGATGCCTTACACCGCATAACCTCCCCCCCCCCCGCACGCCATTGTCTCGGCAATTCACCTGTTACCAGTGACCTGGCCAATAAAGACACTCAGGGCCAGAGTTATTCCCCAGTCGATGACAATGTGGAGGACAAAGTTTACACAGCATTAGAGGAAGAAACAGTCAGAAATGATGATCTGGTAATGTCGCCAAAAAAGGTCAGGTATGATGGTGAAGTAGTGAGTGAAACAATGCTTATAACTGCCTATATTACTGTTTGAAAACCACTATAGGCTACTCTCGTACTATATATAAATTCGTACCCAATAAATAAATAAATACTGTTTATGAGTGGTGTGGAATAGTTACCCTCCCATAGAACTCGTTTTCTTTGGAGCCAGCCTGATAGAAATCCCAGTAAGGTAAGGAGGTACTGCTACCTGT
Source organism: Coenobita brevimanus (assembly GCF_032717465.1). Taxonomy (NCBI): domain Eukaryota; kingdom Metazoa; phylum Arthropoda; class Malacostraca; order Decapoda; family Coenobitidae; genus Coenobita; species Coenobita brevimanus. Next base: position 22,413,214 of record NC_137046.1, read on the forward strand.
ATCGAGTATTTTAAACCTCAGGTGAGCGATTTCTCTATGAATTTTCGATGTTTCTCACCAAAAGCGGTGGTTTTAACCAAAAAAAAAAAAAATCCAAAATAGCTCGGGATTGGGGGGTATCGGAGGTGCGAAATCGGTCGGGACGTGACAGGTTAAGCTACATCTCTCCACCTAGTCCATTGTCTTTCTCTCGAAGTTCTTCCTTCCACTGGCCTTTTCTATTCCCTGTTAATTTGCTCTTGCTCATCGCTTCTCACTACCTTACCGTCCCATCTTAGTCTAACTAATCTGATCTCACTGACACGCAACACACCTGCTTTCCTCCTCACTTCCCCATTATTAAGCCTACTCATGACCGAAACACCCAACATACACATAAGCATTCATATTTCAATCCTAGCAAGCTTCTCTTCTTGCCTTCTCAAAGATCTTCCACTCATGCATCAACACTGGCCTTATCATTGCTTCATGGGATCTTATTTTCATCCTCTTTGGGATTCTTGTCACACAACACTCCAGATACCCCCGTCGCTTCTTCCGTCTTACCTTATCCCCTTTCACAATCCTCCTGCTCATAGTCACCATTTTTTTTTTTTACCATCGACCCAGGTATTCAAGCTTTGGGTTCATTTCCTCACCACTTGCATTTCTAGCCCCTATTTCATTTTCCTCTTGCATATTACTAACCAGTACTTCTAATTTTGCGTATTCACCATGATCCCTCCTTCTCTGCAATCTTTCCTGCTACTGCAGCACCCTTTTCCTCAACTCTTTCTCTGATCCGGCAGTTAGTACAAGATTGTTAGTGAACAGCACCTTCCATCTCATTCTCCATCTTTGATACCCTCACCTAGGACATCCATCACAAAGAGAAGGAAAACTGGTATAAACAACATTTTGTGATTTCCTAATGTTCAGTACGCGTGTCATTCCAGTAAACTGACAATAATGTTTTGCACAAAAAGTGCACACCATTAAATTACTAGTACTGTACCTGTGCAGAATGAACAATGTACTCTAAGTGACTGCAAAACAAACAATGAAAAGAGATACATATAAGAAGCCAGCAACGTACCAAGCACAGAGTTAGATGTATATCATGCTGTCAGTTATCATCTTCTAACCTCTCTTCTTCCTCTTTCTCCTCCTCCTCTTCCTTCCTTAGTGAGTGCTCTGATTATTCTCTTTTTGGTTTAGTTTGCTAGTTATGACCCATCAGAAGCAGAGCAGTGGTAGTAACTGGAATATGACAAATTCGCCTTGACGCAGCTGCAGGTGGCCTGTGCACATACCTGCACTGGCAACTAATATCAACAGCTCAGGAAAAGCTAGAAGTCTTCATGCAGTGTCTGGATATGGGACACCATTCATGATTTCCCAGGCATAGCTGATGAACCGAAGGGGAGGAACACTTCTTATCTGCTGTCTTTCGGAGCATCACCTGCAGATGAGCCCCTCAGTATATGATACCTGAGTTTTTTTTTTTTTTTCCATCATTCAGAGATTGTCTTTTAATGTGAAGAAGTTTGCCCTTCGTCATTGAGTCACCTTCATACTTTGCTGTTTTCATACCCCTGGTGCTGTGCAGACCGTAGGATGAAGAAAACTCTTCCTTTTTCCATTAACTCTGTTTCTGTTACAGACTTGTTACCCAGAACACTGCACAGCTTGAGAACATTCCTAGCCATGAACTTCTTGAAGGCAGTTAGTTTAGCTTTGTCAGCTGGAGAAGATGCAGTGTCACAACCAGTCAGTGTCTGCATAGCAAGAAGATGCCTTGACTTCTCACTAAGCTTCTCGGCAATATGGGTGATGATGATGATGAGCATGCTCCATCCCACTTTTAATGTAAGACATGGGTTAGGATCATGTATTCCTTACATTGTAGGTGAGTAAAGAGCCTTCTTTTACACTTTCTTTTGACGTTTTCCTTTTTCCTGCTACAGCGTCAAATGATTCAAATGGCTTTTGTAATTTAAAAATGCCATGGAGAATGTTCTTGAATGCAGAAGTGTTCTAAATTATTTCTATGATTATAAATTAAATCCTGCCGTCCTATAACCACCTCTAAATTCGCTGAACCAGTCTGATAAAAAAATAAAAAATAAAAAAAAATCTGTTGCCAAGCAGTACAGCATTATCGCTTCATTCTGCATTCCGTAATTCTTGTTTTGATTCCTTCCATAACCAAATCCATGTTAATGATGAGGATGCATAGGGATATCACACATTCACTCAAATGGATACTGAGCCTTTCACTCAAACCTCAGTCTACCCTTACACAAGTTTAATTTTCATCACAAAAACTATTTACAGCATGCAGCATAGTTTAATAAACATAAAACATATGTAATATTTTCAGTAATTCCTCCCTTTTCACCCTGTTAACTCATACAGTTATTCCAGAGACACTGGACGAGCGGACTTGTACCAATGGAGTGAATAAGATATGTACACATAAGGGTTACCATTATAAGTGTATAAATCACCATCGAATTAATCTGTTGAGTGCTGCGAGAAAGGTAAATGGAAGAATAAATATATTGGTAAAAAAAAGTCCAGGAAGGAACTAATATAAGTTCTCCCACCAATCCACGGATGAAGGGCGTACCCGCGTCATGTAAGCAGTCCTGTCACTATTTCAAAGCAAACTTACCATGAGGCGGATTTACTGTACACCTTTCCTGTTTAATATCCTTACTGGCAAGGAATGCTCCCATGAACAACTTCATTTAATCTTGATTTATTCCATTCACACCTTTCGCCTTCCTGGATGCTCAGACATCTGTGATTCAGTATCTGTTTAACCCATCTTTTCACTTCCTTGTCGGTCTTTCCCTTCCTCTCACTTTCTTTCGTATTCGTATCTACTATATAGTATACAGTATGCTCCAACCAGTCTCCTCTCACGTCTTAATGGTACTGCGTGTTCGTCCACACCTCATTCATACCGTGTGATTCCTTACTTTGCCAAACTATTTCATCTCGCAATAGACGTTAGGCACTTCATATCCAGCACTCTCAGGGGAAGCCTTTGGAACATGGTTTAGTACATCCAATTCACAACTGGAAAAAGATGAATTCGATTCATGTCCAGGTCAGATTCTTGGATATAACTTGTTTCCCTCTTGTCACTGCTCGAGGAACACAATTGAGGATCTGGATATAACACAGCTGTTACGGATCGTACTGTAGGGGAAGATCGTGACTAAATGGGGAGGCGGTGGCTGATTCGGTAGAGAGGCGGCCTGCAGTCCTGATGGACCCAGGTTCGAATCCCGGCTGGAGCAGGGAACAGTTTAAGGATTTGAATTTCATAAAAAGCAGACTTTCCTGATCTACCAGATGACCCGCCGACATGTCGTAAAAATACCCCCGCTAATACCAATACACCAGTCCTGTATGAGACAGCCCTAGCATGTATTCAATATGGACGGTGGGTGTTAGCGCCAAAGTGGTGACATGTGGAGGTGTAGGAGGACTACTGGGCCTTGGGATAGGCTACTGCCCCCGAGATATAAGCCCTGAAGCCTTTGCCCAGAGTCGGACACATAAAAAAAAATAAATAAATAAATAAAGACCGATTTTCTTTCTTAATGACCTTTTTTTGTGGATAAACGTTAATCCCAAGCCTACTGCTTTTAGCGCCTCCACATTTAGAGCTCATGCACCACATTTGTGCGCTACTGTCGTCATCACTGTCCCATCAACCGATCCCGCTGTCCCCTGAACATGTACGGATCTTCCCTGTCACAAATTTTTCAGTGACTTTAATAATTCTGCTCCTTCTGTTGTCTCCGGTACCATCATCATTATCATCAAGGGGGGGAGGGGCAGGATAATCGCCATTGGGCGCATAGTCTCACTCACTCTGCGACTCCACCCACATAGGTCCCTTCGTGCAACCCTCCAGGCATCCCTAAAGGTAAATAACAATGAATTTCTTTCAAAATATTCCCATCAAGGTTTTTTCACATAGCTCTGATTTCTCTCTCCTATAACATTTTACAGTACTCGTTCTTCACATTCACTTTCAGTTCCCTTCCCTCACAAATTTCCAAATCCAGATACCAACAGCTAAGTATTTAGTTGTAACCTTGCTACCAATGTTGAATCATCTACAAAGGACAACTGGTATATTTTCCAGTTATCCCTCTCCCTTTCTGGATCCCTTAAATCTGCACCTCTACCCAGTCCCACTACATCTACCATTTGCACCAAACCATCCACAAACAGAGTAAAAGGCCATGGAGACATCACACCCCACATACCTCAAATTATTCACTGTCCTACTTTCCAGTGCATCTTTAACGTTTGCCATTAGACGTTCCACCATAATTGGCACCTGCTGTCACCAGATCCTTCCCTCTCTCAATATGCTGCTCATGTGTATTCATCAGCCAAGCACCTATCCATACAGTCCAATCAAACCTAAAATCTCCAGAGTTCTACCTGGTTTAGAGTTCTGTATATTTCACAGTTATCTGGATCACGACTCAGCCATACACTCTACCAAGTATACTCAACAAACTTATATCTCTATAATCTTTGCATTGCCTATAGTTGCTCTTGCCTTTATATAGTGGCACAATACATGTACATTGCCAGTCTTAGATTTCTCACTTCAGTCCAAGCATACACTGACATGTTTTTATTTTGACTTTTTGTCGTTTTCTCCTTTACTCCTCACATTTTTGCACACTTCTTTGCACATACTTTAACAAGGTGTCACATACCTTTTATTCATGACTTTCTTCCTAAACCATTACCAGTAGTTGACATTGCATATAATACTCCTGACTCATGGCAGTGAAATTCATCTATCTGCAGATGCTCATTTTAATACAGTTATTACTCAGCAACACATTAGTTTCGAAACACAAACACCAAAATGTCTGAGATTTTCTTAGAACTGGCAAATATTTGGTCGTGATTCAGCAGTAAAGCTACGTGCCCTGTAAATCCACATCTAGTAAGTGATCTGTACATTAGAGCTATCAGAGCATGTATCCATGACAATAGAGTGACTGTGGTTCTCTTAAACGAAACTTATTAACGTGATAAACTATGTACAATACTGGAATTTCGCGACCATTCCAGTAAGTGGTTAGAAAGTGATTTAATGGAGATGAAACTATAAAACTCCAATTGGTTTCAAAACATCAGTCAAACAAATTTCTCAAATTTTACACCAGGAACCCTTAAGGTCACCACAGAAGCAGATACTTCAAGAAAATCAGTTACCGGGTATCACAGTAATATTGTACCTGATTCTTTTCTGATATGCTTGACCAGATTCAAGGGTTCATAACTTCTCAGCAAGTGATGAAGCAAGGACATATGGTGACATTGTTTAACACTTATGAAGAATAAGTATCAAACCCATGAATGTCGTAAAAATACCCCCGCTAATACCAATACACCAGTCCTGTATGAGACAGCCCTAGCATGTATTCAATATGGACGGTGGGTGTTAGCGCCGAAGTGGTGACATGTAGAGGTGTATGATATGTAGGAGGACTGCTGGGCCTTGATAGCAGGCTGTGAAGCCTATGCCCAGAGTCGGACACATAAAAAAAAAAAAAAAAAAAAAAGTTGGTCAGTAACTTTCACACTGGTATTAATGAACAGGTTTGACATTAATGGATGCAATGTAATCTTTTGGGGGGACCGTCTTATTTGCCTTCTTGGGTAAACGGTGGGAGATGTCGGCGACAGAGGCAGTGTTGGGGCCTCTCCTCGACAGCACCTCCACCGCCAGGGCCACTAACGATACTGCCAGTCCAATCAGCGTGGCGATGAAGACACCACCTGGTGTTAGGGAACAGCATTTGTAAATACGATATAGGTTGGATAAGTGTAGAAAAATCTAAGTAACGATCATATCTTACGATTTTTCCTCTGAGTATAAATCAACGATTCAGTCCAAAACTATCCGACGAAGACTATTTTTCAAGTAAGTAAATATCTGAGAGTGAATTATGGATGATCTGTATATAGATAAAGCACATTCAGTTAAAAGACTGTATCCAGGTACAAGGTGACTTCTAATCCCATAATTAAAAGTAATAATAATAATAATTTGGTTCTAGTCTGCAGCGTTATCAGAATCATTTTGCATCTAGTTCACTCACGGACAGATGGCGAGAGGGGGAGCAAGGTTGCGGTTCTTTTTGCCCCAGTAACTATAAAGGCAATTATCTCTAGTGTCTGTCTATCTTGTATTATGCCATTTTCACTTTTAAGCAAAATAGAAATGCAGAGGTCGTTAGCTAACAGCATTCCAGTATAAATCGTGCTGTCAATAAAGGTGTATTTAAAGGCTAATCTATCTATGTTTGCCTTGTAATAAACGACATGGAATACCAAACTTCAATCAAACGAAAAAGCAAACCTTTCATTTTTAGTTGGCCACTATCTCCTGGTACCATGGCCAAATCAATGTAATTGGAAGAATTTAACAACTACTGTATATTCACATATTGTAACGTTTGACGGATCCTGTTACAGAGGTGTGCCTACTGTTTGAGGCGGCGATTTTTCCGAACGCTATTTTAGATTTCTTACTCCAGCGGCGTAGCCAGGTCTCCACCAATTAGGGAAGCGGGGAGGGGAAGGGACAGAGTGAGGCCAAGAACCACTGGGGGGAGGGAACATTGCTGCACAAAATGTACACATTAATTAGTTTGAAATTATAAATGAGGGTGCTAAGGACCTGACTGGTTGCCCGGGGCCACCCCCAGACCCCTCTTCCCTTCACCCCCCGTAACTACAGCACTGTCTGCTCTGTGTCTTACACGAAATTATTCAAGGAATCATAAGATTAGTAAATCAAGGGTGAGAGATCTTTTTTTCATCAATGCAACGGCCCTTATATTTAAAGCAAACTACTAATCAAATTTAAAAAGTTTTGATTATGTTTGGTGCGCAGTATTATAATTCTGGGAACAGCATTCTGTGGACTTGATTTTTAAGTCTGTCACATTTTTTCCATTATTGTGACAATCTACTTAAGTAAACCAACAGTCCTAACGACCAGCAATTCACTATGAGTTTCTCACTCTTATAGGTGCAACATAGTTCTCAGTAAATACGAAATACTTTTCTTTTTTCATTTGGAATTATCAGTTTGGGCATCATACGTTGTTTTCAGACAATGCGGAGGTGGCTGTGGTGACTCACCCAGACTCTGAAGAGTTATGCCTTCAGAATCACTGTCATTCGGACATGGCCCACGTGCGGAGGAATTCCAAAACTTAGCTGTAAGTCCCTCGAAGAGGCGGTCCTTCTGCATCTCCAGGATCCTGAAAGAAATTTGGTTATGTGGTGGAGGGTTTAAAAATGGCGGGTAGAGAAAATGAGCTGTAGGGATAGGAGGGCAGTGAAAATATGCTAAGTAATCTTCATTAAAATTATACCGGTATAGCTATATCTATCTATCTATCTATCTATCTATCCATCTATCTATAGATAAACAGATAGATAGTGTATATATATATACAGAGAGAGAGAGAGAGAAGCCACTCATAAAGTTCATAACATTAGAGATAGCAGACTAAGTAACTGGCTATTGCATCTGCCCGTTGAAATGTCAGTCATTTCAAGTTCACCTATCATTCTTGTCCCCTTCTGTTATCCTGTTACCTGTATGCCACACTAGTTACCAGGCTTGAGTTACAGTACAAATACGTCCATTCAATTACAGGTGCAAATGATTTAAGATATACAGAAATGCGAATGTAAAGTACATAATTAGTCACTCAGTAAATCATATACACCCGAATTTCCTATTAAGCAGATTCAGCTATGAAACCAACATCAGGCATCCATTGACCTGATGAGAGAACAGCCTCTTCCGAGTGATCACCCACCAAAGTTTCCTCATTTCTACTCCCCCAGAGGCATGGACAGACAATGCTCCAAAGGGCTCAAGCCCCTGTCCCTTTGCCCTGTCAGAGACTTTTCGAGCATGGGGAAAAAAATATAGGCTCCACTGTCGCCTTCACTAGAGGGGTGCTCTCCTAAACCAAATGACATCGCCTGGAGCCAGCAAAAGTAAAAAATACAATAAATCAGCGAACGGAAGGATATAACTGTAATGGCAGTCACATTAGGCAGGCGCCTACTTGAAACACTGAAATTTGAAGTTGGTATGTGATGAATGTTGCAGAAATGGTATATGGAAAGAATAATGATAGCAAAAGTACGGAATATGTAGGAAAGTCCGGTGAGTGACGAGCTGACTTGTTCTACAAGTTGTAAGGGAGTGCGTGATTAAGTGTAATGAAGGTGGATAGTGGAGAAACAATATGAAAATATCTGTAACATATTTTTAGCTTTGGTAAAAGTGTACAACAGGGTAAGCAAGAAGGAGAACCCGGACAGTGCTACACACACGCCCATCAACTCGCCTAAGGGCAGAACACTTGACATTGCTCTTAGATCTTGACCTTTGACAGATTATTCTGGAAATCAACTTACTTCACGCTTGCCTAATTTAACCCTTCCACCAACTTTGGTTCAAATCAAATCAAAGCTGGTTTACTTGACTTTGGCCAGTGACCTTCACATTTGACCATTCTCTTTGACCATGATCATTGGCTGATTAAAAAAAGAAAAAAAAAAAAAAAAGGAATTTTTTCTGCCTTATTTGACCTGAACCTTTCACAAAATAAAGTCTGCATCGAATAATACATCTTTAGGTTGACCTTGCCATGTGATCTTTACCTCTGACCTACTGTTCTAAAAAACAGTAGTTCAAAATCTTGGATCATCCACAACTTATCTACCAACTTTGAGTCAGACCAGATCAAAACTGCTATAGTTATTTTTTCTCACACACAGACACACAGGTTGATCTTTGATCTTGCTTTGTGACCTTGGACTTCCCTTGATTGTCCTCAAAATGGAATCCTTTACTTCCTGCCTAATCCTTAATGCTTCCACCAAATTTTATTCACATCAGATTAAAGCTATTTGAGGTGACTGCTCTGTGACCCTGGCATTTGACCTCTCCTTTCGACCATGATTTTTGACTGCTTGTTCTCAAAATTAAAACCTTTTATTCTTGTCTTATCTTTAACACTTCCACAAATTTTGGTCTTAATCGGAGAGAAACTTTCAGCTAATCTTGCTCTGTGACCTTACCCTTTAACCTTTTGTTTTGAAGCAGAAGTTATTTCCTCCTTGGCTGACTCTCAGCACTTCTATCAAGTTTGGTTAAAAGTGGATCAAAATTCTTTTGAGTTATTCTGTCAACAGACAAATGGGGTGAAATTTGACTTTGCCCTTTGACCTAGGTTTTCTACTGATCACTCTAAAATCTGAATAACTTCATTCTTGCCTTACTCTGAAAACTTTTTCCAAGTTTGGTCAAAATTGGATAAAAACTCTTTGAACTGATTTTGCAAGGTCAGCATTGGACTAACCAATGTTAGACTGACCTTTGGCCAATGTTCTCAAAAAAGACTTGGTTCCTCACTCCCTGACCCTCAACCCCCACATCAAGTTTGATGAAAACTGTATGAGAACTTTGAGTTTTTAGTTCACACACACACACACACACACACACACACACACACACACACACACACACACACACGCACGCACGCGCGCGCGCTATAAAACTGTATATTCCCATTCTCCTTATTGTTACGCCACACAGACCTGTGCCCGTAAACTGCACAACGGCTCATAAAGTCTGGATTGATGTGGTAGTCCGTAGGAGCTTTGAACCGTGACCAAAGCAGAAAGTTGTTCCAGCTGACCTCATTAACCTCAGTGGAGTGGAGGTTGGCCCACCGCTTGACTTTATGCTTGGAGTAGTTCTATATTGAGCAAGAAATGTGCAGAGCTACTGGAGTATTATCAGATCATAGGCTGTTGGGGTTGTGTTGGGGACAACTGGGAAAACGAACCGTACTGTATTCCCTCGGTTTCTTTTTCTTTTCTACCTTTCTTTTTTTCTTTGTTCTTCTTCTTTTTCTTCTACTTTCAAACACTTTTTTAACTTAGCGCCATTCCTTTATTTTATCTTAAATTCACTTCAGATTTGGCGCAATTGTTTCTCGGCCCAGTACCCTCAAATAACCTCTCTCTCTCTCTCTCTCTCTGTATATATATATATATATATATATATATATATATATATATATATATATATATATATATATTCAAGGGATTCACAGGGTCAAACATAGAATCAAATAAACACACTAGTTTTGGGATCCTAAATTCTTTCATGGTCATTAGCCACCATGGCAATTTGCCTAGAAATATGTCAGTATACTGTAGCCCTGGGGAATCCATCTTGCATTCCCTTGGGAATGTTGGAAATCTTTCATTAAGGTAGAGACCCTGCTCCCGAACTGCTAAAACGCTCCACTGCTCTAGGGTTCACGTTTTCTAGCTCTCAGTTTTACCAGCCCATACTCTACCCAGCCCTACCTCTTTGTTGTTTTCGCCTCAGTTAGCCTTTGATTTAACCAAACTTATCCGCATTTAATATGAAGCCTGCTATCTACTTCACGGTATGTCCTACGCATCCCCCTCTTAGCCAAGCCTAGCTTCTCTCATACCACGACCTACTCACCAACCAATATTCCCATCCTGCACATCCCCTCGCCACCCACATCCTACAAATTATTTGCTACTGACCACCGTCTTTTGTTCTGCTACTCACACCCCGCTGATCTCGTCCCGAAGGTGGCTACCCTGCTGGACCGCTATAGCGTAGGGCTGCTCAGCGAAGGGCACCCCCACCTCAGTCAGCAGGCAGCTGTGGTACACCTGGTAGCGGATGTCCATAGCGTCGGTGATAAAGGCGAAGTCTCCATTCTCGCTGGCTAGGACCTACGATGAGACCATAGAGATTAAAACAAATAACCGTTTCTTTTTATATAGTGATGTAAGAAAGGAAAAACGTACCGGAACAGTATTTTATCCTTATGGTAAAACCACGAAAGAAAATAAGAATTAATTTTCAAAGTAATTTAAGTAATTTGGGTCCTGGCGAGCAACTAATCTATAAGACGGAGGAATTAGATTGTCACTGAAGAAATGACCTGCCCATACACCCTCTCTCGGTGCACGAGAAAGGGAGGATTTTGTGGAGCACAGGGTACGAAGTGTGGTGGAAATGTGGTCTGCTGGTGTGTTGTTGTTAGTGCCAGAGTCAATATAGGTCGCAGAGGGAGCCTCGACTGGGGTCAAGCATGTTAAAAAAAAAAAAAAAAAAAAAAAAAAAAAAAAAAAAAAACGTAATACTGCACCCACTGTCTGCCCCGGGTGTGATTAAATCCACGTCCTGGTAAGGTCTAATTAATTTATTGGAACTTTTGTTAGTCTCTGTGATGATGCCTCCAGTGAATCTTGTGTTCACTAAATATTCTTTAGATTTGTAGACTCCTTTGACTGAAAGGGTTATGGGTATGAAAATAAATCAAATGGCTCCTCGTTACTCCTCCAATCCTCCTACCTTCCGCGAGCTACTATTCCCTCCAGATAAGGCCAGTAGCATCAAGAAGGAACGAACGCAATGTCATTTAACAAAAATCTTATGCAAAATTTCTATGGAAAAAATATATTCAAAGCATATTTAACATGGCAGGAACAAAAAACAGCCATAAACTCGTGTGTTTCTTCGATACCGCCATCATTCTATTATGACAGATATGAAACTGATGGTAATTTTACCAAAGTGTTCTAAGTATTTGTTACCTTCAGCACATGATATGCAGCTCACAGTCACATGGCCGAGTGGCTTGCATCACACGAAGCTGCCGACCCGACAATGTATGGGTTCGAAACCAATTCCTGTCAGCTGGCGCCATTCGAATCAGATGTTCATCCACAATTTTGTGGGTCGGTGGGTAAAATAAGTACTTAGAGTAGCACCTAAAAGAGATAATTACGGTAGCCCGGATGATGCAGTACTCTTGTGTCCCAGAATAATGGATAAATAACCTGCCACAAGTTCAAAGACCCATGCTACGGGGACGAGCACCGCTACAACATGCCTCATGGCGTCTGTCCGCATGGTAACGTTTATTGTGAAAATCCCCAAATGAACCAGCAGAAAATGCATAGCTTACAACTAGATACATATTTTTCCCATACCTTTGTGTTTTCTTTATCTCTTTTTTAGGTGAAATTCAACTAATATACTGTACTGTACATTCAAACGGTGAATTTCCCTGAACACGTGTTATTCTGATTTTTTTTTTTTTTTAATATCAATGCTTTTATAAAATCTGATAACCATGACATCCTTCTAATGCATTTCGTGTTCATGTCTGGTGTGGAGATTCCAACCATGCCTTGGCTCTGTAAGTTCGTTAATGACGTGATCCTTATTGTACTGTACATAAGGAAATCCTGGTTCCAGTTTTCCTCTTTTTGCTTTAGGGGCTACACGGCTTCTTGCACCTAAGTGATTGGCGATGGGCCTGATAGATAGAGAGGTAGATAGATAGATAAATAGATAAAAGAGCAGCGTTGTTTGTTTGTTTCTTTCTCTTTCAGTCTCGCTCAAACCAAGGGCCAGAGACCCCCAGACTCATATATATTCTGAATCAGGGTGACCCAAGGATGGTTTTAGGGGGTTAAAAATTCAGACCTGGGTCATTTGAGGTCACCGGTAAAGTGTTCGCCTTTTTGGTCCGGGCAACGCCGGTTACCCTTTCAGCCTAATTTTGGCATGGAGACTCACATGACCTCCGGTTCGGACATAGGCTATGTGAAGTTGACCTCCGAAGTCATTTGAGGTCAACGATAATAGTAAACAAGTGCACACAAATACTGTGCGTTAGTCAGCGAAAGCTGAAATAGAAAGTTCCTGGATCTCTTAAAATTCCTCTTCGAAAGCATGAGAGGTACTGTACATGGTCTTTCTGGTGTAATAAGAAAGGCTGAACTACAGTAGAATAAATAGGATTAGAGTGTTCGTACCGCTGCCAATATATATATATATATATATATATATATATATATATATATATATATATATATATATATATATATATATATATATATATATATATATACAGTATAATTTATATATATTTGTGGTAGGTGGGGGGGCTCACCATCCACTCACTCGATGTAGTGCTGCTCTCGGATGTCTGCCCTTTCCTCTCCTCTCTCCATTCCTTCCTTCCTCTTCTGTCTTTCTTTACTTCATTCTTTCCTCGTCCTTCTGCCTACGGGTGACTTTACACTCCTTCTTTTGTCTTTTTTTCTTTCATTCTTTCCTCTTCCTTCTGCCTATGGGTGACTCTACACTGAGTGACAAGCCTAATGATTTCCTGTACACCAGGAAACCATTTACTACGCTGGGTGGTAACCATATAACCAAATTATGGCACCTGGTGGTTTAGTGGGTAATTACAGCACTCCAATCGGATTGAGCCGGTGAAGGTTTATATCCAAGGGATGGTTGGGGTTATTGCTCATGTAATGCCACTCAGGGATGAGTGAGGCTGGTCACTCTCATCTTAAATGTCAGGACCAAATTGCCTAGCCCCGGGCTTCTACGCTTCTCATGGGGCAACGTAGAATTGGATGATGGATGGATGGAAATGCCCATCTCTGATTTGTATGTACTCACCAAGTGTTGGCATTGATGGAGGGTAGAGTGGTACACCGTGCAGTACAGTGCTGTACTGTACTGTACAGTACACATAATCCCGTATGGTCTAGTGGCGAATGTCTTCCCGAAAGATTACTCCACCTCCACCACCACAGGCTCGACCTCTGCTAAGGGTGCTGGAGTAAGTGGTGAAGATGGAGTGGCACAGGGTGTCAGGTGGAACTCCAATGAACCTCTGACTGAGGGGCGATCTCAAGTGGAGAAATCACATCGGTGGGGCTGATGGTGGTGCCATGGTAGAGGTGCCTGGCTGAGGTGAAGAAGTGGCCGTGGTGGTGCCTGGCTGGGGTAAGGAAGCAGAGGGCTGGGGTGACAGAGGCCAGTATGAGGAGGTCGAAGGCTGGGGCCTCAGAGGACGATGAGAGGAGGTCGAGGGTTGTGGCGACGGAGTGGAAGGTGCCAAGGGTAGGAAAAAGGACGTGGTGGAGGACAGCTTGGAGAACCTTCTTGACTGCAACCTTATCATAATTTCACTGCCCTGTCGCAGGTATAGCAAGGGTAAAGATGGCCTGCAGATTAGGATGTCCGCAGTTGTAGAAAAGGATGTCCACTGCATCACGAACCTGCTGGAGCCTTGGGATTATTGC